>NW_006296226.1:676767-698118 GCF_000327345.1 Myotis davidii | reverse complement strand
TATGCTATGAAGCTAAAGGAAGATATCTTTTTATTATTATTATTATTATTATTATTATTTTATTGCTTACAGTATTACAAAGGGTATTACATATGTGTCCCTTTTTTTTCCCTGCTAAAGGGAGATATCTTGTCTGGAGAAACTGATTTGGGAATCATGATACGGGCACAGATTCACTAGAAGCCAAGTGAGTGGGTACCATGACCCATGACCCATGATACAAAATGGGAAGAAAAGGGGATCCAGAGCAAAGTCCCCTGGAACATCAGAATTTAGAGAGTGAACAAAGGTGAAGGATCTAGGGAAAGCCACCAGTGAATGTAGACCGAAGAGAAAGACCAAGGTGAGTGCTAGTTCCTAAGAAAAAGAAGAGTGTTCTAACAGGAAGGTTGTGGCCAACCTTGTCAAATGCTTCACATACATTAGCTAAGGGAAAGTGCTGAAAGTTCACTGGGTTTGACAAAGAGGAAGTAACTTTAGAGGTGGAGTGATAGAAGAGACAGGTTGTTGAAATGTTCACTGTTTCAAGAAGATAATGTTAGAATGTTAAGAGCAGAGGGATTACCTCTAAAAGAAACCTTCCTTCCTAAGGGGCCCAAGAGAGGAAATAATAATAAAAATATAGGGTGTCCCCAAAAATGCATACACACACTTGAATAATTTTACTGGTATGTGTAACTCCATCTATTGAGAAAAATCTGCATTAACCGGCACACCTAGTAAAGGCAGTCTTTATTAAAACACAATTCATTTTTAAAATTGAACTATCAGCTGTTAAAGTATGAGTACATTTTTGGGGACACCAATTATATTCAATTTTGGTGGAGAATGTGAAGGATTCTGGGGATATTTACATGTAGTGACCTTTACCATGTGAAGAAAGAGATGACTGGGGCAATGGGAGGACAGATGGAGTACAGGAGAACAGGGCTGATGGTTTGGATCAAGTTTGGGAGATGTGAAAGGAATGAAAGATTGAGGTCAAATTGATGATTTTTTTTTTTAGGTCAAGATTTTAGAGGTAGTTGTTGGAGGGCATAAATTTGAGTTCCTGGAATGGAAGAGAAGGCTGTGGAAATAGGTTAAGCAAGACTGTGGAAGTTTAGATCCTGGAAGAATCCTTCAACAGATCTTAAGGGCATATGAGATGGCAGCAGGGGTTGGGGGTGAAGAGTAAGGCTGTGAACCAATGCCAACATTCAGCAAATGTTGAGTATTTACTTAATGCCAGGCACTGGATGCCATGGTCTCTGGTAAACACAGGGGATGAATTTTCATATAGTCAATGTGTAAGAGGGGCGGGGGTAGGAGACAATGGTATAGCCTGATACTATGATTCACTGAGATAGGAAGATCTTTGAATCACACAGGAATAGGAATTTTTATAAACACCAGTGGGAGACTGCTGGTTGTGGGGCATGTGTTTTAAGGGCATGGTGCTGAGGATTGTGGGCAGATGAGAAGTCTCCCCTGGAGAAGGGTGCAGAGAAGTAGAATCATTAGGGACCCACCACGTGCCTAGCCATGTGTTAACTGCCTGAATAATGACAGCATTTGGCCCCATTCTGAGGGTCCCTGGAACCTTTTGGAGCACCCATCTGTGCCACCAGACCTTCGTGAGTTTACTGTTTCTCTCTGCTCTGTTGGCTAAGCCCTACTCACATAGGGATAATGAAGGTCTCATTTGCCTCCAACAATATGGTGCCTTTCTGCATAATTTACATGTTTTCTTCAAGGCTCAGACGCTAAGTAAGGGGGTAACAAATTCTAGTGCAGGGTCTCGCTACTGATACATGGAAACCCAGACTCTGTACCTCTGTTCTTCTGTGGTTTCTGCCAGCACACATCTGTAGTCTAGAAAGGTGTCTATCCTAGTCTTGGAAGGCACCTTTTAAAGAGAGAACTTGGACTCTGGAAGACTGGCTGCATCTAAGTGCTCGCTCTATGTCACTGCCACCTCCTGAAATTCAGCTGCAGTCAGTAGATTCATAAATATTTTTCTAAGAGTGGATTTGTTTCCAATTTGTAAGAACATTGATGACCACTTATTGAGTACTTATATGTGTTAGCTTCTGTACTAAGGATTTACATGAACTTTTTTTTTTTTTTATCTGCACAGCAACCAATGGAATAGGTGCTGTTTTTCTGTTTTACTTTTCTTTGTTCTTTTTAAAGGAGGTGACTGAGGCTTAGGGAAAATCAGTTGTCCAATGGACACAGCTCCTGATGGAGACAGGATCACACCCAGAGCCTGCCCTTTTAGCCACCACCTCACCTCTCCCTGAGGTCTTCTATTCCCTCCATCATTGGCATGAATGTATTCGTAGTGTTTCAGATCTCACACATTGGCTCATTAGGCAATCTTTCACTGAGTACCAAATCTGTTCTAAACCCCATGGGAGGGGACCTTGAGGAGTGTGGGATTGATGGAGAGTAAAATAAGGCAAAGAGTAGAGGTCTCTGATGCTACTCATAGGGACAGGAGTTCACTTACAAAGGGTTGTGCTGGCCAATTCAGGAGTGTGTACTTTATCCACAGGTGATGGGAGACATTTAAAGATTTCAAGTAATGAGTGAAAATTATACAAACATATATGCACTGCCCTTCTCCTGCATGTCAGATATCCAAGAGGGTAAAGGTGTAGGGAATAGGGTGAGGCAAGTGAGGTGTTTAGAATTTAAGGACTCTCAGAGTAAGTGCTTCCTCAGGTTTTGTGCCCTAACTGCCTGGCTTGCTTCACCCTCGTGTAGGCCCTGGAGGGTGTTGTGGGGGAGTGAAAGATGAATACAACTTGGATCTCCACCCTTTTAGCAGGATGAACTATGGGGAAGAGAAGAGTAGACAGAGTTACAATTAACCACTAATGCAGGGCACTGAATGAAGGAGTGACTCTAGGAATATTCTATATTATCAATGTTCCTGTAGGAGAAGATGAGAACCTAACTACGTCCATGTCCTGGTAGGAAGAAAACTAATTCCATTTGCTTGTTCCTGTTGACAAGGTACCAACCTTGGAGGCTGGCTGTAGAAATTCCTACAACATAGATGGATCCATCTTTGGTCACCAAGATCCATTAGGATTCAAAGACAAACTAGATAAGAGCTCAATTGCTTGAGATGGGAGTAGGTTGCAGAGCAACGCCTAGATTTTTCTAAGTTTTGGAATCCAAGATCAGAGATCCTTCAGATCTTCCCATTCTTTGTACTCTGTGGGTCCAAAATCTAGTTTGTTGCTTTTTAGGAATTACAACCACCTTTGCCCTAAATAAAGAGCAGTTGACATTCCAGGCTACTTCTACCTTCATAACTTCAACTCCAATAACTCCTAATGCTTTGACCTTTTAAAATTAATATATAGAGGGGGAGCAAAATTACATTTAGTTCCTAGAGGTGAGGTGACACTGTTGGTACAACAAGGAAATAGCCTTGTTGTATTTGTGAAGCATAGTCCATGCAGACCCCACTCTATAAAGGCTGAGGCAGAGAGATGGAGAATGTTCTGCTGTTACCAACCCTGAGAACAGTCAATGGCCAATTCAGTGGGGGCTCTGGGAGAATGCTGACCATACTAGGACTTCAAATGCAGTGGGGTTGGGACTCTCTTAGGAAGGGAGAAGATGTCTGCTCTCAGGTTTGATTGTCGACTGGATGATGGAAAGTAGCACAGTGCAGTGGAAAGGGCATTGGTCGGGGAGATGAGAGACTTGGTCCCACTCTAGCTCTGCTACCATCCCAGGATGAGTAACTTGGCTTCTTGGGATTTTTCCCCATTTCCTAGTGACTAGATCATGCACGTTGCTTCCAGCACATACATTTCCCATTCTGTGAATGCCCAGGAAAAATGAAAACATCACCCCATCTGGCTGCCGCCTTCTATAGGATGAATTGTGGAGCTGCAGCTCTTCGAGGACAGATGGCATGCAGGTGTCTGTTTCTGTATGGGGTATGATGTAAGAGGAGGAGTGAAAGAAAAATAATGCTCTCTGAGCCAACCCATTCAGGCAGGCTGGCTCCACACCCAACCTCCCACACCTGCTGTTCCATTGGTGTGGTTTGTCATGGGACCCTCAGCACCTGGTACCTGACCCACCCTCCTCAACTCCACTGGCTGTTTCCAGGATTTTTCCCCAGGGAAGGCTGCATGTTTGCGGAGTTTCTGTCTTTGATGATGTTTTCAACTGTTGCTGTCACAGTTCTCAGTCCTAGAGGTCTTCATTGAAGCCAACCAAGCATGTAACACTTCAAAAGAAACGTTGCCACATGTAAGGTATCTAACACTGTAAATTCCCTCTCTGAGCACAGCTTCTGTCTTTCCACTGTACTCTGAGCCTGTAGTGTAGAGTGATGAAAAGAGCAGGGGCTTTGAGTAAAGTAGAGATGTGGGGCCCTGGGCAGTGGCCAAGAGAAGGTAACAGCAGACGCCCGGACAGTGGATGAGAGGATTAAAAGAGGGGATGTCTGAGAAATACCCTAGGTCTTAGAAAGAACATGGGGGCTCCTTCCTTTCCTCTTGTATTGGCCACTTAGGTGAGTCCCCACCTCTGTTTCATCCCAGAGAAGTCAATCAGGAGAATTCCTACCTTCTGCTGTGTTAGCTTTAGGCATGGGCATAGGCATGTGATCTAATTCTGGTTGATAAGACATGACAAGAAGTCTGCTGAGGGGCTCTTTTCTTTCTTCTAATTTGAGGCACAAGGTAGAGTCCCTGTTTTCCTCTGGATTGTGTGCTCTCTGAAGGTGACCTCTAATTCCTTTAGCGTTTTGCTACTGGCCAGAGATGAATCAAATATACAGAGAAGGTCAGAGCCCTCCCAGCCTCATTTGGTGATGCCCTACCTATGAACTTTTTTTAAAGGTGGGTAAACTCACATATTTCCTTGTTACTTAAATAGGTGGTTTTTTAAAAAAATATATTTTATTGATTTTTTACAGAGAGGAAGGAAGAGAGATAGAGAGCTAGAAACATCGATGAGAGAGAAACATCGATCAGCTGCCTCCTGCACACCTCCTACTGGGGATGTGCCCGCAACCCAGGTACATGCCCTTGACTGGAATAGAACCTGGGACCTTTCAGTCCGCAGGCCGACGCTCTATCCACTGAGCCAAACCTGTTTCAGCTTAAATAGGTTTTTGATTTAGGGTTTTCTGTTCCTTTCAGCTGAAGATATCCAAATTGCCAAATGTCTCATTATGGGCACCTACTCTTATCTCATCAATCCTTCATGTTCTCATGGGCCATCCCAAATTCCTCCTGCTATTTTCCTTGCTTTATAGCCCACTGGGGCTCCAGAGCCAGCTACTCTAGTAGTAGGACACTTCCTGCCAATCCTTATGCATTGACATTTGACCCTTTCAATCCTAGTATTGTTCCTTCACCCCTCCTCTCCACCCCCATCTCCGGGGCTGCAAAGTATTGCTGAAGAAGTATAAAATTATGCCTAGTGGCCATATTATGAGTCCATGCTTTCTTTCTTCCTAGGTCTTAGCTGCTGCTCCAGTCAATCTAAAATCTTTGCTATTTCCACCTCCACACAATTACTCATGCTCTTCCTGCCAGCTGGTATGCCCTCTCTCTCTCCCCTAAAGCATTCTTTCCCATCCTTCCAGGCCAAGCCCAAATTCCCACAGTGAGATGCAAAAATGCCACCTTTTCAGAATTCCTATTAGAACACCATCTCTCTCTTCAAATCCAGGTCACTCTCCTAAATATAGATGTCTGTCCACTTCTTGTCGTCCTCTAGTTAAGACCCTGATCTCCTGAGACATGCTTTGTTAATATGAAGAGCCCCACAGAAATAAATTAAGAAGGAAACAAAGGATAAAGACCGAGGGTGCAGGTTTTAAATCAGCCAGACTTGAGTTTGAAGATGGCTTTGCCTCTTACTAGCTAAGGGAAATGGGGGGAAATGATTAAATTCCATGCCACAATTTTAAAAAAAAGAAGTTTTTATTTATTTCAGAGAGGAAGGGAGAGGGATAGAGAGATAGAAACATCAAAGATTGGTCGTCTCCTGCACGTCCCCTACTGGGGATCAAGCCCACAACCTGGGCATGTGCCTTGACCAGGAATTGAACCACTGAGCCACACAGGCCTGGCCACAATTTTTTATCTGAGGCTGGAACTAATAATGGGAGGATTTTTGGAATTATATAAAAATTCCAGGCACATAGTAGGCCCTTAATATTATTTTTTTCCCTTCCTTGTCACCGTAAGTCTAAGAGAGTATACTTGTTTCTGCTAGTCATATTCGTGTGTGTGTGTGTGTGTGTGTGTGTGTGTGTCTACATAAATCCTTTTCCTATGGATATCAAGTAATCTGTAATACTATAAAATTATGTTCATTTTGGCAACATTCAATAAAAAATAAAATGCTTCTGTCCCCTTTGCATCCCATGGAGGTTGACAGAAACTCCACATTCAGTGCACACCATCTGTTGGCCAGCTCTGTGCTACATGAAATGAGAAACAGATCAACTGGATATGGAACTCAGATTCCTCACCACAATTCCTGGAACATGTGGGGCACTCACAGAGAGGAGATGCTTCTGCATGGTGGATTGCCTCACTCAGGTGTCTGCACCCATCCCCAACAGACAAAACCAGAAGGAACTTTGACATTTGAAGAGTCTTTCCTGTTACTGTACTTGAGTGATTCTCAAACTTTCGTGGGAATAATGATGAGTTGGGGGCTTTTAATATGGGCAGATTCTCCTCACCTCACCCTGAGAGATTCTGTTTGGGTTGGTATAGGTGTAGCTCAGGACACTGCATCTTTAACTAGCATCCAGTCTGATTCTGATTTAGGTGAGAAACCCCAAGTGCTGGGTTAGGAACAGTGCAGGGAAGCTGGTTCTTACAGGAGTGAGCATCCTGTGATATCCAAGCTGGTATGGCTAATAGCTCAGAATAGTCATTGGATCTCAGCAAATGGACTCCAGAGTCCTGCAAGTAACATGCATACTAGGGATCTTATGCCAAAAGGAGCATTCCTGGGGCATGGAAGATTCAAGGGGAATGGGTTGAAGTTAATACGAAAGACCTTTGATATTGGTCCAAGAAACAGGATAAGCTAAATCTCTGGATTTGTTCTGGAGATCAGAATGGCCTGGGAACTACCTAGAAGGGAGATGGGCAGGTGAGCTTGGTGAGGAAAAGGTCATCTCACCCACCAAGGTCTGGAACCATCAGGAACTTGGACTATAGAAACTTGACCATTTTCTATTTCAAATAAACATTTATTGGTTCATTTCCTTTTTGAGCTCCCTTAATATTTTGTATAGTTCCTGTTGAAAATTTCCACTCAGTTTGGAGGAACAGTGCTGAGTGATGTCAGTTTCTGGAGAGGTGGGAATTGAATAATGGCAACCATTCATTTTATTGAGTGCATTTATGGACCAGGTACTTTATACATTATCTCTAATTTCCAGAAGCACATGATAAAGTAGGCGTTAAAAGTCTTTGTTTTTTGGATGAGGATTGGAATTTTCAGAGAAGTTAAGTAATTTGCCTAGGACCACAAGG
The DNA here is from genome assembly GCF_000327345.1 of Myotis davidii. NCBI lineage: Eukaryota > Metazoa > Chordata > Mammalia > Chiroptera > Vespertilionidae > Myotis > Myotis davidii. Next base: position 690,595 of record NW_006296226.1, on the reverse strand, counting down.
CAAAGAGGATGAATGACCAGGGTGAGTCCCCCCGCCACCTTTTTTTAACCCTTACCCGAGGATATGCTTTTATTGATTTTTAGGGAGAGAGAGAGAGAGAGAGAGAGAGAGAGAGAGAGAGAGAAAGACCAACGTGAGAAACATCCATTGGTTACCTTCCATACATGCCCAGGTCTGGGATCGAACCCACAACCTAGGTATGTGCCCTGAGAATCGAACCTGCAACCTTTTGGTGACTGGGACATCACTCTAATCAACTGAGCCACAAGGCCAGGACAGGTGAGCCCTCCTTACTGAGTTTCTCTTGGTGCCTCCTCACGCTCATGCATTGGAGGGCTTTATCTTTTCTTAGGAGAAAAAGACCTAGTTCTCCCCAGTCCAGCTTTACTATGTACCTGGCAGAGAAAGTGATTTCTGAAGCAGGAGAAAACCCAGGAAGATTGCTCAGTTTCAGTGCGTGCTGCTTCCCAGCTGGGGATGACAGCTAATCTTGAAAATCAATTCAGTGCTGGCTCTCGCTGGAGACTCTCCCCAGGGCAGGCCACGGCTCCTCTCACTGCAGTTCAACAGCACAAAAAGTGGTTGCCAGGGTGAGGAGGTCAGGGCAACTACCAGTATGTCCTGGGCTGGGGTCATCCTCAGAGCACTCGCTATGGGGCTCATAGGTGGCACCTTCAGCCTCTGGGGCAGATGGGGTGGGTGGACAAGAGATCATTCTGGCCATTTCTGCCTGAGAATGAGCAGAATCGGCTCACGTAGGCCTCCTCCGTCTCTCTAACAGTCTCAGCACAGCTCCTTCGGCTTTGTTCCTCTCTGGATACTTTCTGGACTGTGACCCTGGACCTTGTGGGACCTCCCCAAAACCGGACAAGGCTGACCCATGGGTGGTGACCCAACAGAGACCCAGGGCCCTCTGTGTGCAGCTGAGAGGCTCCTGACATCTGATTCATGTCTTCCAGGCCACACTTCTACCAAAGGTTAGCTATCCACAGTAACTGCTCTGTGGTCCTTTTGGGAGGCTCTGACCTCTAGTTGCTTAACCTGTGCTAGGATAGTTTATCAGTGCTAGCTGGTTTGGCTCAGTGGATAGAGCACCGGGCTTCGGACTGAAGGGTCCAGAGTTCAATTCTGGTCAAGGGCACATAGCTCAGCTGCAGGCTCGATCCCCGGCCCAGTCGGTGTGCACATGGGAGGCAACCAACTGGTGTGTCTCTCTCACATCGATGCTTCTCACTCTGTCTCTCCCCCTTCCTTCCCGTCTAAAAATTGATGGAAAAATATCTTCGGATGAGGATTAACAACAACAACAAAAAGAAAGTTTATCAGTGGTTGTTACATGTGGCCTCTCATAAGCATTTCTGGGAGAAACTTCAGAGAAAGTGATCTTTCTAGGCCCCACCCCCAAATTCTGATTCATAGCTGTTCCTGGTGTGCATCGGGGTTGGATACGGCTAATGATGAGAATACCCTCCATTGGTTCCGTATCCGTAACATGTTCTCTGTTCTGTCCTTGAATGCAGCTGGACCACTAAGAAGCTACTGGACCATATTTCCCCTGATAATGGCATTAGCTTCCTAATGACCAAAAGGCTTGGGATTATGCTGTACTGTCTTGTCCTTGGTCTTTATTAAGGACAGAGGTGAGAAACAGCTCTCTTAAAAACATTTCTGCATTTGCTGTAGAACTATTTTGGAAAGTGTCACAGTATTCACTATAATAAATTTGTTTTAGACTATGTTTTAAGTATTGGTATGGTTTCCCCTCCCAGTTAGTGAGAATTAAGTAATCCCATATACTTACCTGTTTGCCTTGGCTGCCAGGAAACTCAGAGTCCAATGTGAAGTCCACCTACAATAACCATACCAAACTGCACGGATAGCTTACCCATTTCTCATGGTTGTCACAGTTCCGGTTTAATATTAGTATCAGTTATATGGGAAGTCTGAATGAAAGTTCTTCAAAAGCACCAACCTGCACATTTTGCTGGACTTTATGGAAGAATGACAGTCAAAGACCATGAACATCACTGTCATTATCATGTGGGTGGCAGACACTCTGAAACCAATTACTGAATGAAACATTGTTGGAATTACATGCAGTTGGATCAAAGGCGAAAGCATTCTCACAATCGAAGTATTAAGGAGACTGGGTGTTCCTCACCCCAGTCAGAATTGGTCTCACAAATGTCCTCTTAAAAAAAGGGCAAGACACCGGTGTACACAGTGTGCAAGCCCTTTCCCTTTCATTTGATTGTTACAACAACACCCCCCCCCCCCCAAAGCAGGTGTTACTAGAATCCCTTTCACAGAGAGGGAAACAGGCTCAGAATGATCCAGTGCTGCCGATCCAGCGGGTAGCAGACCTGGGATGGGGGTCTGTCTCTTGGGGACAAGTCCCTCTTTCCTTCTGTATGTACTTCTCTGTCCCCACAGCCGAGCCAGACTGCACCATGCTGGCCTCCGCCAGGGCCCTGTCAAAAGGTGGTTTTCTCCTTCCCTGTCATTCCAGCGCCGGCTCTTATCTCCAAGGTATTCCTCTCAGTCTTTCTCTTCCACCTCCCCATCTTCTGATCACACCCCAACATTGTAAGCTTCATATCCAAACACTGCAGGGTAAAGGAACCCACTCCCACAAACCTAGGTTCATCTCCGGGGGGGCGGGGGGGCGGGAGGACAGGCAAGGTGTCTGAGCTGCTTTGCTGCTGCTCTTGGTTGGACCCCGGACTGATTCTGGAAGCCCCACTCCACCAGGCTCTCGATTCTAAGAGGGGGTTTTCTCTTTCTCTCTCTTCCTATTAATTATATTTATTTTCATTTATACTCTTTCATGTTCCATAAACAATTTAAGGGGCTCCGTTTTAGAGATGTTTCTTTCCTCTTTAAACTGAAGCTGACATTTTGCCCTAGGACAGCGCTCAGCTGAGCTCTTTGCCCTGGGACAGCGCTTACCCAGGGGGAGCTGAGCTCTTTGCCCTGGGACAGCGTTTGCCCAGGGGGAGCTGAGCCCCAGTCTGATGTGAAGGACACCCAAGGACACCCTCACACCCAGAGAGCTCCATCTGCTTGCATGCACCACCCTCTCTGTTCCAATTATGCTGTCAGCATAGGCATCCATTTTTGAAATTGCACCCCCATTATGGGTTATTTATATAGGTAGAATGAAGTGTCCATGAGGCTTGTCCATAAGGTGAGCACCTTCTTATTCCTGACTAGTCTTTACTTAAAAGTTACCACCTGCTTCCTGGATTCGAGCCGGTTTGCCATCCATTTTTATTAGGTGTTGTTACTTCTGTGCTTTCAGACTGTTATTCACTCTCTTGGGTGGCACCGGTCTTTGTTTTTTAGGTGGAGGTGTAGATGGATGACAGTATCTACTATAAATTCTCATTTACCAGGCTACTAAGACCGGCGAGCGAGCATGTTCTCTCTTACACATACACACACCATTCCCTTACTGTTTTGTAGTCTCTGATTTGGTTGGGTTCCCATGAACTCTTTTTTTTTTTTTTTTAATCCTCACCCAAAGATATTTTTCCATGGATTTAGAGAAAGTAGAAGAGAGAGGGAAAGACAAAGAGAAACACAATGTGAGAGAAACACACTGATTGGTTGCCTCCTGCACGCTCCCTGACCAGGGCACAGGCCGGGGAGAAGCCCGCAACCAAGCTATGTATCCTTGGCTGGAATTGAACCCTTTGGTCTGCAGGCCGACACTCTATCCACTGAGCCAAACCCACCAGGGCACATGGACTCTATTTGCCTTAAAAAGAAAGAAGTCAAAATGTTTTCCTTGCTTTGAGACATCAGTGTCTGACTAAGAAGTCCTTGGTTTCCACGGACACCAGGATTTCTTTTTTGCATCAAAGAACCTGGAATGGAACTGGAATTACCCTCCTCCCACTATTCAAGAACTGCTCTCTAAACCTTTCAGCTGTGCAGAAATGCCTCTGAAGAGTCCCTGTTTTCCCCTCTATTTTTTCCTTTGTATTCAGATGTACCTCTTTGGAGCGATGTTCCTTCTCAGCTATCTTTGGTCTTGATCGCCTTTTTCCTTTGTTTCAGAGAGTCTTGTTTCAAGACATATCTCCTAGTCCCCCATGATTCTTTCCCTCCATCCCCATCTTTGAGAGCCTTAGTGCAAGGGGAAGCCAGTGTGGGGATCTGGTAAAAGGTGCATGGTGGGCACAGGACCTTCCATCCTAGGTATCTGCTCATCTGCAAAATTATAGTAGAATGTTGACATTAATATAGTCACGATGTGGGAGATTTCCACCACCACATGCATCTCCCTTGCTGTCTTTTATAGACACAACACACCTTCCTCCATCATCCCTGACCCCCAGAAACCACTAATCTATTCTCCATCTCTGTAATTTTGTTATTTCAAGAACATTATATACCATACCATATGTAACCTTCACTTAGCATAATTGTCTGGGGATTCATCCAGGTTGTAGCATGTTTCAATAGTTTGTCTTTTCAAGAAAATTTCCGAGCAGTAATCCATGGTAGGAACATATCACAATTTATTTAACCATTCACCCATTGAAGGACATCTGGGTTGTTTCTATATAGTTGTTGGCGTTTGTGAATAAAGCTGCTATAAACATTTATGTTCAGTTTTTGTGTCAGTGTAAGTCTTCATTCTCTGGGATAAATGCCCAAGAGCATGATTGTTGGGTCATGTGCTAGTTGCAGGTTTCATTGTTTGAAGAAACTGCCAAGTTATGCACTGTGGCTGTGCCACTCTACGTTCCCAGCAGTAATGTATGTTTCTCCACATCCTTGCCAGCATTTGGTGTTGTCACTGTTTTTTATTTTAGCCGTTTAGGTATGCAGTCGTATTTCATTGTGGTTTTTGTTTGTATTTCCCTAATGGCTAATGATGCTGAACATCTTTTCATGTGCTTGTTTTTCTGCTGTCTGTCCTTTTCAGTGAAAAGTCTCATGTGTCTTGCAAATTTTCTAACAGGATTGTTTATTCTTCTACTGTTAAGTTTCGAGTACTCTTCTAGGTACTAACCTTTTGTCAAATACATGGTTTGCAAATATTTTCTCCCACTCCATAGTTTGTCTTTTTAACCTAACAGGATCTTTCACAGAGTGGGTTTTAAATTTTAATAAAGTTTAACTTCTCTATTTTCCCTTTTATAGAGTATGTTTTGGTGTCATGTCTAAGAACTTTGCTTAGCCCTAGATCATGAAGATGACCTCCTATTGTTTTTCTACCTTTCATAATTTTACTAGAGGCCCAGTGCACAAAAATTCGTTATTTCAAGATCCCTCAGCCTGGCCTGTGCCCTCTTGCAGTCTGGGACCCCTCGGGGGATGTCCACCTGCTGGCTTAGGCCTGCTCCCTGGGGGGATTGGGCCTAAGCTGGCAGTCAGACATCCCTCTGGCAGCTCGGGAGCCCTCAGGGGATGTCCACTTGCCAGTGGGGAGCAAGCCTAAGCTGCAGTTGGACATCCTTAGCGCTGCTGAGGAGGTGGGAGAGGCTCCCACCACCACCGCTGTACTGGGAGCCATCAGCCTGGCTTGTGGCGGCGCAGAGCTCCTCCCTGTGAAAGCGCCCTGACCACCAGATGGCAGCTTCTGCATTGAGCGTCTGCCCCCTGATGATCAGTGTGTGTCATAGTGACCTTCAGGGTGGGGACTCCCTGCTGGGGTTCCTGGCCATCCCGGTTGAGGGGCTGATGGCTGTTTGCAGACTGGCCAAGCCCCCCAGCCAGGTCCCTCACCCCATGAGGCTGTGACCAGCCGAGGTGAGGGGCTGATGGCTGTTGCAGGCTCTCCAAACCCCCCAGCAGCGATCCTCACCCCATGAGGGTATGGCCATGCTGGGTGAGGGACTGAGGGCTGTTTGCAGGCTGACCACAGGCCCCAGCCACCCAACCTCCTAGTGGAGGGTAGCTGGAAGCTGGTATCTGGGTTTTATTTAGCTTCTATACTTGAAACTTTGTTGCCTTTTGCAGAGGCCACAGCCGTCCAAGGCAGGAGGGAAGCTTGGCTTCCTCCATTGCTGGGGCAACCAAGCCTCCTGCTTGCTCCAGCTCCGTGGCTGCCGGCCGCCATCTTGATTGGGTTAATTTGCATATAGTCACTCTGATTGGCTGGTGGGCGTGTCTTGGGCATAGCAGAGGTGCAGTCAATTTGCATGTTTCTCTTTTATTAGATTAGATTAGATTTATATTTGCTTTTGGTGTCATATCCAAAAAGTCATGTCAAGCCTATGTCTAGGAGTTTTTTCTTAAGTTTTACATTTTTGGGTCTTACATTTAAATAATTAATTCATTTCAAGTTACTTTTTGTGACTGATGTAAGATAGGAGTCCAGTTTCATTCTTTTGCATGTGATTATCCAGTTTTCCCAACACCGTTTATTGAAGAGACTGTCCTTTCCCTCCATTGAGTATCCTTGAGTCCCTTGTCATATAATAGTACATGATGGAGCAAATGTAGGTTTACAGTTGTTCACATGAAAAATAATACAGTAATTAATAAATAATCATAGAAGAATAAACTTTGCGTTTCATGTACTCACAACTGTAAACTTCCTTTTGCCCCATCCTCTATGAGTTGATCATATATGTGAAGGTTTATTTCTGGGCTCTTAAATATATTCCATTGGTCTATGTGTCTATATTTATGCCAGTACTATACTGTTTTAATTACTATCGCTTTGTAGTATAGTTTGAAATCAGGAAGTGTGATGCCTCTGGTTTTGTTCTTTTCAGGTTGCTTTGGCTATTTGGTGCTTTTTTTATTACATATAAAATATAGGATTTTTTTTTCTGTGAAAATTAGTTATTGACATTTTGATAGGGATTACATTGAATCTATAGATGGCCTTGGGTAGTATGAACATTTCTACAATATTAATTCTAACTCATGAACACAGGATATCTTAGTATTTATTTGTGTGTGTTTTTTTCAATTTATTTTATCAAAGTCTTATAGTTTTCAGTGTATAGATCTTTCATCTCCTTGGTAAAATTTATTCCTAAATATTTTACTGTTTTTGATGCTTTGTGTTTGGGATTGTTTTCTTTATTTCCTTTTCAGATATTTCATTGTTCAGGTATAGAAACATAACGATTTCTGTATGCTGATTTTGTATCCTGTAACTTTACTGAAGTCATTCATTAATCATAACAGCTTTTTGGTGGAGTCTTTAGGATTTTCTATATTATACGATCATATCATGTGCAAACAAATTTTACTTTTCTATGTGAATGAATTTTATTTTACTTTATTTTCATTTAATTGCTCTGGCTGGGACTTTCAGTACTGTGTTGAATAGGAGTGGTGCAAGAAGCCTTCTTGTCTTATTCCTGATCTTCGAAGAAAATCATTAAAGCTTTCACTTTTGAGTATGATGTTAGCTGTGGGTTTGTCATACATAGACTTTATTATGTTGAAGAGTATTCCTCCCATACGAAATCTGTTGAGAGTTTTTATATGGAAGGATGTTGTATTTTGTCAAATGCTTTTTCTGAATCTATTGATATGATCATGTGCTTTTTATCTTTCATTCTATTAACATGGTGTGTCACATTTATTGATTTGCTTATGTTGAACCATCTTTGCATCCCAGAGATAAATCCCACTTGATCATCATGAATAAATCTTTAATGTGCTATTGAATTTGGTTTTCTAATATATTGTTGAGAATTTTTGCATCTGTGTTTATCAGGGATATTGGTCTGCAGTTTTCTTTCCATGTAATGTCCTTGTCTGACTTTGGTATCCAGGTAATGCTGTCCTTATAAAGTGTTTATGAGGGAGTGTTCCTTCTTCTTAAATTTTTTGGAAAAGTTTGAGAAAAATTGACATTTGTTATTCTTTAAATGTTTGGTGGAATTCACTAGGGAAACCATTTAGTCCTAGGCTTTTCTTTGTTAGGAGATTTTTTTTATTATTGATTCAACTTCTTTACTTGTTATTGATCCATTCAATAACAACAATCTCTTTCTCTCACTTTTTCTCATCCTTGAAAATTTGAAAAAAGTAGTAAACTATCCTTGAAAGACTCAAATATTTCATCTCCAGATGACTCAGAAGCAAGGACTGATTATAAATATGGAGGAACCTGTGCTCAACTCTAGCCCATGGCACTCATGCTGACTTTTCCCCTTCTGTGTGCCTGTCAGACATTATTCATTGACAATAGCACTCTCTCCCCTGAGCATGCTCAAAAGTTAACAATTCTCTACACAACATTTCAGGAAGTGATGGCAAACTGTTTCCAGGAGACTCAGCATAACAGATAAACATGATTAGCTACCCTGCTGGAGACTCTGAGAGGATGGTATGAAGTAGCCAATTCTTAGAGTAGAGCTGTTCTTAAAGTTTTCTGGTGATAGGCTCACTTCCCAGAGTCCTATCAGCCCTCATCAAGCCACATTACCTTCTGTTTTACATGTTTCTAGCACAGGCAGTCAGGAATGGGTGATATGTAAAACCATGGAGGCAGTTATTCGCTGGCTTTCTCCACTCCCCCACCCCATGTAGTTTTATTGATTTCAGAGAGAGAGGGAGAGAGAGATAGAAATATCAATGATGTGAGAGAATCATCGATCGGCTGCCTCCTGCATATCCACTCGCACTCGGGATTGAGCCTACAACCCGAGCATGTGCCCTGACTGGGAATCAAACCATGACCTCCAGGTTCATAGGTTGACATGACACTCACCCACTGAACCACGCTGGCCAGGCTCACTGGCTTTTAATAACAGGAATACAACCAAGGCAATGAAACAATGTCCAGCTGCAAAGGATATCAACCCCATGAGGACAACTGCGGCCAATAGAGGTTCATCCTTATTTTGAAATTAATGTTTTGCTAAAGTAACATCAGCCTTGCCTTTCTGTCATACCAGGAGATGACAACAATAAGGACCCAAGTTTGACATGGCAGACCTGGGAAGAGGCCTCAGGACAGTATTTGTTAATAAAGAAGTTGCTTGTATTATGGCTCCATTTTCTAGCAAATCTTTGTTTTCTTCTTGGCAACTGCTAAGGTAACAGGATGGACTCTATGCTCCTTAGCCTGGCGTGAAAGGCCCGTGGTGATCTTGTGGCAGAACTGCAGATGGTTCATGTTGGAAGGCCCACAGCTAACACGCAGGCTTTTTAGGTTGCCTGATGCCCAAGGGTTCTAGTGCCAATTATGCGTCCAGCTAGAAAAAAATCCATCTCCCGACAAAGGCCAAGCAAGGGACTGCAGACAGCTCAACATCCAGTGTTTCAGTCAGCCAATCACCCAATGGTTTTTTATGTTTCCTGTGTTACCTAGGCTCCTGGTGTTGCAAAGTATTGCAATTCACATAAGCTACTTCCAGAAATATAAGTTCAATGAAAAGATATACATGACAAGAGAGATGTGAAGCTCATGGAAAACCATGAAAACTGTCTGGAAGTTCATTGAGAATTCAAGGCTGCAAGGATCATTGCTGTTATTCTATACCTGGCCAGGTACATTAAGGGCAACTGAGTCTCCTTACCAACTCTGTTACCCCCTGCTCTGCATGTCTCCTTCTACCTCATTTATTTGTTCTACTCATACCTTTGTCATATTCACAACACCCAGGGCTTCCCTTCTTTGTAACTTTTTAGCTTTGACTCCCATTGCCAATTGGGTGAATCTGTCTGCATTTCCTGGTTTGAGATTTTTAGACTCTGATTAGCAAATTCGTCCCTATTTTGGTAGTTCTCTTAGCAACTAGATTAACTCATAAATTATTGGCATGGATTAGCTTCTCTTGGGTCAAGTGCTAAGGAAGAGAGGATCATAGAGACATGAGGAAGATGATCTATCTCTGCCGTGAGGCTAGAGCAGTAAGAAAACCGTCTGAAAACCAGGAAGAGGGTTTGCTCCAGGAACTGACTCAGCCAGCCTTCAATCAATGAGGAATACATTTCTCTTGTTTGAGAGAGAGAGAGCCCGCCAGTGTCATAAACATGGTTGCCTAAGGCTGAGTCCTTAGCAGGGGTTGTGCTAGGTCCAAGTGCCATTAGGAGGGGCTAAAGGATGTGACTGCTACCATGATTTTCTTGTCTAGTACACCTGTTCAACTCTAAAGATAGAGATTGAAGAACCCCTGATGTTAGGGAGTCTAGAGTCTAGTGGATGTGGGACACTAGATCAGAATTTAAGATAAGATGATGTTTGTGTGACTATTGCAAACCAGCTGTTTTTAATAAAGACATGAACATAAAAAGGCTTAGCAGAAAATTGTTCAAAATAATTAGAGGTGGGCTGTTTATTGGAACCTAGGTAGAAACTTAAATATTAGTTGAATTAAATTGTATCTATTGCAGAAAGTAGAAGCCATTCAAAGGAACTGGGAAGGTATGCATTCAAAGGGAAGGGTAATGAAACTGGTGTATTAAGAACAAGGAGTTAAGAGTCAGACAGAGTTGAATTCTGGTTCAGTTTATCTCAAGCTAATTCAGTGACTTTGAACAAATTACTTAGGTTCCTTGAGCCTTGATTTCTTCATCAGAAAATGAACTAGTAATATTTGGGGGTTATTATAAGAATTAAATGCAATAGTGTATATAACATAACACAGCGCTTAGAACATAGACATCAATAAATATTAGCTCTCACCCTAGGCAGTTTGGCTCAGTGGATAGAGCATTGGCCTGCGGACCAAAGGGTTCGGGGTTTGATTCCGGTCAAGGGCACGTATCTTGGTTGCAGGCTCCTCCCTGGGACTCACATCGATGTTTCTCTCTGTCTTTTCCTCTCTCTTTCACTCTCGCTAAAAATCAATGGAAAAATAGCCTCAGGTGAGGATTAACAATAAATAAATAAATAAATATTATCTTTCATATTATTATTATATTAATGATTATACTTATAGCCTCAGAGTGTCCATGGTTTACAATGCCTGAGAAGTCTAGAAAAAGCCAGCCTGGTAGGCTGAAAGAGAAAATGAACCTGAGCTAGTATTCACTGAAGAGCCCTGTTGGGGTTCTGAGAGCTAGACCGTTAGCTAAAGAAGCTTTAGAAACTTTAGGCTTTGAAGTAATATCAGAAATTTCCCCCAGACACAGGATATCCCCAGCCACAGATGTGCGCAATAGCAGGAGCTCCACTAGTGATTATTGAATCAGTGAGTCACACAAATCGGAAACTTGGATGAAAAAGAAATGTGCTCCTCTCCATCAGTTGAGTTGGGACATCTCATGGATGTGTCTTTCAGGAAAGACTCTTCTGGTAGATTGGCCTGGGTGTAAGGTTAAGAGAGGAAAGGGTGCTGGCACAAGACACAACTTTTCGCTTTAAACTCTCCTAAATTCGGGATGCCTCAAGACTCTAGATTTAATTTTAGGGGAGAAATTATTAGCCTGCATTATGGCTAGGGACCCTTCTGAGTGTCTTACTGGTAGACTTTATGTTTCCTTTTCTTGTTCGCAGTAGTTTACATTTCAGGGAAAAGCACAGAATATTGTCCCACATCACAAACATAATGAATAAGCTCCAGAGTTTGCATAGAGCCTGGCACGTAGGAGGCAATAAGGACCTATTTGTCGAATGAATAAATCAATGAATGCCTTAGAGATCCAGTTCAATTTGCCTGTTTTATAGATTGGGAAACTGAGGCTTGGAGAAGAAAAGTAAGTCACATAAGTTTATCAGTGAAGAGCAGGTCTATAGGCCCATGATTTCTCCAAGACTAGAAATTAGTATAAAGCCCCAGATTTGAATGATTAGGTAGGTGTGATTGTGAACACAAGAAATTCTAATTGTGTGGCAAATAGCCCCTGGAAGGCATGAGCAAGCTTTCTCTATAAAGGACTATATTTTAGACACTACTGACCATACAGTATTTGTCACATCTACTCAACTCTAACATCAGAGCACAATAAGAGCCATAGGCAACATGTACATAAGTGAGCATGCCTGTGTTCTAATATAACTTTGGAAGCTATGAGGTGAAGAAAAAAAAGTTCCTTATAGGCATTGACATTTGAATTTTAGATAATGTACATGCTTCACAAAACAGTATTCTTCTTTTGACCTTTTTTCAACCATTTAAAAGTGTAAAAATGATTCTCAGCTCCCAGGCCATATAAAAATAGATGGTGGGCTGGACTTGGCCGACCCCTGGTTTTTTCTTTTTTCTAAAAAGAAGGAAAATTTTGCCAAATTTTTGGCAGCTGCGGGAATTCCCTTATTCCTTCCCTCACCTGTACTATGATTAGAAAGAGTGTCACGAGCCTGGAAGGATGGAATCCCAAAGTTGACTTCAACTGTAGTGTGTTCTTTCAACTTACTTAGGGCTGTCTTTTCAAATCAGGCTAATTTCTTTCAAAGTGGTTCTGCAGGTTTGCACAGTACAGAAAACAACAAAATGACCCCAACTTGGGGTTGGTAAAATAACTATTTCTACACCCACACACCAAAATGATAACCAGCTCAAAAATGATGATGGAGATGGGGAAATTGCTGTTGTTTATAAATAAGTGAGGAAAGGCAAGCTTTTAAGCATGATGTCTAGTTTAATCCCATTAATGTAAATGTAATGCTGTATAATGCATAGTAAAAATTATAAGCAATTATAACATGGAAGCAAGTATAGCACGTTGGTGAATCGTGCAATAATTTTAAAATTGCATGCAACAGAACCTTAAAAAGACTGGTTCTAGATGAAGTCTCTAGCTGTTGATTTTGAAGCCAATTGCTCAAGTGACCCGATTCCACTTAACGAATGGCACTGGATGACCCAGAAACCCTTTCTGTTCTGTATGTGTTCAACCCCACTCAAAGAGGGCAGATGAAGCCATTTTTCCACTTGTCTCCTCCTCCTCTTTCTGCTCCACCTCCTCCTCTTTCTTCTCCTCCTCCTCCTTCCCCTGCTGCCTCCTCTTCCTTCATCTTCTTTATAGTCTATGAACCTTTCCATTTTATAGACAAGCCTCCCTTGGTGGGAACAGTACTAACAAAGTTGTCATGGATAAATCTATTTCAGCAATCAGAAGAAGAACGTGGTTTGTCCTTAGAACAAGCTTCCAGGCCATATTGTGTGAGTGGGGGGGAATTTCAATCATCTTTTATCATCTGCAGATCCAACCTAAGTGTTAGATGTAATTACTAAAAGTATCTCAGTGATATTACCTCTTTTGCTTATATATATTTCCAAATTGGATGTGGAGGAAAGTAAAGAAATTAATATTTGGGGCATGCTCACTAGATGCTGAGCACTTCACCTGTCTTTCCTCATTTCCTCCTCATAACAACCCTATAAAGAGGTTAATCATCCATCTTTACAAACGAGGCATGCATAGCTCAGAGAGGTGCAGTAATTTGCTCAGTGTACACAATATAGAGAGGAGCAGGAATAAAAGTACAAGTTTACGGGTCTTCAAAGACCATGTGTTTTCAGTTACAAATGTCAACAGAGCTGCATTCTGAAATAGCTTACTAAGTTTTCTTTTAGGAAAAGTTAGGGAAAAAAAATCAGTTAATGGCCTTAAGTCTCAAACACAAACCAAAATTACTATTAAGTAATTAACAACCATATCTAAAAGACCCAACTTTATAGAGAATTAAAGTATGCATCCCAGGGAGTGAAATATGCAGTCTGAAAACTGTTCCATACTCAGAGATTTTTAGAGACAGGAGAGACGTTGGTGAGTCTGTAGTCCAACTCTTTCATTTTACAGACGAGAACACTGAGGCTCTAAAAGAGGAAATGGTTTGTCTACGTCTCTAGCAATCATGAGCGACTTGGGGCTAGAACCCAGTCTTCCATCTCCTGTTTCCTTCTGCTTGGTCACAGGGTTCCATGTTTCTCAGTTCAGTACATCAACCAGGCTC
>NW_006296226.1:642140-676708 GCF_000327345.1 Myotis davidii | reverse complement strand
AAAGAGTCAAAGATGAGTACAAAAAGTTTCCTGCTCCCAAAGAGCCATCAGTGTACTGCAGGAGCATCCCAGGATGTGGACAGAGCAGTGTTGTAAGAGAAGGACACATAGCTGGATAAGGGACAAATGTTCATGGAAACATTTGGTTCATGCCAAAGATACTTAATATTTGGTCATGCCCGAAACAACCATAGATATTTGGTCCATGCCTATGGTTCTTGATATTTTGTCCCGTCTAAAGCAATCCATGCTTAGAAAATATCTCTGGGTTCAAATACTTCATAATGTTCATTTCTACTTTTGATTTACAGGATCAATACATTAAAAATACTATCCTGTTTTATTGGCCCAGTAATTGTGTTGTGGCTGCATTGCCAAGGACCCTTCTTGCCTTGGTAGCCCAGCTGGTCATGGCTCAGGGGGTTGGGTAGATGAGTCAGGCTTCGAATCTTGCAGAAGAGTGGGATTTATAGAAACTGTGCACATTTGAGACAAGACCAAATTTCATAAACCTTTTGTCATGGACCAAATGTCTTAGTGGATGTTTTAAACAGGACCAAATGTTTGCTAATCCTGTGTGTGTGTGTGTGTGTGTGTGTGTGTGTGTCTTTCCTAGGTGTTCTTTTAAATTCTGTTTTCAATAACAAAACCAAATGTTAATAATGTCCCTAAATTTTATTCCTTGAGGTATGAAAGTTGCATTTACAGCCCTTGCCGGTTTGGCTCAATGGATAGAGCGTTGGCCTGTGGACGGAAGGGTCCCTGGTTCGATTCCCAGTCAGGGCACATGCCCAGTTGTGGGCTCGATCCCCAGTCGGGGGACGTGCAGGAGGCAGCTGATTAACAATTCTCTCTCATCATTGATGTCTCTCACTCTCTTACCCTTTGTAATAAATAAAAAACTGAAGTCAATAAAAATATATTTTTAAAAAAGAAAAAAAAAAAGAAAGTTGCACTTACAGCCAATAAGCTCCTTAGCCCTTTGGTTGAGGTCCAGGGAGCCTGATGAAGCAACTCGAGTTCAGGTTGTGGGGTGGAGGGAAGCTGACAGTTTACAGCAAAGCATTCCTCCAGCAAAATGCAAGTGCTGAGAAAATCCCTCTGGCCAGCCAAACTTCTGGCAAGCAAAGAGTTTGTCGACCTGCGTGGGTCCTTGCCAGAAGCCTTCGCTGCACTGCTCACAGCTCACAGCTCTTGATAACCCCTTTCAAGGCAGCAACTCACGGTGTGCCTCTGGGTGCTTCCCTTCGACAGCCCCTGAAGGTCTTTGCACAGAAAAACGGCCTTTAAACAAGGAACCATCTCTGCTGCGTACTTGCTGTGTAATCTTCATCCAGTTGTTTTTTCTTCTCTGGATTTTAGGTTTCCTCTGTAAAAGGAAAGTATAGGACTATCCCAGGGACAGCAAGTATGTGTCATTTATTCCAGTGGTGTGCTGAAATTGGCTCTTACCAGCTCACGAGAGCTGATTATTAAATTGTCAGGAATTCTGTGAACTAGTTCACGACTTATTCATTGCTTGAAATCTGCCATAATGGGAATGTTTACACCACACAAACTGGTAAATGTGGCAAATCGGGACTCCACCTCCAGACCCAACTCTGAGGACTAGTTATTAAATATTTACTAGCACACCCCTCCCTTTATGATACCTGTATGGTGTTTTACACTCGTGTCCGACATTGCTAATCAATCACAGAATTCTGGTCCAACCCAGCCTAGATATGACTTAATAGTCTCCTTTCCTTCCTCCTTTCTTCTTCCCTCCCTCCCTTCCTCCTTCCTTCCTTCCATCCTTCCTTCCTTCCTTCCTTCCTTCCTTCCTTCCTTCCTTCCTTCCTTTTCCCCCATCTTTTATGCATCTTTTATAATCTGAGTGCCTTCATGTGCTAGAGTGGTTCCCAAACTTCCTAAAGCTGCAACCCTTTAATACAGTTCCTCATGTTGTGGTGACCCAACCATAAAATTATTTTCGTTGCTATTTCATAACTATAATTTTGCTACTGTTATGAGTCGTAATGTAAATATCTGATATGCAGGATGTATTTTCAGGGGTTGCGACCCACAGGTTAAGAACCACTATTAGTGGGGATGGAGTGATGAACAAAATCTATAAAATTTCTCTTCTCATGAAATATACTTTCTAGAGAAGAGAAACAGATATTAAATTTAAAAATGAATATAAAATAATTTTATATGGTATTTGCTCTAAGGGAAACAAATCCAGGCAGAATGTTGGGACTTGAGGGGAAACTAGTTTAGATCCAATTATTAGGGAAGATTTCTCTGAGGAAGTGGCTTTGTGCAGAGACCTGAGTGATAAAAAAAAATGATGGTCTTGCTCAAAGCCAATGGAAGGGCATTCTGGGAAGAGGGAACAGCAAGTGCCAAGGTCCTGCTGTGAAAACAAACTTGGTGTGTTTAAGAAGCCAAAGGCTATGTGACTAGTGCACAGTAAAGCAACAGTGAGAATACAAAGAGAGGTGAGAAGTAGGCAGGTCCAGATCGAAAGAGTCTTGCAACGCATGGTATTGAATTTGAAATTCATTGCAAAAGAAATAGGAAGTTGTTGGAAGAGGAGAGTTTGACTACTATTAACTGCCAGATTTTTCTAAAATTGTAATTGAGGTGAAACTCACACAATATAAAATTAACCATTTTAAGTAAGCAATGCAATGGCAATTCACTGGGAACCAGCACTTTTGTCTAGTTCCAAAATATGTTGATCATCCCAAAGGAATGTACCCACCAAAATCAAATCAGGGTGAAGGTCTGATCATAGTCCTCCCTTCTAATGATGTGCCGGCCGGGGATCTGACCTCATTGCTTCTGGGTTCTTGACCTGATAGCTCTGAATAAACTCATTTATGGTTGCATAATTCTGGGATCCTTTCTCAAAATCTCCTTCACTGCCATTGAACTTCAAGAGGATCTTTACATTTCTATAATTAGAGGGGTAGGGTCAATTGGCTGATGTATTACTTTTGACAAAATACTCAACATCATTTACTGAGTTCAAAGGGAACTGATAATTATCAAAGAGCAATGTTAGGTACACTTTCCTTCAAAATCCATCACCTCCAGTAATGCATCTCACCAAGATCTTCCCAGAAACAAGCTCATCATCCAAATTAATCAGCTCTCCCAGGGAATTCATACCCTGCTGGCTTTTTTTCTTTCAACATTGACAAGTAATGGGGAGTCAAGCTGATAAAATTCCACAGGCTACATAAAGACTTCTTTTTCTCTCTTTTTATTAGCCATAGATAGTTGCTAAAACCCAAAGTCAAATAAAGGACCAAAAATTACTCACTAGGAAACAGCTATGATAATCCAGGCTTTGGAATATGGGATATCGATCTGGGGTTTTTGTGTGTGCGCCTATTCTTGGAATGGTAGTCTGTACACATCTCCATGTTGCCTAATTTCTGATGCAGCACTACATGGCGGAACACATCGTGCAGAGCATGGGGATCAGAGATTGTGCCATTCATCTTTAATGTGTCCTTACATACCCCTGAATTTTAGACAACCTAATTCTAAAAGCATTGAGAATCTTGCAGCTCTGATTTATGCTGCTCTCCCTATCGTGTCTCATTGATGGAGAGAGAAACACATGGGTGGGTGCTAGTGCAATTCACCAAGATAAAACAACACACAACAGGCACTTATGCATGCACACCATCGCATGGGATGACAAGAAGATCTGAAGTGGGAGATAGGTAACTTTTACATGTACTCAAGGAATATGCCAGTAGAACATGTAAGTGAAAATGTCTGGGGGAAATTGGATCAGTGATTTTAAGGTTGACGAATGAAGTCTGCGTTGATAATTTAAATGTTTGAGTCATCAGATAATATATGATCATCAAAGCCATGGGATTAAATGGGACGGTTTAGGGAGATAGTATTAAGTGACGGTAAAAAGGAGACTATCAACCTTAAGAATAGGCAGAGAAACAGAAGATTCAGTGTGTCTAAGAGCCTCCTGTAAACAGATGTGCTGTATTGTTCTGGGCAACATACTTTCCCGAAGGAGTACAGTTACTCCTCAGGCTGGGGAGAGCTGCAGAACCACCCGATGTCTCTTGGGGAGGCAATATCCACCCTGTGTCCTCAGCTACTTCCAGCCAACACAGAGCTCTCCTGAACTGTAGATCTTCAACTCCTAGTGTCTCACTGATGCCTACAAGCACCCTGTCTTGCTGGCAAAGCTGGTCCCCATTGAAAAATATTTAAAGGGTAGAATATCAGGAATCAGGGATGGACTCAATGGAGAAGTAAAGAAGCGGAAGGAGTTGTTCAATGGAAAATTATAGCATCCTTTAAAAATATTTAAGACTAGGAAACCTGTATTTTAAAAACAAAGAAAATACCAGGTATTTCCTGGTATTAAATATCCATACATGCTATGATTTGCACTCTTCAGAGCGGGGGATATATTGATTTGTAGCCCAGTACTTAAGAGTAGTGTCTGGTATGGACAAGAGTTATGAGCAAATGTTTGTAGTGTTCATTTGAAGGCACATTTAAATGGGGCAGGTAGCACCTTCCCATGAGAATGTGTCACAAACATCCCCAAGGGGCCCTAGTCATTTTTCCTTAGGCAATAATTTCATCAGCCAAATGAGGGAATTTGTACTTAATGCCACTGGAATGTACACTTAAAAGTAGTTAAAATGGGCCCTGTTTGGCTCAGTGGATAGAGTGTCAGCCTGCAGATTGAAGAGTCCCGGGTTGCAGGCTCGATCCCCAGTAGGAGGCGTGCAGGAGGCAGCCAGTCAATGATTCTCTCTCATCATTAATGTTTCTATCTATCTCTCCTTCTCCCCTCCTCTCTGAAATCAATAAATAAATAAATAGAATTTTTTAAAAGTAGCTAAGCTGGTAACTTTTATGTTATGTCTGTTTTTACCACAATTCAAACTAATAATTTTAAAATTGTAGCTCAGTTTTAAAAAAAGGAGCTAGGCTTTGGTAGTTGTCTTTAGTTTAACTTGGAAGAGAAAAAGTGTGGAAGCAGGGAGAGCAATTGGAAATGTGTTGTTCAATCAATTATATTTTCTAGAGTGGCAGTTTGCTGATTGTAATTCAATTTCTTGAAAATTTAATTACACATGAAGTTCAGGATCCATAAAGAAATCTCACAGACCAAAAAAAAAAAAAGTCTTCAAAAATGGGATTAGAACAAAGAAGCAAGTCCCTGCCAATTGCCTCCATTACCTCTCTTCCTATCATCCTAAATAATAATCAATAAATGTCAGGGAAGCTGCCGGTTCATTTGTTTTGCCATTACCTTACAGCTAACAAAATGCATGAAACACAATTATTCCAAGGGATTTTGTTATGAGCCCCTGATTTCTAGTGCTAATACAGACTTGCTATAGACTAATTGAGATTTACTGGCACGAAGCACCTGTAAGTCTGTTTCCATAGCCTTAGTCGTCTTCACCATACATTAAACAGGGCTGGGCTCAGAACCCCAAGTTCAGACATTCCTCTCCCTCAGTTCTTTTTCGGTTATCCGACCACAAGGGGTCCTTCTTTTCTCTCCTTTTGCACCAACAGAAAGGTCACTCTCCTTTCCCTTTCAGCTCCACCCCAGACACCATCCCCCTCAACACCTGCTGGTGCTAAGTGAAATACAGGTCTGGCTTGGTAACAGACCCCCCACCGTAGAAGGCAAGTGAGGAACCCCTTTCTGCACTTGATTTTGCCTCTTGGACTCTTGCTCCCACCGACGGAGCTTTCACAACATTTCCCCACAAATTGTAGAAACGCTCTATGGGAGAGAATGTTTAGTCCCTCCTGGTTATCGGGCTGATAAGGGAGTAAAGATGACGATGCATCTCCCGGGTGATGGATGAAAACATACAGTTAATGTGCACAAGGGAAAGAAGAGTTGGTGAAGTCACCAATTTCGCTTTTGTGTTCTCGGCCATGCTCAAGGTTGATTGTTTAGTTAAGGCCATCTGGTTCATTCAGCAGAAGCTCCCATAAGGACAGAAAGCACCGGCTTTCTGATATTAAATAGGACTTTTAAAACCCAAATCGATCTTATTAAGCCTAGATCAAAGGCGAACTTAATTCGCTGTAGGACTAGAACTGTGGATAGGAAAGGCATCGTGAGCAAGCACGTTATCCTTCCTTGCAAATCAGCGGATGCACCGTGCCTCTCTTCATGGTGGTGGAGAAATGGAATGAATGAGGGGGAGATATTAGCACAACACTATCCAGGCGATTTGCCTGATGTAAATGTAACACACATACACATGCATTTATATACAAACAGACTTCTTTGATAACAATTCACTATTTTCTCCATCTCTTAGTCATCATTTTGAAACCCATCTTCAATATTTTTTCTACGATTTTTTCTTCACCACCAGACATTTAAAAAAAAAATTTCCTGAAGGATCCCTTTGTCGATGAATACTGCAATATTGAAACTCTTAAATCCTCTAATAATTCTTTGCATAATTCCTAAATGACTCTAAGAACTGTATCCTTGGCAATAAATCCCAAGAACAAAATGAACATGGTTTTGTTGGAAAGACCCGCTGAAGAAAATAGGCATCCGGAAATGTGGCAGAAAAGTGGCAAAAGCTTTTCAGACAACCATTAGCCATCCTCACGGAGGAATAGATTAAAACGTCTGAAAGAAATAGAAACGTTAAATGCTCTAATTTCGCATCGAGTCTGTAATTTCTTTTTTGTTTTGTTTTACACTCAACCAGTTGGAACCTACAAAATAATACAGCCCAGATTTCTTTCTGTTGGTCCTATAATACTTCCCCCGGAACAATTATGCCTGCCATTTGGGGACTGTCACAGCCAAACTGATGTCTTCCCTTGGGACCATGAGGAACAATTGCCCTTCCCCGTGGGGTGGCTGTAAAAGTGGAGTCTAAAAGCCGGGCCCATTCGATGAATGGCAGCCGCTCTCTGGAGTGTGCCACCCTTTGTGGGTGAGGCAAGGAGGCTGCACAGTTGAGCCAAAAGACTTTCTCCCAAATGGTCAACTGCAAATTGTGCGTGACTGCTGTGGAGCCCTGTAATAACCAAAGAAGAGAAACTGTGACAATTGTCTAAAATTAGCAGAAAACACGTTTTTGGGGTGTTTTTTTTAATCCCCTAAGGGTCCTGTTTATTTTTTGTCTATTTTTTAGTTGCCCTGGTTTGTTTTAATCCTCTTCTAGCTTACATGTCATTAAATGAGCAAAGCATTAACATTTAATTTGCAAACCAAGTGGCACATATTTTTAAGTTCCAAACCTCACATGATGTAACTTTAGATCCATACCAAATGTAAAAATTAAATATTTCATTAACTTAATTGTTCCCTAAATAGCCATTTTTTTCTCCCTTCTGAATTGCTCTCTCATCTCCTCCCTTTCAATCTCTCATCCTCATAGTTTTCAAAACTTCTGGAAAATGAACCTATTGAATGTTATTTGGGGTAAAGTGTGGACCTTGGGGGGAGGGGTTGAAATCCTTGCTTGGGTACTAAGCAAGGATTTATGGAAAGATGGCTTAACCTCTCTGAAACTCAATTTTTCTCATGTATAAAATAGGAATGAAAACAGTACTAGTACTTACCTTGTCTGAGTGTTGGGAGGCTTAAATGATTTCATCATACATGCAAAGTGCTTAGACCAGTGATGGCGAACCTATGACACGCGTGTCAGAGGTGACACACAAACTCATTTTTTTGGTTGATTTTTCTTTGTTAAATGGCATTTAAATATATAAAATAAATATCAAAAATATAAGTCTTTGTTTTAGTATGGTTGCAAATATCAAAAAATTTCTATATGTGACATGGCACCAGAGTTAAGTTAGGGTTTTTCAAAATGCTGACATGCCGAGCTCAAAGGGTTCGCCATCACTGGCTTAGATCATGCCTACTGCATAGTAAACACTTGACAAATTCTTGTCATTATTGCAAATGGGCAGAACTTCCCTGCTCTCCCCCTACCTTGTCATGTTAATGATATGTCAGAGGTGTGTCCACTCTCCCCACCCCAAGCTCAGGGGCAGTTTAATGAACCTGTCCAGCTCCAACCCTTCTTTCCTACACCAAGAGATTATGCAGTGTCCTTGGAGTTGATGCTTGTGTGGTGGTGTAGCTGGGAGGTGCCCTCCGACAGTGACTAGATTTTTGTCTTGCAAGGTCCTGAAGCACAGGTTGGGTATCGATGGCGATCATTCAGTAGGAATGCAGAGTTGCAGAGCTAAGTGATGTCCACACTCAGACAATGGGCCAGTCTACCCTGATCAGTGTGTGGGGTTGTGGTCATTGCCTCAGTCCAGCAGAGCTCTTGGTTATGACCCTCATTCATATTATGATCCCAAGCTAAGACACCAAGGGACACCTGAAGGGGACCTAATGCTGCTCAGAGGTTGGGGTGACTCAGAAAGCACCAAAGAGCTGTCCACCGAGAACAATTTCTTTAGTGAGGCCAGAGAGACTCAGGCCCCTGCAAAGTACAGGAAATGAATAGCCCAGCGAGAGGCATGGGACTCTGTGAAATAATTGGTTGTCCAAGGATCTGGTTAAGAGGACTGCCTTAGATAGCTCAACACAGTTGAGTCTGCCAGGCAGAAGCCAGGAGCCACCAGAAAGGAATCTGAGACATTCAACTCCTGCCTCATTTAGGGGGTGGGAGAGATTCACGCACAGTCTCCACTTTGTGGTCTATTGGATTTCTGCACTCCTGCTAGTTTAGGGCCTTCTCATAGTGAATTCGTTTCAGAATTTCCTCTTCAGTTGGTGAATTCTAGTGGAGAACCCACACTAAAAACAACCTCTCTCCTATAATCTGGGTGATTTTGGATGGCGATGATAACCTGGCATAGTGGATGAACCAATTGCCACCCATATATCTCCTAGGCTCCTTGCCTCTACTGGCCAATGGATGTGTAAGCAGTTGTCAGTTCTCCCTTTGACATGTAAAACAACACAGGTCCCATTTTAATCTCTGTGTCCAGTGACCCTCTGCACATATTCCCCAAATTTGCAAATGATTACTTATTTAAGGCCAGGAATTCTGATTTGTGAGTTAAGTCCCTGGTCTCTTATACACTTAGGCCTTTGATAGTGAGTGTTGTAGGCTTTCCTCTTCATCTTTGCTCTAATGTAAGTCCAGGCCCTCAAAGATGACTTCTCTGTATAAAATAAGGACATAGTGCAGTGATGGCGAACCTTTTGAGCTTGGCATGTCAGCATTTTGAAAAACCCTAACTTAACTCTGGTGCCGTGTCACATATAGAAATTTTTTGATATTTGCAACCATATAAAACAAAGACTTATATTTTTGATATTTATTTTATATATTTAAATGCCATTTAACAAAGAAAAATCAACCAAAAAAAATGAGTTCGCATGTCACCTTTGACACGCGTGTCATAGGTTCGCCATCACTGACATAGTGGAAGCCTGTGAAGGCAGAACTCTGATACCTAGTACAGGCCTCCCCTCACCAGTTTTCGAAAGGTTTGAGAGGCTGGCTGCAGTGGTGGGGGGATGTCTGGGTTATTGTTACTCCTGGATCTTTCTCTTCCTCTTAGATAGTATTGTCATCTTAACTGGATAACCTCAAAATAGGTCACTAAGGGGTTTAGTAAACCAGAAATAATCCTTTACAAAGGTCCTATAATACCTTTGCCTCCCAGAGCCCAGTGGTTAAGAGAAAGACTCCCCAACTAAACGTGGTGGCTGCACCAGAAAATAAATCCCCTGCAGGTCAAAGTTGCCAAGGGTTTGGTGGGTGAACGTGCTATAGTCTCAGTATTTTACACAGATTCCATTTTATTGAAACCCAATCACATTCCCCACACTAGGATGCCCATCTAATAAAGTTTGATAATTGACGTTAAAATATGAAGGTTTGGACTATAAGATTCTTAGGGACCTAGCACAACTTCTTGTGAGATTTCATCTAAAACATTTGCCCATAAGAATATTAGGCAGGTTAATCTAGGGGAATTGTATGTATGTCTCCTGATGGCTTTCTAAGATAATTTTAAAACTTTTAAAGTTGGCCAATGTCAAGTTATTTGATCCATATCAGCTCAATTCCAAATGGAACTAATAAAACCAAAAGCTCTTGAAGTGACCTCGGTCAAGTCTGACATTTGTCCTTCCTGGGGGACCTAATCTGCAGAGGATTTATCAGAACCTAAGGAAGCCACTCACCTGAATAAAGACGGGAGGGGCAGACTTGATGTAGTCAAGACTCAGCATTTAAATGACTAATTTGGTCTTATTGTAGCCTGGAGCGAACAGATTGGATCTCATGCCAGCACTAAACACATTTCCTCTCCAAGGAAATTGAGTAAGGATGTCAAACCAGAAAGACAATAGCAAGCTTGCTTACCACCCTTCAGCTGATCAGTAGAATCTGGTTAAAGGTTGCTTTCATGAAGGGGAAGTAGAGGAAAGTTAATATAGGCAGTAAAAGTGAGTGTGGCTGCTCTAGAGGCGCGTGTTAAGTGAATCATTCTGGAGGTGGCCTCACTGAGTCAAAACAAGCATCCAAAAGCAGGTGCCCGTTTAATTCATGCACCAATTTATAATATCCAGTAATTGTCATCATCTGATTTAGCTACTAAGACCTCCCCCTGGAAAGCCTTATGATTCAGTTGCCTGTCTTATCCATGGACAATTACAATCTTAATTTGGGCCAGGCCCTGAAGAAGATGTCAACATCTTGCTTTCATTGTTTGAGGTGTTTTCATTAGATTTTACCCTGTCTTTGTTTTGCTGCCTGTAGAGTGTGCTGGGACACAGACCTGGCCACAGTTACTTCCTCTTTTAGCCTCGCTTGGCTTGGCTTCTGAGTGATTTAAGACCTGTTTTGGAACTAAGTGTGGGAGTTGGACTGATGTGAAAGTCAAGGTCAGATAAATAGCCATTGTCATGAGGAAACCCAGGCAGAAATGGGTCTGTAGATCCACAGGGAATGAATGTTCTTTGTGGGTCTTGTTCCATTGGTTCTAAATGACCTAATTCATTGTCCTTGGAAAGGATGAGGAAAGTTGTTCCCTAGGAATGTTCTCCCAAACCTAAAACCCCTCGTTCATGCAGGAAGGTATAAAAGATTATAGTCTTGGAGGCTCTCATCTAGGAATTCCTCACTTGGAAAAATAGATGGTGTGTCAGGATCCATCTGGGATGCTTGCATGTTGGAATCAGTAGATGGTAACTGGGTGGGTGTAGTTTTGCTTACCCAGATGAATAGTCCCTTCTCCACTACAGCCAGCTGAGTCTTTGTGAAACACAGATCAGCTCAGCTCACTCCTATGCTTAAAACCCTCTGATGGCTCGCCATTGATTATGGAATCAAGTCCTAGATCTCCCACCTACCATTTCAGCACTCCATGCTCAGGCAACGGCTTACCTCTCCAGCCTGTTCCCTCACCGTGGTGTCATCAACTCACCCTTTGTAACAAGAGTTGGCAAACTGCAATGGGAGGGCCAAATATGGCCTGCACAGATCAGACCACCAGCTAAGAATGGCTTTTCTATTTGTGAACGGTTACATATTAAATTGTTATTCAAGTACCAATGTTTTCAGTTTTGCCTCTTGGGTGCAAAGCCCAAAATACTATCTGGCCCCCTGTTTACAGGAAAAGTTTACAGTTCCTTGCTTTACATTATCATGATACTTTTGGCCATACAGTATCCCCAAACACCCCATGGTTGCACTCCATCATGCCTTTGCTCAAACTATTCTTGCTACCTGAAATGCCTTGCTTCCACAATTACTAACTAGCTTCCATGTGCCAGGTACTTGGAATACAAAGCAAATAAGCCCCATCCATCACAACCTCCTACCTTCCATAAACTCACACACAAGTTAGTGAGAAAGATATGCAACTATACCAATGAGTATAGAACTGTGTGGTAAAGGCTCAGTTGGGTTAAACAGTGTGCAATGGGGATATCTCCATCAGACAGGGACATCAGGAAAGGCTTCCTGGAAGAGGTGATGTCCAAGCTGAGTTTTGAAGAAAAAGCAGGAGTTTTCAATGTTTAAAAAAAGGGGGTGGGTAGGGGTGGGGAGCAGGGGATTCAATTAAGGGCCTTCCGGGCAGATGAACAGTACCTGAAGCCATAGAAGTGTCAAGACCTTTGTGTGGAGTCACAGAGGCTTTTCAACAGGGAATGGCTGAGTCCTATTTGCCCTGGATAAAGACGGTACTGGCAGAAAGGAAAGGGCGGGACAACATTGGGAGCAAAGAACCAGAAAGGAGATGGTTTTACTCATCCAGTGAACAAGTCGTGATATATAAACGAAGGCAAAGATGGGATAGGGATGGGGTGAGAGAGCTTGATGAATCCTCAGTGACAGATGGGTGGTGTGGGTAGGGTGAAGGAGGAGGAAAGCCTTGCTCCGGCTCTTCTTACAGGTGTCCGCGGCTGTCACTGAGTGGATGCTGGAGCCACCACCTGAGCGAGGGAAGATCAGGGAGGGATGCGGGAGAATGAGGCACTGGGTCTCCTGTTCAATATGAACAGCTTTAGGCCCTGCCCCCTCCAGGAAGCTGTCAGTGGAGTTGGGGTCCTCCTTTGTAGCCTGATGGCATTGCTTCGTTCTCTTAGAACGTTTGCTGAGTGACACTGAACTGATCTGTACTTTTCCATTTTTCCCCCCACTTAAGTGGAAAGTTCATGTGGTGTCAAATTAATGCTTGTATCTCCGGGGCCTGAGCTGAAGTAGAGGTGGGGCTGCATGGGAGAGGCCCAGTGCGGTGTGGTTGACGGAGCACAATTGTGTCCTCAGACAGACTTGAGTTGGAACCTTTCCACTTTCTAGCTTTGAGAGCTTTGCTGTCTCTTCACCTTTCAAGACATGTCTGTGTAAAATCCGCTTCCGGCCTCTTCGCCAGGGGCGCTGTCAGGATCAAGTGGAGGCAGCGTGCACGGGGAGTGGGAAGGGCTTGGGAGTTCAGAAGCCGGAAGACCAGGGTTCCCGTCCTAACTCTGTAATGACAACACGACCTCGAGTAAATTATTCCTACTCTCTTGGCCTCAGTTTCTCCATTATAAAATGAGGTTGGATTAGATCATATTCCTTTCCCATCTAGCATTTTTTATGTTTTATGAATCCAGACAATAGATGTGAAAGGGCTGTGCAAAAGATAAATTCAAACACATCTGATAAAGTAGAGTCACTTCTTAGAATCCAAAAAAGGCCTCAGCAGTAAACCTTGTGTACTAAGGGGGTGACCCCGTAGGGGATGCTGTGATGTGCCACTCAGATCCCCCTGCAGAGCCCAGGCACTTGCTCCCCAGCTGCTGGGGGTGTTGCCTGCTGTCTACAGGATTGTCCTTAGCTCAAGGGTGCTGCCTCTCCAAGGTGGCTCCTTCTGGGGACAGCCTCCATCCTGTCACTGGTCAGGGTGTGGTACAAAGGCCCAGCCCTGTCATCTCAGCTTTGGACATCTCTGAAAAGTCACCTCAGCTTCCAAACTCCCTGGGGTCCTTTGGAACCACATCCAGGTCAGCTTCCCCTTCAACTCTGCCCAACCCTGCCTCCCTCACTTCCTCCCCAAGAATACGCCTGCACACAAACCACCGTTTCAGGAGCACTGTGACTTCTCATCCCCTGGCTTCTTGTCCTCCAGGGACTGGGACCAGACACTTCAGTGTCCCTCCTGCAGAGGCCTGGCGGAAGGCCCCGGCTCCTCCCTGCTCTGACTACAATTACAGAAGAGCAAGTTGGGGCCTTTTACTCTAAAGGTGGCATCTGCTGTGTGTCCCACTGTGTGGCGAACAAGGTTTCTT
The DNA here is from genome assembly GCF_000327345.1 of Myotis davidii. NCBI lineage: Eukaryota > Metazoa > Chordata > Mammalia > Chiroptera > Vespertilionidae > Myotis > Myotis davidii. Next base: position 662,916 of record NW_006296226.1, on the reverse strand, counting down.
CTCTGAGGAAAACTATTATAATAATGATAATGTCCAAAGTCAGGGAACATAGTATGTCAGAGAAGGACTGGGTCATTAACCACCCAAAATGGCACCATGGCAAAAATAAAAACGAAAGGCCTCCAGAAAAACAAACCATACTTTATGAAGTGCAGAGCTCAATAAATCCATCCCCAGAAGAAAGCGCCTTATTTTTCATAGGTCTTAGGCCAACGGTCTGAGATTCACAACCGGGTCAAGTTTTACGTCTGACCTCTTAAGGTCTGCAATGAAGAGGCTAGGACTTCCTTCTGTTGCCCAAGTTCAGAGGCAGAGAAATACAACGAAAAGGCAAAAGAGATAAAGGATTCATTATAACTCTTTGAATAGCCAGGTAAATACTGACTAACAGTGCCAATGAGAAAGAAGTGTTCAGATCTGTCTGGAATCATGAACTTCCCTCCTAGCTCCTCCCTCCCCCTGCTGCTCAGCAGCTCTGTGTGGAGGGTCTGGCTCTGTTATTTCTCTCAGTGGGAGCCGATCAGCTTTTCCAGCAGGAGACCCTGCCTCCAGGTGGCCCACCTGGGCCTGGGAGAATTGAGGTCTCATTTACACCAAGTCAGAAATGCCCCAACTAGTTTTAAAGTGAAATAGATTTGTAAAAATAACAATAATACTTATTTGACAGGGCTCTTACAGCTCCCAGATCGAAAATTTAACCTTTAAAGTAGAATTCATCCTCCTCCTTTGCCCAACAAAACGAACTTTCCACATCTCCGCAGGCATTGCCAACCTGAGTGGAAGCGTTTGCCAGCTCAGGGAAGCCTGATGTAAGTGAGTAAAAAAGCAGCAGGATGATTTTTTTCTTTGGCTTTGGGGTCTTTCTTAAATAGTCATCCTTGCTCACTCATTAGCCATTTATATACATTTTTAAGAGGAACTTTATCTTCATACTTTATGCCTTTTAAAAAGTGTATATCACACAGAGCTCATTGGAGAGAAATGGGTGGTACTTTTGTATGTGATTCACATCATTTAAAAAATTGCCCTCATGGGCTTTCATTCCATTTTTTAATAAACCGGGGTATAATTTACACACAGTGAAATGCACCGATCATAAAACAGGGCTCACCGTCTCCTCCAGCTCAGGGTCAGCTGTCCTTTCCCATCTTCTGGAAGTCCCACTCAGATCAGCTCTGGTTCAGTTGCAAGCCATTCTCCCCTTGGACCTCCTCTGCACCGGGCCCTTTAAGACTCCAGCCTGTTCTCCAGGGTTTCCTGGTGTGCGCCCTCCCCTGCTTCGTCTGACCTGAGACCTGGCTGTACCTGACCCACTGCACCCTGCACAAACCCTCTCAAGAGAAGGCTGCTCTCCCTTCCATACTTCCCACCTCAGTGGGGTTGGGAGCCTCCTCCTTTCCCACTGGACTGAATGAAACCTGTCCAGTCTATTGTCTCTTTCTTCCGAGGTCTCCTTCTTTAAGGCAATGCCACTGTCCTTTTCCAAACCCCAGCCTCTGTGCCACTCCCCTTCCCTCATAGAGGATTTCTGACCTACTCACAGACCTCCTCTCCTCCACATGTCCGTCATCTTTCTCAAAGACTTAGCATATGCAAAGATGAGCTCTTCAACTAATTCTTTTATTTACCCCTAAGCTTGTCCCACTGTCTGTGTGATTTCTCAATGGCCATTTCTATCCAAAACCATCAGTATGTGGTGTTTCCCCAGGGCCCTGTGTTTCCAAGACCTCAGCCCCGCTCCTTAGGCTCCTTCCAGCAGCATTTCCAGAGCCACCGCTAACACTGAATCCTCCTCACCACGTCTTCAGGGATTTCCATTGATTTAACGCAGACCTGAAAATGCTGCTGCTTTCCTTCCAAAACCTCAACTCTGTACTCTTAACACCAAATTTCTCACACAGGATTTCATAACTTGGACCTTGTAGACCCAAATCATGGCAACTGGCTAGCTGTTCATCAAACCAATTGATTCTTGCTCCTGCTCCTGTAGCAAGACTACATTTCTGGCCTTCCTCACAGTTGCGGGGTGGGGGGTGGGGGGCGCAAGACTGCATTTTACTGCATTCTAGTCCCTGGAATGTGAGTGGGGTGAGGCATGCCCCTTCAAGGCCTGGCCCACAACAGTCTCTCACACCTAAGCCTTCATGCTCCTCCCCCTTTACAAAGTGAATGCTGATGCCCAGGATGACCTCGAAAGTCACCAGATGGAGATGGCAGAGCCAGTCACCTTGAATTCCTGAATGAAACACGAGCCCCTCTGTCTTAGTCAGTTTAGGCTGCCTAAATATAAAAAAAAATCCATAGACCCAGTGGCTTAATCAACATAAATTTATTTCTTACATTGCTGAAGGCTAACTAAGCAAGGTCAAGGTGTCAGTGGATTTGGTTCCTGGTGAGGGCTCACTTCCTGGCTTGCAGATGGCTACCTTCTTACTATGTCCTCACATGTTGGAGAGAGACATCCTCTCTCTTGTGCTTCTTTTACTAGTATAAGGGCACTAATCTCATTCCTGAGGGCTCCACTGTTGTGACCTAATTACCTCCCAAAGACCCATCCCTAACACCATCACACGGGATGAGAGCTTCAGCACATGAATTTGAGGGGATACAAACACTGAGTCCATAGCACCCACTCTCCCCATCCCTGACTGAAGATAAACATGTACCTTGTCCCTGAATAAAACCAAGCTTTCTACAAAATTAAGCCTTTGAAATTTTCAAGCTCATTTGTCACAGCAGTTACTTTCATCTTAATTCAAATGTGTAAGAAGAAGGAATTCTAAAATGGATCATGTTCATGTACAGTCACGAGGGACCTAGAATGGTCACAGTGAAGGTGAGGGGAATAAAGGGAATGCAAGTTCTGTCTCCTTTGTGGGTACTTTTCTCTAGTTTCACCCGCTTGGCTTTCTCTCAGGGGTGCTTCATTCGTGAGACTGGGTCTCCGCCTATGTCTACGCACAATGCCAGGTAGGAATGAGAGAATGATCCAGAGTAAAGGAGGCGCTGAGCAGGGTGAGAGGAGTGATTATGACCTCACCTCACAGTGCAGCCCAGCCCCTCTGCCCGCATCCTGGTGGTGGACAAAGTGTGCATGTTCTTCCCAGGTGTGCTGCAGGTGTGAGGGGCCTGTAGCTTCAGTAGGCGGCTAGCTGGGGATTTAGAATTCTGGTTCCTGGTTCTCTTTTCCTCTCACAACTGGCATTCTGAATGAGGTTGGGAGGTGGGACAAAGAGGAGTTAGAGAGAAAGGTTCAGGACCCACCTAACTGTGAGGCAGGCTCTGGAGCCTGGGCACTCTCAGATGTGGGCTGGTATGGGGCTCAGCATGGAAAGGGTGGGTTTGTTCCTGGTAAAAGGTACCACATGGGTCTGAGTGTCTGGACCCAAGCCCCCTCACTGGCAGATTGGCCTTTCCTTGTGTTTACTGTCATGGATAGTTCTACCCATGATGCTGATGAGGGAAGTTATTTAGGAGCAAGGCTTCCCCTCTCCATTCTGTCTAGCCTTCCTGTAGGCTGGCATTTGTACTTAGAAACATTATCTCCCCAGATCTCATTCCCTCAGGGAGATCAAAGTGCTGTATGGATAGCATCTCATTAAATCCCTCAACCTTTCCTCTGGGAGTCAAGCCACCCCCTTCTGCCGACTCGTCATCCCTGCTGCATTCGAACCAGATTCTAAATAATGAATATTGTGATTTATTGCGGGTCATTTGGAAGGAGCAGTAAATGGACTGTCAACTTCTCTGTCCATCTGAAAGGCACCATCGTAATGTGTGTACAAGAGAGATAATGACTGTTCTGACACCACTCACCTGGATGCCAATGATTTATGGTTATTCCCAGGTGCCTTTTATTCCCTTGGACAAAGAAGTCCCAGAATCTTTATTCTTTCCTCGAATGTTGACATTTCCTACCTTTCCACTCCTATCACCAGACTACCAGTACACCAGGCATCTGGAAATATGTGCTGTTCTTTCAATGTACCAGTTTCCTTCAGGCTTTCAAAGCTCTGAATACACCATTTCCTCTGCAGAAGGCACCCCCTTAGCCCCTCAAGTTTGTGATCTCCCGCTCACTCTATGAACCAGCTCCAAGCTCATCTCTTCTATAAGACCTTCTTGGACTTCTGCAGGATGAGTTCATTGCCCTTTCCTTGATCTAATTGGCAACTAGGATTAAGAACCTCATTTTACACCCTCAAATCTAACAAGTATTTATTGGGCACATGTTATGTGGCAGATCCTGAGATAGGTCCAGGGCAGGATAGGAATGTATATGTGAATCCATCCCTACATATGTATATGTACATGTATATATGAATAAGACAAAGCCCCTGCTCTTGAACAAGTCACCACCTAATAAGGGAGAAGTCACGTAAATGGATACATTTCATACAGGATCATGTCTGGCCCCAATGCAGGAGGGTGGTAAACTTACTGGGGAGGTCAGACAGGGCTCCAGAAGGAGAAAATATTTGAGCTGAGTCTTAAAGGATGATGAGTCTTCCCAGGGGCATGTCAGACAAATGGAATAGCATGTACAAAGGCACGGGGGCATAGGACAGGACCACCTAGAATTGTACGGTCAGGAAGCGGCAAGAAGCTTGATGTGGTTGAGGCAGCAGGCATGGAATCGGGATCTGGAAAGGCAGCCCAAGATGCTCCAGAAAAGTGGAATGAGTTTAAACAGTGTTTAGTCTGCCAGACCTTTGTGCAGAGGTTGGTCAGCATCTAGGCCCACGTCCAGGCCTAGTGGGGAGTGGCTATGTGTGGGGAGGATCGGGGGCAAACAAAATGCTGTGGCGGAAGATGCTGAAGTTCCCAGGGGTCCCCACAGATGCTTGTGGGCATCCATTGCCTTTGAAGGGAAAATTCTACATCCACACCTGTGTGCCCACAGACACACTGGGCTGAGGGGTGCTGGCCGACTCCCTAGGAATAACCACCGCTGTCTGTGCCCCTCCCTGCTCAGAGAGGCCTCCTCCTCGGCCCCTGGGCCCCACAGACAGATGAGTCTGGCGGGGCTGCCCTCGTCTTGCAGCCAGGGAGCCGACGTGCCCACACACAGCTGCCGACTCTCTTCCCCCCTCACGTTAAGCTGGAACATTTTGCACTTTTCTCCTCCAACTCTTTCAAAGCAAGTCGTTTTCCTCCTCTGGAAGGATGCCCATTGTTCACTTGACATTAAATATAGGTCTTCACTGTTTTCTCTTAAGGCGGCAATTGGGGAAGCGAGGCTGTGTTATGCGGACTTGTCATGAGGGTACAACATTGTACAAAGGGATGATGTGAAACAGAATTTGCTCTCTTCAGCCTTCCCAGCCACTCCGCGCAGATTGCAGGCGGCTTTCTGCCCTCTCGGGTTCCTGGAGCAGCTTGTGGGGGTCACTGGAGGCAGCGGTGGGGTTTGTGGTTCTTCACCCGCAGCCCTACTGCAGCCAGGGAAGCAGCGAGGAGCTGGGAACTGCTCAGTGGGCAGCACAGTGGCGAGGCCGGAGGGCGAGCTGGGGACTGGGAGAATGATGAGGGAAACCTTTCTTTCCTGGTTTTTCTCAGGAATATGGTGACTTCAGGGCCTCCGAGTGGTGGGGTGGCTGGTTAGTTCTACAGAGCGAATGGTCTTCTCTTTCCCAGGGAGAATTCAGAGTTCATTTCCCAGGGACGGTTCCTCAGGTTGACATTACTGCCTGCACGCGGCCCCAGCTAAATTCTGAATGGAGCCCTAGTCACGCCAATGTCCTCATTCATTCGATTGGGCTGTGGGCTCTGGTCTTCACTTTGTCACTGACTAAACGGCTGATCTTGGACAAGTTACTGAATGACTCAGTTTCCTCATCTGTAAAACGGGAATAAGAATTAGTTCCCTTCTAGGGTGGTTGGATGGGTTAACTGATACAATGCATGTACTTATCGTGGTGCCTGTCTGCCTTAAGTCCTCAATAAATGTTTGGTGCATGTTGTTATGTTAATCATCATTAGTCCACAGATATTTATTAAATGCCGCTTGTACTGTCCTGGGCCCTGAAGAAAGGAAGGTGGAGACTGGGGGTTCCCTGTGGTCTGATGGGAAAGGCAGACCAGGCTGCAATAGTGCGAGGTTGGCGGTAAGGGCTGGGAAAGGGGACCATCGGGTGCCATGGCCAGCGAGGGAGGGACATCTACCCAAGGCCAGTGGTGAGAGGGCTTCTGGAGCGGGTGCCTGCCTAGGGAGACTTGAAGGATGAACATGAAAAACCAGATAGTTTTCCTGCCAGAGGGGACGGCATGTGCAGAGATATTAAAACCCCCTCAGTTTCCCAGAACCATGCTTAGGCCGAAGCCTGAGCCCAGATGGGGCTGTTTGGCGAGGAGGTGAGGAGCTGGGCTGGAAAGGAAACTCTGTCCCTCGGGGAGCGCCTCGGGCAGGAGATGAAAGGCTGGGATTTCACACAGGAAGGGAATAGGGAAATGCCTAATGGTTTTCCGTAAGGAAGTAGCGGGGCCTGATTGATTGGCTTCTGGGTGGAGAGGGGCTTGGGTGGATGAAAGCCTGGCCCGGAAGACACAGGACTAATGCGCCAGGGCACAGAGGGAGGAAGCCCTGGGCAGGGGCCACGGAGGCGGAGAGCTGGTGCTTCTGTGAGGGTTCCAAGCCGGAATCCCTGCAACTTGGTAATAACAGCACATTGGAGGAGTTGGGGACATGCCCCTGCCCCACACGCCACTGGGTTCTGTGACCATGGGTGGTCCTTTGCAGAGATGAAGTGCCGGGGAGCAGCTGGAGGTGTGGTGTCCCATGAAGGCCGTGCCGCCCTGTTTGAGGGCCCGCAGGTGGACATGACCAAGAGGCAGCACCACCCGGGGCTCTAAGGGAGCTCTGGGCAGGTGATCTGAGTCACCGACATTGAGGTGGTAGCTGAGGCCATGGGTGGATGAGCTCTCCCAGGGCAAGGAGCACGGCGAGAGCAGATAACTGATCAGAGTTCAGAGAACAGCAAGATTAAAGGGATAGAAGTCATTGGAAGTCAGAAAGGAGGGGTCAGAGTGGTGGGAGGAAAACCATGAGGAAAGGGATCTCATGGAGGAGAGTTTTGTGAAGACGTGGTCACGGTGCTAGTCGCCGCTGAGGACAATCGAGGGGCGCCTAAAAGTGGCCCCTGAATTTACAACGAAGGGACGTTGGTGGCGATGGAGGCAAGGACAGCGCCAATGGTGGTGAGGGCAGAAGTTGAGAATGAAAGATGGGGACCAAACAAGGTCCGGCCGTTTAGAGACCGTGCCAGTGACGGAGGCAGCAGAGGGAAGCACCCAGGTGTGTTATGAACACAGCCAGCAGGCCCTCCCTAGACCTGTTGAAGCAGAGTCTTCGGGGTGGAGACTGAGAACCGCGCTGGAAAAAACCTTTGGGCGATGCTGCGGTGAGATTCCCGGCAGGACGCTGGGATTAGCCCTGGGAGCCCGCATCAGGGGCAGCCCGGCAGCCCGTGTGAGCGGAGACCAGGAATGGGCTCTGGGCTTGACTTTGGATCTACCGCGTGCTGTCTGGGGCACTGGCCAGGCCATTACCGCTGCCATGCCAGCCTTCTCATCTGCAGGATGGGCGTAACCTCAGGGTTACTGTGAGGCCCTGGTGAGCATGCACATCAAACGTCCGGCTTATGAAAAGCGCTCATTGTTGAGTTTATTAGTGCTGCCGTTGGCTACATGATCTTGGGCAAATTTCACAAAACTTCTGGACTCTGGTTTCCTCATTTGTAAAACACGAGTAATTGTTCCTCACTCAGCAGGTATTGGAGGACCAGTCTCATTGTGTGGGGAAAAGTCCCTGACATATAGTAGACGCTCAATGAATATTAATTTCGTGCTTAGTGCTGGTCACTGGTTAGGAAGGCTCTCTGCAGCCATCCCAGTCTGGGGCCCTCCAAGATGGCCAGGGTGGCTGTTACCCCTGCCGGCAGACAGGTAACTTCTGGTTTCATGGGAGACAGATAGCCCTGGGACAGGGTCCTCTGTTGTCCTAATCCCCTAGGAAAGGCTGCAAGTTGAGATGCTCTCAGGGACCAGAAAGAGCTGGTCAGATGCCCAGGATCTGCCTCCAGCCAGGGCCTCAGAGCCACTGGAGAGAGTGGACAGACAGCTCTGCAGCTCACTCCACCCAGGCCCGGTCTGGGGGAGCTGAAGGGCACAGAGGGAGGGGTGGACAGTGTGGGTGCAGGGCCTGCTTGCTGCCTCCTGCTGCTCTGGCCACACACAGTCACCTGGCGACCACTGCATGCTATTCTGTTCAGAGCTGAGGTCAGAAGGTTGGGCCCGTTTGGGATCTGAGCCGCGGATGAGAAAATAGGACAGAAAGCAGTATCTGGTCAGCACTTTACAGTTTACAAAGCACTTTCCCTCCGGCTAGATCTTTGGATCCTTAAAACCACACAGTGCAGGGGGCCCGGCAGGCATGATCCTCCCCTTTATAGAGGAAACAGCGGCTCGGAGAGATGTGCCAAGCCTGTGTGGCTGCGTCTGGACTCAAATCTAAGAACAGCTGGCTCTAGGGCCAGCGCTCCTGCCACGGGCCCAGAGTTGCTTGGAAAACGGTAGCCCTGGACCAAGATGCAGACTACCACCTTGCCATGTAGTGTGAGACGAGTCACTTAACTGCTCTGGACTTGAGTCAGCAGCTCTGACAAACACAGAGGTTGGCCTAGAAAACCTGGAAGGTCCTTTCAACCGGACCAACTGGCTGTCTTCATGCTGGGGGAACTCTAGGCCACCAGACGTGCCAGCGTTAACTCGGGAAGCTTAGTTACAGCCCCGGACCCTCGATCCCACCCAAAGCCCCAGGGAAATACACCTGGCCAGAGAGCCCTTTACTCTTGCCTGGAAGCCACGATGACCCATCTGGGAAGAAAGGAGTCTGATTTAGAGAGGGGGAAATCCACAGACATCACTGGTCACCAGCAGGGCGGCGCCACCTCCCAGCAGTTCCCTGCCCCTGGGCCCAATTGTCCTCCCAGGCTCTACACCTGGGCCCTTCTTCTGTGGTATCTACAGAAGATTTTAGAATGAACAGATCTCCCTTCTGCCTCTGGTTTGCTGTGTGTCCAGGGACTGAGTGTACCAAAGTGGGCACTCGGCAGGCAGGAGCGCGGCTGTGTGTGTGGCATGAATCAGAAACAGAATTATTCATCTCTTCGTGGCTTTTATGTCCACTGGGCTCTGCTGAGTGGGGTCATCACTTCGCAGAGGGACCTATTCTTCTCCTCCCAGGCATCATTTTTCCCTTGGAAAGCTAACTTTGGTTTCTGCACTTTGTAATCACAGAAGACTCAAAAGAACTTTTTTTTTTTAAGAAAAGAAAAGAAAAAAAAAGCCCAGCCGGCATGGTTCAGTGGTTGAGCATTGGCCCAAGAAACTCCCAGGAGGCCATAGTTCCATTCCCAGCCAGGGCACATGCCCAGGTTTTGGGCTTGACACCCAGCGTGGGGCGTGCAGGAGGCAGCCGATCAACGATCCTCTCTCATCATTGATGTTTCCATCTCTCTCTCTCTCCCCACCTTCCTCTCTGAAATCAATAAAAATATATTTTTAAAAATACAAACAAAAAGAATGGTCCTGTCCTAGAGGTCACCCATGTCTGTCAGGCTCTTGGCTGGGTAGAAGGACAGAGGGAGGCTCCGGTGAACACTAAACTCGGGGGAACACGCCTGACTTTGGGGGCCTGGTTGTATTCCCAGCTCTGCGGAGCAGGAGGCTGGGCTCCCCAGGGTTTGCACCTTGACCTAGAGATCACTTTCTTTAGTTCCTTTTGGTTCTTTTGACCTTTTTGCTCAATATGCAGATGAAGGAGAGGGGCCTAAGGAACACAGTATCTTCAGCTGCCATGTGGATTATTCTAGAATTAGGCTGCTGCTGTCAATTTTATTTGATGGCCCCAGTTGGATCTCCAAGTCATACCTGTAATTTGGTGCACTCCATGTACTACGGTCTGCCTGAGAAATCCTATAATTATGTTTTAAGTGACAAAGTTTTACGGAATAGCTAAATAAATGCAGCTAAATTTAGAGCACTGCCTCTTTACCGTGCGATGTGGCGGGAGGTAGAGATATGAGCAGTGGCTGGTAGAAGGAGAATATTGTTACTATCCAAAAGGTGGCAGCAGAAATTACCTCAATTAACTTAACAAGAAGCCCGTCCTCTCACCAGCCCGCCCGGGAGCCCTGGCACACACCCCGTCCCTCTTCTGCCAGAATTCCGGCTCCCCCGCCACGCTGTCCCCAGCCCCATCTGCTGCTCCGACTGAGGCTGGAGCCTGTGTCGCAGCCCTGCCCTGCCTCCTCCCCAGAGCCTGCAGCTCTGCTTCCCCTTACCCAGGAGCCGGGTCTGGAGTCCACCCCCGGAGGAACCTCAGCACAGATCCCTGCATGACATTGGTGCCCGGGAGAAAAGCAAGGCCTGTCTGCCCTGTACCAAGTCCATGGAAGTGAGGGAGGTTGCCTACCAGCCCCCGAGTGAGACCTGGGGAGGGACTCGATACATCCCTCACCTCTGCTCATCCACGCTCTTTATTTCTGAAGATCTCCTCTGTGCTGGGTATTTGTGAATGGCTTAGAGCAAGCATGCCAAACCCAAAGGCTACCACAGGCCAAATAAATGAGGTATTCGGTCCATGGGTCGAGAGTTTGACATGCTTGGCTTAGGCTGGGTTCACTATTTGTTTGGCTCTAGCTATGTGCTGCTAGGTTCTGGGTTTACAGCAGTGAGCAAAGCAAAAGTCCCTGCTGCATGTAGCTGACATTCCAGGGTGGGTAAGATGATCAACAAGATAAATTGGGGGAAAGAGGTGCATGGTTATTTGGTGAGGCATGTGAAGGAGAAAGACAGGCAGCATGAAGGGGAGAGGAGTGACAGAGATGGCAATGCTGCTTGTTGAAATGGGGACAGAAGATACAGGGCTCAGGGGAGCAAAGGTGCAGTGGGATTGGAAATTCAGTGTTGCAGACTTGAAGATGGGTAGGTGGGGGAGGCGGGGGGAAGGGGGGAATCCAAGTATCCTGAGGCATTTGCTTATCTCACCCTGAAGTTCATGAGAGAGACAGGGCAGGAGCAAGAAATCGGGAAGTCATTAATGAATGGCTGGTAACTGATGCCCCGCCGCGCTGAGATCACTGGGGGGAGATCTGTCAGTCCGCATGGTGCCCCCATCTGGCGGAAGCTCACCCAGCCTCAGATTAAGCCCAGGGTAATATGCCGCCTTTTGAAAACAAACAAACACACAAACACAAACAAACAAACGCTTCAGTTCCTGATGACTCAAGTGGCATGTGTCTGGCCCTGATTGTGCAGACAGTTTCACAGGAAGTTGCCAACACAATGAACCATCTGAAGCCTCTAATGAAGCAATTATAGCATGTGGAACGAACAATCAATCAGCTGTAAACTCGGTGGTGAGGATTTACAGGCTCACGGTGGTTGCATCCAAGAGGAACTTACTGGAGATAACGTGGGCGCCTCTGCCCCTCCCACAACACACAGGAAGGAAGGAAAACATTCCCGTAAAAAGACTCCCTCCACCCACCAATCGGTGCTGCTCTCGAAAGTGTCCTGGGATCACCAAGAAAACCGTTCCTATTTTGGAAAGTTGTGGTTAATAAAGACCTTCATCTCCCAGGTAATGCATTTCCCATTTGATTCGTGAATCTGCAACAGCCGTGCTGAGGGAGACGTCCATGCTCTGGCTATGATTATAGTATTATTTTTTCCCATTGCTCCGTGGCGGTTCTGAACATGGATGACCTCTAATTCTTATAATCAGTCTGTGGAATAGGGTTTATTAGGCTTAATTTGTAATGAGGAAAGAGAGGCTCGAAGCTGAAATCATCTGTCCTGTGTCTCGGCGCTCCGAGGTGGCACAGCTGGGTCCACCCGGGTCTGTCTGAGACCAGCCGCCACTTCCCTGGCCAGCACCTCCCATCGGGTCTGAACACCGGGAATGGCCTCCCCTCTGTTCGGCCATTCTTTTGAGTGTGATGTTAGGCGGTTCTTATTGAAATCTCCACCACCGTCCAAGGCTGACTTTCTAAAGCCACCCATGTGAGAGACGTAGGATGTTGGAAGAGTCACCAGCCCTCTTCATTTGTCTCCCTTCCAGGTTCTGCAACCTTGTCCCACGTGACACAGAGGAGGAGACGCTGCTGACCACCTTCCTCACAGCCACCCCTCCCTTCCCCGACTTCTTTGCTGGAGCGCACTTCCCAGTGTGGAAGCTGAAAAGATCAGAAACTCACTCCCCCAGAAGGGAACACTGAGACGGAGTTTGGGAGCCGGGGGATGAGGGGATGGGGGAGGCGGAGATGTCTGTGTGGTACCTAGGAATCCAGCTGTGGCCTCCACTCCCTGCAGGCGAATTATTTAAACTCCCCGGGGCCTCAGTTTCTTCTCTAAAACGTGGCTGACCACACTTATCACAGGCGTGTTTTGAAAAGAAATTGGATCAAGCATATAAGCACCGAGCGTAGAGCTGGACACAGAGAAGTTACATAATACATGGATGTTATCATTTTTATTACTATTACTGAAATGGGGCTGCTACTCACTGAGTTTTATTTCGTTTTAAGGTGTGAGGTTCATGCATGGTTTAGGCAAAGGGGCATTAACATCATCATCATGAAAGTATAGAATGCCACCCTAAAAACAGCAACAAGCAAGCAGTCCTCCTGGTGTGTGCAGAGTCATTATTCACTGACTTCATTTGCTGGGGTCAGGGCAGAACATCACCCCAACCACAGGGGCCAGCATTTCTCAGGAAAGGAAGCCCCTTTCCTTGGTAACAATGATTAGATCCATTAATTGTTTAGTCCTTTCAAGAAGCTTACAGCCACTGCAAAAGACATAGGGTGAAACTTTTAAATTTCACAGGGTCAGCGTGATGGTTAACAGGTTGGAATAATGGCTTTAATGAAGGAACAAAGTTGGAAGGCTCTTGAGATGTGACTGGTTGGGTATTTAAATTTTTTTAAATTTATTTTTCAATGACAGTCGACATACAATATTATATTCGTTTCAGGTGTACAGCATAGTGGTTAGACATCTATATGCCTTATGAAGTGATCCCCAGGAAGTCTGGCACCCACCTGACAAGCTGAGTATCATCAAAGCAAAGGGTCTCAGACTTGGGCATGTTTGGAACCATCTGGACTGTGTGATAAGCAGGCAGTTGTATCAAACATCTCAACACACCCAAGGCAGGCCTGCTCTCTCACGGTGTTGCATGTGCCATCCTCGTCGGCAGCCCCCAGCTCTCCTTTAGGTGAGAGACCGAAACTCAGACGTGGCTCCATCTGAATGAGCTTGTGTGACTCCTGGAGGGACTCACTGAGTCGTATATATGCCTGAAACCAAAAGTAAAACTAGCTTAGACCAAAGGGAATTGCTGGACCTTAACGGTGGAGGAGACAGCTTTTATACAGGGCGAAGGAGGGGGGACAGAAAACAGCAGACAGGGACTGCGACCCCTGGACATAGCTGGAGGTTCTCTCTCCCCCTTCCCCGCCCCCCCCATTTCTCCAGAACTCCTTGTATATACCTCTGTTATATTTCCACTACATATGCTGGACTTTGCTTCCATGTTCCCCTCCCCCACCTCTCATCAAAGCTCATGGACTTCCTGCGTTCAGAAGCAATACCATATCTTCCTTGGTGTCCCCAGGACCCAACAACACAGGGCTTGGCCTCTTGGTGGGAATTCAGTCATTGTGGAGTGAATAACAAGAAGATGTTTAAGACAAGAAAAGGCCAGAATAAAGAAGTAAATTTCATTTCTTCTGCCACTTGGAGATCCAACATCAAATAGTGTGGAGTATATTTACATAAAACCTTCCAGGATAGAGAAAAAAGAAGTTTACTTCTCATTCTACCCAGAATTCCCTTCAACAAATTCAACCAAACACCTGGGAACTGGATACCTGCCACTGCATCATCCGTTTGATGTCAGAGTGGAAACCCCAGACCGAGTCCCTCGCCTGCAGTTATCCAGGTGGAGCATAGACAAGTGAATAGCAACAGCTCGTCTTGGTGCCGAAACTGCCCCCGGAACCCAGAGAGAGGCATCCCTCCCTTTAGCCCTCTGTGGCAGGACAGATGGCACTTACAACCCAACCTCGCACCTGGGAGGTGTTTCACACGCTTCCAATTAAGACGCGTTTCCTCCACCGTGTCCGTCACTCCCACCTGCAGGACAAACAGGAGCCTCACCAGGAACGCCTTCCATCTGATCGCTCCCTGGTCCACTAGGGCATCTCGCTACAGTTCAACAAGGTTTCAGAGGAAGAACGTGGGAGTTGCACCTGAGCTGGAAACTTCCTGCGACGCTCATGGAGATCCCTGCAAATACAGGGTGCCCCCCCAAATGTATATGCACACTCTGAATAATTATAAAGGCAGTGTTTATTAAAATACATTTCATTTGCAAAATTGAGCTGTCAGCTGTTACAGTGTGTATACATATTTTGGGACACTTCTTTTGTTGTTAATCCTCACTCAATTTTTTTTTTTTTTTTTTTGAGAGAGAGTGGAAAAGAGAGAGGGAGAGAGGAAGAGAGAGAGAAAGAGACAGAGACAGAGACATCAATGGAAGAAAAACACATTGATCAGTTGCCTCTTGCACTCGCCCCAATAGGGGCCCAGGAATTGAACCTGCAAACTTCAGTGCAGGGGCTGATGCTCTAACTCAGTGGTTCTCAACTTGGAGGTCGCGACCCCTTTGGGGGTCGAACGACCCTTTCACAGGGGTCGCCTAAGACCATCAGAAAACACATATATAATTACATATTGTTTTTGTGATTAATCATTATGCTTTAATTATGTTCAATTTGTAACAATGAAATTGGCGTCACCACAACATGAGGAACTATGTTGTGTATTAAAGGGCCGCAGCATTAGGAAAGTTGAGAACCACTGCTCTAACTACTAAGCGCACACTGGCCACGGGCCCAGCAAATATTCTTATTTTTTCATACCATTGACAGGTGCTGTGAACCTATTAGGTCCCTTCAGGCTCTACCCTTGAGGAACTCAGTCTAGTGGGGCAGATAGATGAGTAAACAGCTAATAACGGTTCATTGTGAAAGTGCTGGAAGTGAAGACACTGAGGCACTGAATCCTAATTTTTGAGAATAAGCTGGGTGTGTCAGTCCACATTTACATAAAAATAGAAACTCACAATTTTATAGGGAGAAAGGTTTTCAGCATTTTCACAGTTATCTGATTTTATCCCCCCACTGCCTTTATGTAGAAATTACTCTTCTTTTTTACAGTTTAAAGGATTAAGGCTCAGTTAGGTTAAGAGATTTGCTCCAAGTGACCCAGAAATGGAAGAGCAGAACTCCAAATGAGGTTTTTGGATTCCAGAGTTTATTTTGAACTTATTCTCCACGGACCAGGTTCTTACCTGCGAGCAAAACTTAATAAAAAAGCAAAAAGAAAAAATACCCCTGGTGAAGGCACTGAGCAGCCTTCTCTGGGCGTCACATACCAGAGCTTACACACCTGAAACCACCAACAGGCCTGTGATGTCTCTTGGACGGCTGCCCTGGAGGCTTCTAGAAGCTCCATGGAATTGCCCCACCCACTGGTGGGTCGATTTTCATGATTCTCAGATCCTTAACTTCTGGTGAAGTCTGAAGCCACTGCACTGGTAGGCAGAGCCTCCATCGGGTCCCCTAAATCCAGGGAAGGCCGGGAGAGGCAAGTGCCTGCTGTTTTTAGTTTCTTTTGAGGAAGTTGGACTCAAATTGACAAACTTGGTGATTACCAAGCATGAGACGGAGGTTTGGAAGCCAGGTGGCAACACTTTACATTCCCTTTACCCTTACCTGTCAGTCGAGCAGCTGTCCCTGCTTTAAAAATAATGTTTATTCTGATTGGCTGTCTCTAGTAAAAATAACATTTATCCTGATTGGCTCCATTTCTAGCTCCCAAAGCCCCATGGAACCCAGCCTGGACATCAGAACGGCCCCTAAGCTTCTTCCACATCGTGTGGCAAAACCATGGCTTCCTCATCGCAGTCATTCCAGAAACAGCTGCTTAATGATTGATCCAACCCAACCATTTAGGTGTGTGGTTCAGCCCTCTTCCCTGGACCACTGGGGCCAGGGAAGTGACTGTCACTTCTGACCACTGCCTGGGGGAGGGACAGGGTCCTCATTCGTAGGTGAAATGAGAAATGTCTCCCTCTGCCCACAGGAAGTGGAGCTGACTCGGCTGTGACGAGGGTTTGCGTGAGGACTCTGGTCAGTGACTCTCACAGGGTGGGCTCCTGGACAGCAGCAACACCCCGAAACTTGTTAGAGGGGAAAATACTTGGGCCACCGCCCAGAACTGCTGAATCAGAAACGCTGGTGTTGGACGGCAGCACCGATGTGTAAACAAGCCTTCCAGGTGACTCGGCAGCATGCTAAAGCTGGGGACCACCGCTTTAGACCCGGGAACAGCTTCCGACTTGGGTACCAAGCTTCTGTTCCTTTGTGGAAACAGCATCTGTCTGTTTTCCTACGCGGATCTGACTGGGAACCGGAGGAACTTCATTCGAAGCAGTAGGCCTATCCCAGATCATCCTTTTAGGTAAGTCTGCTCTTAGAAAGATCAGCCTCAAAGAAGCCTATGATAGGTGGGTACTTCAACAGTAATTATGACTAACCCTTGCACTACTTCAGATCCATGATCTCATTCTGCCCACACTGTAGCCCTGGGAAAGAAGTTGTTTTCAAGATGAGGAAAAAGGCTCAGGACAGTTCATTCACAGCCCCAGATCACATGTCTAGGAGTGGCAGAGCTAGTGGCCTTGGAACTATGCCAGGGATATGGGCATAATTGGGGACAATCTAGGAGTACTTCTCCCACCATTGACCTGTAATTATTGTATTACAAACACCTCAGCTGATCACCTCTCTCTGCTAAAGAAATGGGTCTCTTTGACTTGTGGAAATTCTCAGGAATGGTTCTTCCTTAAGGAGCCTCTCTTTATAAATACAGTTTCACACACATCTCCCAAAAGCTCCATGGCTGTGTAACAAAGACGACAGGACAGATGAGTGTGTGAGCTAAGCGGTCTACCCAAGAGAGAAAGGCACAGAGCATGGCCAAGGGGTCGCTCAAGCAGCTACCAAACCAGCCTCTCAGGTTTAGACACAAATGGAACCATTAACCTTCATGGGTTCTTGTGAAATGAGCGGCTATTTTTAAGATACTCCTAACTCCACTCTTTACTTTTATCCCGGTATCTCTGATCCTATCTAAATTTCCCCACCCACCCAATCCCATCTCATTTTTGCTCTTTTACTAATCTCACCTGGATCTAAGGACTGTTCTTCAACTACATTCAGCCCTCCACCCCTCTTCTCTCCCTCTTCCTCTCTCTCCTCTCTTACCCGGGATAAATTCACTGCTCCTGACTATTGATTGCTCCTGAACTATGATGGCTCCCAAATGAAAGTGCTTAAGCATGCTCTGAAGAAGCTTCATTTCAGATCTATGCATTCACCTGCTAGCAGGGCTCTCAAGCCTTCCTGCCAAGGCTTCCAGTGCCTCCTCCTTCCCTTACTCTGTTCCCACACTTGTTCCTTTCCTCTGGCTTCCTCCTCCTTTGCCAGATCCCACTCATCATCAACAGATGATCTTGTATCCTAGGTCACAGAAAGTAACGGCCACTAAACCGGAATTTCCTCAACTCCCTGCCTCTCTATGACCTATCTGGTCTAAATCTTTACCGTTGATAGAGACTGAATGTGTCTCCCCAGCATTCACAGGTTGAACCCCAGCATGGTTGTATTTAGAGACAGGGCATACAAGGAAGTGATTGAAGTTAAATGAGGTCATAGGGTAGGGCACTGATGCATCGGGATTTGTGTCTGGTCTCCCTCTGGGCCCGGACACTGAGGAAGGCCATGTGAGGACACAGTGAGAAGTGAGCCTCTGCCAGCCAGGAAGAAAGCTCTCCACAGTCTTCTACTAGTACCTTCTTTCCCTTAAGTCAGAACTGCATTGCAGGGCAGAGGCTGGGGGGTCGGGCTGGGTTGGAAGGTTGATGCATGAGCCTGGAATTGGCACAGAGGGAGTAAGGTGAGTTGAATATTTAATGGCATTAATTAAGATGTCTGATGAATTCATTTTATAATTTTGAGGGCCTGCCCTGAAGACTTGAAGCCTGTAAGCTACAACTTCCTTTTAGTTGACTACAGGTGTATAGCAAAGCACCACCAAACTTAGTGGGATTAAAACAGAAAACATATAGATTCATATAATTCTTCATAATGGGCTGCACTCAACTGGGCAATTCATTCCACTGGTTTGACTGGAGGCCACTCATGTGGCTGCTTGTGTTGGTGGGCCAGTGGGGGCTGGGCTCAGTTGGGATTCTGGGATGGCCGTGCCTCCTCTCTTTCCACATGGCTTGTCTGTAGGCTTTCCCCACAATGGTGCCAGACTCCTAACATGGGGCTCAGAACTCTTAAAAGCACAAAAGTTGAAGCAAACAGGTCTTCTTAAGGCATATGCCCTTTTAGGCTTACTCCTCTGTAGTCTGTTGGTTAAAGCATGTCACAGGGCTACGGCGGTCACAGAATACTACAGATGTTTGGCACCTATCAATCAGCACAGGGGGGAGGGACTTGCCAATAGAACTGTCCACATCAGCTTCTGAGACTCTTTCTCTTGATAACCCTTAACATTTCTAACTCCATCTTGTGGGTCATATATCTATTGAGATGTAACAGAGCCCTACTCTTGTTGGTGCTGCTCTCTCTTTCAGGTGACTGCATATTTTTTTAGAGTTCTCGCCCTTCCTGTGGCTTAGCCTCCCATGTCTGGGTTTCATAACCAGAACAGATTTGAGCTCTACCTGTTTTCAGTGGTATTTAGAAGGCTACAGGTATCTGGCAAACAAGGATAAGATTTTGTGTTAACCCAGGCCTTTTCCATATCCCACACACACATGCCTCCACCTTTATATTAGACTAGACCCTGGGAACCTTCTGTCTTTCCGGCCACAGTTAGGGCAATCTAAGCTCTTTGCCTCAAGGAAGGCAGGCTACAGCCAAACAAAAGAGAACAAAGGCATGAATTCTCAATCTAGAGTTTCAAAAGAGCCTCTTAAAGTCCTGGCAAAAAACAAACAAAAATGCACAAAAACCCAGGTTGATAGAAAAAAGTTTTTGTTTCAAAAGCATGGCTTTTCCTGTGCCAGAAGCCAGGTGCCATGCTGTTTACAGCAGGCTTGGGGAGATTGCAGGATAATATATTAAAAATACTTGAAATATAAAGAAATATACAAAGTTTAAAAATATATTAAAAGAGTTTTAAATGGTTGGTCTAGTTCTGCTGATCCTGAGGAGACTCCAGGGGCTGAGCTGGGGGGCTGATGGGAGAGGGTCCCAGGGAAGCAAGAGTTGCAGTGAGTGTTCCTCAGAAGGGACCCTGCACGTGGCTAAGCTTCACAAATGTTGCAGGTTGGGTGCTCCGCGAGTAAACGGTGAGATGAAGTTTGGGTGCAAAATGCTGATGAAGAATTAACACCTAAGAAAGGAAGGGAAAGAAAGCAGGATTGACTGAGGGAGGAGATGGATCGGGATGCAAGCCTGACAGAGCCTGGGCCAGTAGGACACTGGAGTAAATATTACCACCAGAGTTGTCCTGTGTTAGTTGGAATGGCTAGACATTTACCTAACTCAGTTATCAGATACACGCAGCTCTGGAAGGGCAAGGTGACTTTTTGCATCTGGGAGGAGCTGACAGCTGGAGACCATCTGCCGACTGCACTTGCTCCCAGCAGCTGGGCACAAGGCCTTCTGTGAAGAGGGATCTGGGTAGCTCTGTGGCTCCGTGTCTACCACACTAATCCTCTCTGCCCCGGTAAGCTTAATCCTGGGCCAGGAGATGACAGAGCACGTGGATAGGTTTGGAAAGCCTACAGAAAGGACCTGTACAGAACTTTCCAAGTGCGACCCAAGGGAGGCAGCACGGTGGACTAGAGAGGAAATGGCAGCAGGGTCCATGGAGAGTTCATGATAGACCGTTCTGTTGTGCGTGGCCCCAGACTGTCATGGAAGAGTATCTGGAACCCTCCTGTGTCCAGCAATGGTTGATAGAGGGTCAGGCATGGATCATTTGGATCAATTGACACCTGGAATTGATGGTGGGGTGGGGTCCATCTTACCTGGTAAAAGTGGAGTTAACCAAAGACCACAAAAAACAAAGTTCTTAGATTTTAGCAAGGACAGATGACAGCTGTAAACCAGCTCCTATAAAGGCCTTCCCCACCCCCACTACCTCCATCAGTTTAGATAAATCTCAGGTAGTGAGCAGAAGGAAGGCATAGAGAAAATCCACATTGGCTGAGTTTAAACTTGAGGAGACAGAAAACAAACCTGAAGTGATTGAGTGTATCCAGAATTAAATAGATTGAATTTTCTGTCACCAGACAACATGGTGATTCCAGACAAATACAAAGTTTAATTATGAGAAAAAATATTTTTAAAGTTATACTTTTGGTTCACTTGAGTCATAGATTGGAAATTCATGGTATCCTATATAATAAAAGGGTAATATGCAAATAGACCAAACAGCAGAACAACTGAACAACCAACCAAAGCATAAAATGCTAACGATATGCTAAGGCTGTTCAACTGCTGGCTATGACGTGCGCTGACCACCAGGGGGCAGACAGTCAACTGGTTGACCAGTCACTATGATGTGCATTGACCACCAGGGGGCAGATGCTCCAACTGGTAGGTTAGCTTGCTGCTGGGGT
>NW_006296226.1:611685-641766 GCF_000327345.1 Myotis davidii | reverse complement strand
AGTGAGATGGGCTGGACACACCCTGGAGCCCTCACACAGTCCCTCCGCCGCCTGATCATGTGCACAAGTGGGGTCCCTCAGCCTGGCCTGTGCCCTCTTGCAACCCGGGACCCTTCGGGGAATGTTGGAGAGCTGGTTTCAGCCTGATCCCGCAGGCCACTCCCCTTGGGAGGGTGCCAGATTCAGGGCTCATGGCTGTTGAGCACTGCTGCGACAGCGCAAGACTCTCCCAATCAGAACTGAATGGGCGCGAGCCCGCAGCAGGCACAGTGGGGCTGGGATGAGCAGGAGCGGCAGATTGGAGCTGCAGGTGGCATTGGACTGCGGGTTTCGGCCTGATCCCTGCAGGCCACCCAGAGGGAACCCACCCGTGCATGAATTCGTGCACCGGGCCTCTAGTGAAATAATAAAAGAAGTAGTCATCACTTCATTCAGTAGAGGTAGAAAGGTAAACCAATGAAGAATTCCAAGCTTACTCTTGGTCAGCTGGGGTACTATCTTACAACTCAGACACTGCTGATGTAGTCCATAGTGGTGCTGATTTCTGAAACTCTACTTGAATCAAGACCTGAAATTTATGTTTTTGCAATGTTTTAGCTATTAATTTAAGAAAACAACCAGATATCATTCTGACTCCAGTACA
The DNA here is from genome assembly GCF_000327345.1 of Myotis davidii. NCBI lineage: Eukaryota > Metazoa > Chordata > Mammalia > Chiroptera > Vespertilionidae > Myotis > Myotis davidii. The sequence goes on along the minus strand of NW_006296226.1, from coordinate 641,123 downwards.
AAGACTAGAGAAAGCAGGGACATGGGCTAGGGCCGTGGTCGGCAAATTGCGGCTCGCGAGCCACATGCGGCTTTTTGGCCCCTTGAGTGTGGCTCTTCCACAAAATACCACGTGCAGGCGCATGTACAGTGCGATTGAAACTTCGTGGCCCATGTGCAGAAGTCGGTTTTCGGCCTGGGCGAGTCTATTTTGAAGAAGTACTGTTGATATTTGGCTCTGTTGACTAATGAGTTTGCTGACCACTGGGCTAGGGGACTGGTCTTATAAAATTTTAAGCAACAAATATTGGCCTCTTGCACTTGGGTGATGGTGGTAGAGAGGGAGGATATGCAGGAAATTGGGATGTCTTTGGAAGGTAGAGTTAAGATTTGCTGATGAACTAAATGTGTGTGAAGGTTAGGGAATGACTACTAGTTTTTGGCTTAAGCAACTGGGTGTCGTGGTGACATTTAATAAAAGAGAAGATCAGAAGAGAAAACAGTTTTGTGGGGAGAGGGTGGAAAACACGAGATTGATTGTGGCCAAATTGAGTTTCTGATGCTTTTAAGTATCCACAAGGCTCTGTCTCTTGACATCTAGTCTGGAGCCTGGTGAAGAGGATAGGACTGGAGATATTAATGTGAGAATCATGAGCATAAAGACGGCATTTAAAGCCACAGGAGCAGATGAGATCATTTACCGAGTGAGTTGCTGAATGTAGGAAGAGAGGATCCAGTGGGCGACAGGACCAAGTGTATGATAAGATTATTACAGATTTTCGTTTTCTTCTTTATTGTTTTCTATATATTTCCAAGGTGTTCACAATGAAAATATATTAGTTTTATAATCAGAAAACAAGTCAACGCATAATAAATGCGCTGCTGCCACTCAGAAACACACCTACACAGCTTCCCTGCACCTTTTCTCAGGAAGAGCATTTCGCCTAGGTTGGGCCTTAAAAATATTAATGTGTTTATTTAATTGGGAATCTTAGAGACAGCATTTGCATGAACATCAACATCCCTCTTCTGCAGTGCAAATGAGCCACTCGTACTCGGAGCTCTCACCCAGCCTGCCTCTCACTCCTGATTGAACCTGTGCCTAATTACGTGTTGCTCCTTGAGTTCTGGAGTGTGTAATAGCGACGTTTATTTGCCACAGTTGACAGTGAGGACTAAGTCATTTTCCTCTTTTTTTTTTTTTCCCTTTTTAAAGTGAAGGAGAGAGTCACTCCGCCTGTCATGCCACTAACAAGCGTGTTGATGGGGTTGTGTGCCTCTGGTTAGTGAGAGACGGGGCAGAAATCCAGACATCTCGGGCTATGCTGTCAGAAGTCCTAGTGAGAGAGAGTCGCCACAAGTCATTTGGAACGACTTTCAGAGAGTGGCAAAGGGCCGCGTGGCCCGAACATTTATTCATTCAACTAACATTCACTCCGTCCTTCGGTGCCCCTGGCACTACTCTGAGCAGAGACAGCTAAACAGGACCCTGTGTAGGCTCTCGGGGAAATCGAAGTCTAGTGATTCCACCTGTGTTCAGATTGTCAAGGGGCGTGGTGTGAGGGAGGTGCGTGGTGAGGGAGGTGCGGGGCAGTGTGGGGAATACAGCTCAGCGTCAACGATCCCTGGACAGGACAATAATAGCTAACATTGATCAAACTGCCAGGCACAGTTCTTCATGCTTTATAGGGATTAACTCATTTCTTCCTTCCAACAACCTATGAGGTAAGTACAAAAATCGTGCTCATTTTATGGGGTGAAAAAACCGAGGCACAAAGTGGTGAAATCTGAGCTGAGTATTTAAGGGCAAAGAGGACCTAGCCAGGCTGGGGGTGGGGGAAAATGTTCAAGCAATTAGAGCAGCTTGTTGGAAAGGCAGGGGGAGTCGATAGAGCTTGAATAGTTGGGGGGCCACAGGGTATACTTTATGGTGGAGGAGGTTTGGGGCAGGGGCCTAGGAGGATGGAACTAGAAGCGCTGAAAGGTTTTCAGAAAGGGAGCTGCAGAATCAAAGTTGTCTCCATACCGGCTGCCTCATGCAGTCTGGTTGGACAGGAAATGGTTATAGGGGTTTTGATAAATAATGAAAGCTAAACTACAGCCCTGAGTGAGGCGGATTCATGGGGTGTTTCAAGGTGGATGACTGGATCTGGGGACCTGTTGTAGGTGAGGGGCTGGTGTGGGGAAGGCGTCAGGGCCAGTGCCCAGGTTTCTCCTTGGCTGACTGGGGAAGTGTAGTGATTCCCAGAGACTGGGAGCCCCAGGGGCGGAGCGGGCCCCTGTAGACAGATGGTGCATGGGATTTGCTCTCTGAGGTGCTTTAGCTGGGTCTCTGGGGAACAGGAGAAAACAATGCCCAAGCAAACCAGCAGAAAGGCAATGACAATATGGATGGAGACCTGAACCCAAGAGCAAACAAGCCAACCCACAAACTCTTAATCTCCCTCTTACCAACAGTCTGAATGTTCAGTATCTTCCTTTAAACTTAAGGGGAGAGAGATGTTGCAATATTCTTACAAGCCAGGGATGGCAAATAGAAATTAGTTGGATAGCACTTGTAATTAGCGTTTTAATATGTCTTAAATGGCACTGACATTTTATGTCTTTTTTTACTCTATTTTAGGAAAAGTTGAACATATATATTCATGAGACCTTTCATGGGTTTACTACTGATGTTTTCCCTCTTCTTCCCCCCAAATCTCTGTAAGATCTTAATTTCCCCAAATCCAAGTCTCCTACTACCCTGGCAGTTTTCCAAAGCCTATTCTTTGAGGCGGGGAAGGCATTGCTTTACTTATGAACACCTTGTTCTGTGGATAAAGAAGACTCAGAGAGGTTACATGATTTTCCCATGGTCCTCCTGAGAGTCAGTCGTGGAGCTGGTGTTGTAAGATAGACTCATCAGAGTCTACAGGCCCAGATTACCACCTGCTCTCACCACCTCCCTGAGAAGTGAGTTGGGTTCATTAGGGGACACAGGCTTGGGGAGAAGGGCTGTCACTCCTTGACTGTCTCCAAGGAGAGACTCTGGTTCTTGAAAATGAATGAGCGCTGATTGGGTCATAAGGCAGATAAGAGAAGTAGCACCGCTCTAGAGTCAAGGAAGTGGTCTGAGATGGGGAGACACAGACACCACCTGCGAAGTCTTGACACGCTTGCACATGGCTGGAGAAGTTTACGTTAACCTCTGAGCAAGAGGACTGCTGAGGAGTAGAAGCATCAGATTGTAAAGGACCCAGCTGTGCCCAGATCAGTGAGAGCCCAGCCCTCCTACTTTACGGGTGGACTTCCCCAGTGGAATAGCTCCTAGGAGCGCCAGGCCACACACTCATTTTTATTCATCATTTCACCAAGTAAGTGTTCAACACCTACGTAAGGGGGGACTGCTTGTTGTGGAGCCGACATCTAGCCTCCATTTCCTCCTTCCTAATGGAACCCAGATTTCCCCACAGCCCATTCCTATACCAGATGGGAATCACGATTAGCCTAAAACAATCAGAGGATAGTGATCACCTGGCAGAGATCCAGGGCTGTATGTGTGGGCCAACCTAAGTTGACCCAATCAGGTTACAAGGAAGGTTTTACAGACTACAGTGGGGCCTTGACTTACGAGTTGAATTCGTTCGGAGACTGAGCTCGTTAACTCAAATTACTCTATCAACTCAATGCAAAAAATCGTTGAAGCGACAGCTGGTATCTTGAGAAACTCGTTAGTCGGGACACTTGTAAGTCAAGGCCCCACTGTATGTTTAGGAGAGAAGTTCTGCTTCTCTTCTAGATGTGAACAATAAAGCCTGCAGCGCCGAGGCACAAGAACACGTAGAGCATGTAGCCTGTGCCTCTCCCATAGCCTGTGCTCAACCGATAGTAACTGGTCTCATCATCGTGGCAGTTTATTTTAAATTCTTTAAGTTATCGTTGCAGTTTGTTTCTTCAATGACTTGGGAGCCTGGTTTAAAGGTTCTCAAAGTGTGATGCAGAAGCCAATCAGGATCTTCCAGCATCTTCGCTAATCATAAGCAAGAGTCCTGTAGTACTTATGTTTAAACCAGGGCAGTGACTATATTTCTGTTTCTGGCCAGACTTAAATTAATAGATTAGATCATGGAAACCAGGCATCTACTCATGTTGTTTCCACCAAAGCATGGCCATCCATGGTGTGGGGAAGCCTCTTCCCTGGCAGTCACTTAGGACTTTACTAGTAAAAGTGCCCCCTGAACCCCTGCAGAGAAGCTTTTTGCAGAGCAATAGCTACGTTTCTGGAAGACTGGCAGATAACTGTACTGACATAATTAAGCCTCAGATACCAGTGATACCTGCTCATCTGATACTGAAGGCTTTGAAGATGTAAGCACCAGCTTGACCCCGCTGAGCTAGAGCTGAAATCATGAGTTCCTCTTGGGCCACGCCTCATTTCAGAAATTGACACGGGTGTGCTCCTGCCTCACCTCCCAATCAGTCCTCCTCTGGGCCAGGTGTACTCATAGGTGTAGCATATGACGGGAAGCCCTGTCCTCAAGAAGCGTGCATTCTACACTGCAGCCCCCCTCTGGTCCAGATTCTGCCTTATCTCAGTGCATTTGCACAGTAGATACTACTGTTCTCTGTTTAATGAAGACACTGAGGCAGAGAAAGAGTAAGTAGCCTGTCCAAGGGTTTGAAGCGAACAGAAGAAGACTGGTCATTCAAACCGAGTTCTCTTTGAGCCCAGAGCCCATACTGGGAGCTGAACATCTTCTGTTGCTACACATTTTGTCTGGAGAAACCAAGCCCTTTACATTTTTGTAGGCCCAGCAAGAGAAAAAATCAGTAAGTGTAGATTCAGTGGCCACAAATCAAGTGCCTACCACGGGCAAGACATGTCGCATTCTCTCTCATCTATTTTTAACTGAAGACCCCATTGTCCTTTCTCTGCAGATGGGGAAACAAAGGTTCCAGGTCCTTAAAGAGTCAACTGCAGTGAGAGCATCATGATGGACCAGATCAGTTGGGCACAGACCACGGGAGAGGCACTAGCTGACTGCTTTACATGTTTAATCCTTGTAACGTGCAGGACTAGGTAACTTTTATCCTCAGTTACACAGATGAGGAAAGTGAGACGCAGGGAGGTTATGTTACTCACCCAAAGCCACACAGTGAGTGGAGGAGTCAGGATTTGAACCGAGGCAGCCTGGGTGCAGACTCTGCCCTTCACCAGCTGTGCTATACCCACACGCCATCTACACTCACGAAATGGAATGAAAGCTCAGTCATGCTATTCCTGTTCCTTGACCTTCCTCCTGCCCACGGTGCCTCAATCAGTCTGGCATCCGGGTTGACATCAGAAAGCCCATTGGGGTAGTCTCTTCCCTGACCCAAATCTGAGAAGGCAGTGGGTGAAGGTAGACCAGACCCACGTGATTTCCATAAGGTTTTCCTCTCTTTTCCCTTGGATGCCCCCTCCTCCTTTTTTTGGTCTCGATGACCGTTCCTTAAGCAGCATATATCTCTCCTTCCAAAATGCCCAGCAGCCTTCAGGCTGGTGGCCCATCAAGGACAGAAGGACACACAGAGGCAGGCTTCCCACTTGATGGGAAGTGTGGACGGGCGGGGCCTGGAGCTGCAGTCTGCCAATCAGCCTCCGGAGCAGGCTCTTTCAGCCTCAGGGAAAGGTCAGGATTGCAGCCCCGCGATTTCACTCGTAAGTGGATTCGGAGGCACTGGCTGTCCTGCTTCTCTCTACACAGTGCGGTTAAGCTGCTGCCGCGTAGCCAGAGGCTGTGTTCCCGCCACATTGTGAGGTGGCTTCTGGAAATCATGCATGCAGTTAGCTAAACGGAACCACGCTGCTTTATTAATGGGAGCAAGCTCAAGAGAGAAACTGAATAAAAACAAGGCAAGTTTGCTTTCCACCCCTAATTCAAAAAGCCAGATAATTAAGTAGGCGGAGAAAGGAAGTGTCCCTTCTGATTCTAAGAGCTGTCTCTTTCCAGATTTTCCTTTATTAGGTGGTGGTGGAGTGTGCGTGTGGGAGGGGGAGTGTTGTGAGGGAAGTCCTAACAAAAGATTATTGCCCCGAACCCTTTGAATGGCGATTTGTGTCACATGGAGACCATAATAATAACTAATTGTTTTCAGTTGTGCTCAGCTTCTGCAAACCCTCCACTCAGTTCCCTTCTGCAGGGCCCTCAGCCACTCCAGATCTCACCCCCACCTGTCACTTCGGATTTCACCTCAAGGGGAGGGTTCATCAGCATGAACTCCATCCACCCCAGGCATCTTCCACCTGCAAATGTGCCTGGAGAGCACTCCCCTCTCCTCCTCCCCTGCGGGTGGGGGTGGGGGGTTGTGGAGAGGGACCTCTTCACCTGCACAGCCATTGCTCTGGACCCACTGTGACTCTGCCTGTCAGTTGCCCTGGCGCTGCCATGCTCCTTCCCTCCAGTGTAACAAACGTGTCCCCATCACTGGCATTCTGCAGAAGTCTTCCCTCCACCTGCCTCTCAGGCAACCATCCCCCACCCTTGCCTGCTTCTTTCCACATCCTGACAGTCATCTCACCCCACTTGTCACAGCCACATGTCTCCACCGCTATCAGGGCCAATTCTGGCTTCTGCTCCCCTTCCCCCCTTCCACTCTGCAGCTGGTCACCACTGACGTCCAATCTTAAGACCTAGTGGCTCTCCCCATCCCTTTCTTATTCACGGGGCAAGAGATGGGGAGGGTGGCCAAGAGAGGAGGGTGATGGTGAGGGTGTTCAGTTCTCTGACATTTCTTCAGAGAGAGCGAGCCTAGAGTTTCAAAGACATTTTTCATCTACCAAACTGCATATTTTTACTTAGATATTTAAAAAAGCAATCTCAAGTTCCGAAAGAAAACGTGGCGTCGGTGCCAAAGCAGATCACTAACACTCGGTATCAACAGGAATATATTTGAATTTGAAAGGCTAGCTGCATCTGACAGCAGGCTCGGCTGCAGCAAGTTGGAGCGGGAGCGGGGGTGGGGAGAGGAGTCCTCAGTGAACCTTTATGAAGACAGGGCACAGGTGTTAAGTGGGGTGACCGTTCCCATCATGTGACATGTAGGCAGTCAGGGAAGGCTTCACATCAAAACTTATATTTGGTTCCTGGCCAGTGGCTCAGTGGTTAGAGCGTCAGCCTGTGGACTGAAGGGTCATGGGTTCGATTCCCAGTCAAGAGCACATACTTGGGTGGCAGGCTCTCCAGCCCTGGTGGGACCTTGTAGGGGAGGCAACCAATCAATGTGTCTCCTGTTGATGTCTCTCTCTCCCCCTCCTCCCTCCCTTCCACTCTCTAGAAATCAATGGGAAAAAAAATATCCTCAGGTGAGGATTTAAAAAAAGTTATATTGAGGCTGAGTCTTAAAGGGCAGATAACTTCCGGTGAAGAAAAGGAGTTTCACGCCGAGGCAGAGGGAACGGCATTGGCAGGACAGGGCATTTGGAAAAGAACAGACATTTTCAGGAGATGAGCATGATACTTTGAAGCGTCTTATGGATGGTCTCCTGGGATCCAATGCTGTCCCCATCACTCCCCTGGCCCTGAAATACAGATAACTGCAAGGAAAGGAGTGTATCTTAGCGTAATTTTCGTTAAGCTAAGGGCCAAGGGCTCACCCAGTGTATGAGGAACCGATTTCTCACATGCCTCCTGAAATCAAATGCGTGCTTTTCCATGGACAGAGGAAAGGATTCACAGTCAAGGTCATCTTCCCCCAGGGTTGTCAGGTGGGGGCAAAGCCTCACTACAGGAAGCTAAGGGCCCAGCAAGCTCCAGGGTCTTCGCGGGAGTCATTTCTCCCAGGGTGCACCTCTGCCCTCACTAGCTACGGGAAGACAGGTGTCGAGTCTCATTCGTTACACAGCAGAGAGCAGCAAATAGTTGCTCAAAAATGCTGGTTAAGTACTTGGGTAATGGGACCAGCATCCTGTGCTTTCTAAAGAACGGGGGGTTTCTATCCCCCCTCCTATTTCCACGGTGTACGTTCCTGATCGTGGTGGAGCTTGTCAGTTCATGTTCTTCCTGGGCACTCAGGTAGAGAAGACCACACCTTCATGGGTAGGTGGGCTGTGGGTCCAGGTCTAGCCCATGAAGCAAGACACGAAGTGATGGGTGCTGCTCCCTGGGTGAGGTATTTGAGTGGGTAGACCACCTGCAAGCTCTCAGCAATGACCCTGGGATTCACTAGTTGAGATGGTAGAACTTGGGATAAAGATGGAGTTTGGATCCCTGAATTGCCAGATGAAAGGGAGCCCCCCACTGACCCTCACTGGGAATATATAAGAATTAAATGAACCTTATTGCGCTAAGGTTTTGCTTTGTTGCAGCCCTACCATGACTAATATACATACCACTTCCTCTCCGTAAGACAGAGAGGGAGTATGGATTACACATGAACTCAATGAAAACATTGTCACCTTCACTTCTTTAGAAAAATATACAGAAGAAACTTCTCCACCTGCAGTTTCAGAAAAGGTGGTGTCCCTTGACCATTTGATAAGTTACTAAGATTGATTCTTGGTTGATCACTGTTTGCCTTGCTAACCAGGAAGCTCAGAGCCAAATATAACCTCATGGAGTGAGTTTTGCCAGTTCCCTGTTATCAATCACTTAGCTACTCAGTTCTCATTTCCCTGGGGTCCTGATTTATCTGTTCTCTCGTTGTGTTTTATATTCTCTAATAAGTAAAACTTTCTTTTGTGAAGGGGAAAAGGAGATGAGGAAGGACGAGAACCCAACTTCTGGATGAACTCAGAACAAATGATCCACGAGCCATTGTCTCCTAACACGAGGCCGACAGGGTAAGTCAGCTCGAGTCGAACAATCAGTGTTGTTGATATTGACTTACTCTTCTAGGTTTCATGACTATTAATTTTTCCTTTGCTTCATAACAGCGTAGCTCACAAAGTTAATGATGATAATTGCTGGTGCGGGATGCACAGAAAGATAGTTTGTGGCAGTGGGTGTAACTTGCAGTTAGTTTAAAATAGCTGTGCTCATGGATTCAGGGTCCCCAGATGACATTAATCATGGGCACTTCCTCCTTCTGAACTGTCATACACACTGATTCACAATTTTGATGGAAAACATTCCCTCCATAAAATTCCCCAGTTGATGATACATTACCTGATGCAAAAATAGGAACATTTTAAAATCCCAACTCACACCTCACCTTAGTTTTACCTTTGCTTTCCAGACCTGTGTAGATTCAGGGGCAATGCAACATCCTTTCTACATTTATCTGCCATCATATCTATCAATGATCTCCAACAGATGCACATAGACACATGTGAAAAAAATTCTTTATTAATTTCTCACATTTTATTACAAAATGTATGTTGCAAACAACTTGAATAACCTACTGTGTGTTTTTTGTTGTTTTTTTAAACCCTTGGCTTCAAGAACTCAGGATCTCCCTATCTTTCATCAAGTATTGGGAAACACTGATTATTGGAGCCAGTAGGTTCTCATTTTGCTATGTACTTTCTTCTCTCAAGCTCTGAAAAAAATGTCCTCTGTATAAATTAAACAAAAAAATGTTGTAAATTCTATGTCATTACAGTCAACAGAATTATAATAATGCATCCAAAATGTGCGGCCACAAAATATCAGGTATATGTTTGAAAAAAAGAAAAAAAATGACATTCTAGCCTTGTTACAAGGATAATGGTCCCATATTTTTATTAACAGGTTAGCAAAACAAAATCCAATGGATTACAGTATTTACATGTTATTTGAAAAATAAAGTAGTGATAAAAGCATGTCACAATTATTTTCTTTCTTTTTTTTTTCCTTTTTCTCTCTTTTCCTTTTTTTTCTTTTTTGTTTGTTTTATGGTAACCATTACAAACACCCAATCCAGGTATGGAACTGTTTAATACATTTGAAATGAGGCCAATTAAAAACAAATATGGACACAAAATGAAACCTCTGTTTAGATAGTTCACACTTTCCCCATTCTCTGGTTTCCACATGATGGCCCTCATCCCTAAAAAAAAAATATTAAGATAAATGCCCTACCAAAAAAAAAAGTCTTAACAGCAAGAAAATAAAGAACATGCTTTTCAAGTAAGCACTTATTCCACAAATGCAGTATCTTTCCATGGATTTTATTTGAAGCTATGTGGGACACTGTCATCTCTGCAATTCCCTTCCCTCTCTTCCCTCCCCCTCCCTAAACCCTTCCAAGTAAAAAAAAAAACAAAACAAAAACAAAAAACATGAAAACCAAAGGACTCACACACACACACACACACACACACACACACACACACACGAGCACACACACATCCAAGCACGCAAGCTCATAGGCTTCTAAAACCTAGGCTTCAAGGAAAGTTCTTTTCTACTCTTTGTAACGAAAACTCTCTGCTCACAATCAGAACATATTATAAATGTAGACTTAGATTTAGTCTAAGCCGCTCCCTCCTGAAAAAGCTAAGATGGGGAAACGGAGCAGCTGGCAGCTAGATTTAAACAAACAACAAAAAAGTAGTTCTCCAGGCTCCTTGTAGGATGGAAGTATTTCTTGTCCATTCTCACCAAAGGGATGGGATTCCCTTCCCCCCAAGTTAAATGAGAAACCGCCCCCCCAAAAAAAAACACACATTGCAAACAAAAGCAAAACACAGATTGGAAATCACACACAAAAGCCAGCCCATCCTAACAGAACGTATTTGTGTGAGACGGATAGTGTGATAATTTGACAAGCAACAAAAGGGTGAAGAGGACTCCCTCGTCTGGCCCACAAGCTGCATAGCTGTGCCAAAAAGTTTGGTTCTTTAGTTAAATTAAAAAAAAAAGTTAACTTCTTTGTTATTTCCATGTTTAAAATAAAAACATTCCTATTCACAAAAAAACCCTAAATCTCCCTTGCCCCAAATTAAAACAATATCAACACACACACACACACACAAAGAAAAACAATTTATATGAAAAACTGAATTGTGCTGTGTTTGTAACACTCAAGCTGATAGAAAAGGAACATGTGGCAAACGGAACTCCACAGTCACCGTAAAATTAGCTTGTATGAGTCTACCAAAGTCTAAATCATAGTTGAACACTAATAAACAGCTTACCTGGAATAAAGGATGACAACTCACAAACAGTTATCTAGTAATTAAAGTCTGTTTCTTTTTTTTGTTTTGTTTTTTACTAAAATAATTAAAAAAATCACAGTATTTTAAGAAATAAAACCCACGTGGGGATTTTAAGCACAATTTGTGTTCCTTTCTTTAAAACTCTTTTTTTTTTCTCCATTCACCATCTTGCCCAGCAGTTCTCTCTACATTTAACCACGACGACGACGACAGGTAGTACTGACAAATGCAGAGAATTCCCTTGGTTAAGTTTGAGGTACTAGGAAACAGGTGACTGTTTTATGCAAAGCAGTTTTTTTGTTTTCTGTTTTTGTTTTTTTTTCCCAAAGCGGCTGCAGTTAGGTCTTGAAAAAAGCTTAAGGTATGAAAACTAGAAAAACGCACGGAAAGTTGTGCGTCAGAAAATGTTGTTCCCCTAAGAAGTCTTCTACTGTCACGGAGCTTGTTTCCACACACTGTCCAAGACCACCACAGGCCACGCTGTGCCCGGGAGGCGCTGCGCATCCCGCCACGAGCGAAACTTCCACGCTGAAGATCCGGGAGGGAAGGTGTAGTGATGGAAAAGGAGCCACATATTCCAACCATTTAAATAACTTTAATTTACATACTCACTCACACAGGTACCAGTGCTTTGAAAATAGATTGTTCAGTCCGAAAAAGCAGCTTTGTTCCGTCTTCTCTTTTCTGTCCCCCACGTCTCAGCCCGAGCTGGCCCTCCCACTTTGCGTCACGGTTCAAGTAAGGTTGTGATCCAGAATTCCACCCCACGCTTATTCCTTTTCGGCCTCTGCATTCTCCAGGAGAGATCTGTCGGCAGCGACGACGCAGATGGCTACTGTCTCGTTCTTTAGGGAAAAGTCTATCCCGAGTGCCTCGTCGTCTTCCTTCTCCTCTATCGAGGGCATCTGAATACTGTCCTGCGCGCTCTCTTGTAGGTGGATTTCTTCTCTGCTCACCTGCGGGGCGTCGTTCAATGCCCTGGGAGGACATGGAAGGCAGAGACAGGTGAGTGTTTACTGTTTCCTAGTTAAATGAAAAAAGACTCACATCCTTAACAAAAGGCCTTGGGGTTTCCTTGGAACAAATGCCCGAAAGGATGACTAAATTGTGAGCGACTTATCCTTGCTACCTGTTGTGCTTAGGTCAAGTATTGCTGGTACTTAAACCTACAAAAAGGCCCATTATCATGCTATGGTTTGATTACATCATGCTTTGTTTCCAGATGAATATAATGGTTTTATGTTTCCCGCCTCTACTGGGAACAGAGAGAAGCTGTAAGTGGTCAGAGCAAATATTGTCTTATGCTCAAACTCCTCAGCGGAACCGGAAGCTAGGAGATTGGCTGTGTTTGTTAAGACTGAAAGAGCAGCCCGGTGTTAAAGAGTTAATGGACAGGTCCAGAAACAAATCATAGAGATAAACAAAAAGCAAAAACCCAAAGACCAAACCCATGTTTCGGGAAGCTGAGTGACAGTCTCTGAAGTTTAGGTGCTTCAGGTCTCAGGGGTACTTTCTGCTAAAAGCACCAACTTGTAGGTCCTGTAGCTGGTGGACTAAGAGGATAATTTTATCTTCAAGGATCTTACAGGTGTGCTCCCACCTACCTGGGAGCCAGGCAGAAGCTGGCTCTGTCCCCGAGGCAGAGCACTGGAGGCACCAAGAGGTGCGTGGGAATGTTCCAGGCCACTCAGGGAATGAGTCATCAGAGGCAGGAACAGAAGCCAGATCTTTTGACCCCGGTCCACGCTCTATCAGAGAACGCCACGCTAATGAGAGCTGAAGGGACACTGGCTGGAGAAAGCGCGACACTTGTACGCGAGGGCTTGAGTGGGATTTGTCATTGGTAGCGAAGGTGATTTTTTCAGTTGACTTGTGTCTGGGTCACCATTTACAACACGAACCGAAAAGGAGACACTAGTTCCTGACATCTGTCTCTCCTCCCAGGCCCGGATATGTGACACAGAGGGGTCCGGGTGTCGGCAGGGGAACAAAACCACCACCACGAAGAACCTGACCGCCCTGCCACCTCCCTCTGGGCCAAGGCGTCTGGGGATGGCTCAACTTACATGCCGTGTCTCAGCACATGCCGCTCCCACTCGGAGCCCTGGGAAAACGCCCGCCCGCAAAATTCACACGGAAAGCGCTTCTGAGCATTCATGGCAGCCCCGTGGTCAGCAAACCTCATCAGATCTGGAAGGAGAAAGCGGAGCAAGCGTTACCCGAGTGCTGCAGGAGGCGGTGGAAGAGGTAAGCCAGCGTTTAGGAGGAGACCTCCGTCCCTCCCTCGTCACACCCTTTGTGAGAGCTAGTTCCAGATCCCCTGTCCTTCTTCCCACCGGCTTTTCACCCGAGTGCACTTCTGGAATGGCTCTCAAGAACCGTCCCTGGCTCCCAGGCCCCACGCGTGCCCGTCCCCACCTCTCCAGCTGCTTCTGTCACAAACAACCTGGGTCATTCCCACGGCGCCTGAGCAGGTTGTCTATTAAATCTCCCCCGCCCGTGATGGCCTAGCAGTGCCTCACCGTTTAGCGTTATTCATTTTCTACTTGACACGAGTTTGCTCACTAAAAAGAATACAGGCTCCCGAAAGCATGGACCAGGTTACGCGTAGACCCGGGGGTTTCAATGCCTTCAGTGGGAATGCCGTCCTGACTCCCGACAGCGGTCACCTGTCACGGATGTCACCATCAACACCTCACGGGGCTCCGAGCACCGAATGCCTGAGGTGTGTGCTGGACCACGGGAGGCCGGCGTGTGTAAGCAGGCGTGACCTCGGCTAACGAGGGAGTCTGGCCAGCTGCCCAGCCCTTACTCCTCAAGCGGTGAAATCCGGGAAGGCGGGGACATGCAGACATTTGGACAGGTCTGCTGTAGACATCAAACGTGGACTGTCATTGTTTTTTCTCCTCTGATGCTGGGCACATGGTAGGGTCTGATAAGCGTGGGTTGGGCGGCTACTTGTTTACAAGCCACTCCTCCTGGCAACGTCCACGACAGGAACTTCTGTGACCTTTGTGGGATCGGAGTCCCAGCCCATGTGTCTGTCATGACACCATAGCGGGCCAAATTCTCCCGGGGGCTAGCACCAACCATCTCCCCAGATCTGATCCCTCGCTGCCTGTCCGTACAAGACGTTACAGCAGTGGTTCTCAACCTTCCTAATGCCGCGGCCCTTTAATACAGTTCCTCATGGTGAGGTGACCCCCAACCATAAAATTATTTTCGTTGCTACTTCATAACTGTAATTTTGCTACTGTTATGAATCGTCATGTAAATGTCTGATATGCAGGATGTATTTTCATTGTTACAAATTGAACATAATGAAAGCATAGTGATTAATCACAAAAACCATATGTAATTATATATGTGTTTTCTGATGGTCTTAGGCGACCCCTGTGAAAGGGTCATTCGACCCCCAAAGGGTCGCGACCCACAGGTTGAGAACCGCTGCGTTACAGGGAGCCGTCTCCTGGTTGAAAGCTCTGAGCTCATCAAACCGTAGGATGACGCTCACAGGGTAGGTATCTCTGTGCTGCCTTAATCCTCAGCACACAAGGCTATGTGAATAGGGCCAGTTTGAACAAAAGATGAAACATTTTTCTCACAAATTAAGAAGATCACCACACCAGCCATTAAAAATAATTGCACAGACTATCTCCCTTGATTCTTTTCGCTGGAAATGAGACAGCACCATCTGCTCGGCACATTAATTTCTTAGCAGGGATTATCTTGGGCAAGAAATCAACAGAATGCCTTCCTGACTCCTCCCAACTGCATAATGAGAGGGGGTGGGGCGGAGCCTGCCTGGGTTAATTTTGGTTTCTTCCTGCCTGGCTTCTTCTCTTTCAATTTCCCTCCGAGCTTTCTAGGCGGCACCTGCAGGCTGGCCAGCCAGCCCCCTCTCCAGTTCTGGTGTTGGAAAAGGACGAGGGCCCCCCTGAACTTGCCTGATACAAGTCTGCCCTGCCAACGAGGGGCAAGCTCCTGGCTCACGTGCCCTCTACCCCGAGGAACATGAAACCACTCATCTATTCTTTCCAAGGCTCCTCTGGTGCAGCCTCCCGAGGAGGCCAGTCATTACCTGTCACACAGCAAACAGCTCTCCAGCCGCTGGAGCTGCCGCACTAGAGCCACCACCCACTCTCCGCTCCTAGGAGACAGGCCGGCTGGCAAACACCCCCGGGCTATTGTGTGTCCTTTCTTCTCGCTGGCAAGAACCCATCTCCCTGGTGGGAAATCGATTAGAAGGAGACGAGACAAACTTGGGAGGGACAGGAAGGTTTAGGCTGATGATTTCCATGAACAGTACTGGAAGTCGCTCCTGTAAATCCGCCACCCAGGGGGAGAGACAGACACGCTTCCCTACCCTGAGACTTTCCCCATGTGATTAAGGCTCATGAATGGGAGGCTACCCTCCAGGAGACACGATCGGACACGACCAAGCTCTTTCCAGTCCAACCGAGCGGCTCTGAAGCTCCTGTGAGGGGGCGGCCACGCAGCACGAGCGGGAAATCTGCCTGGTGCCCACACATCCAACTGTCCCCTTTTCCCCCTTCTACTTGTCTGTGCTTTTACTTTGGAGGAGTCACCGGGGAGGCCTCACAGGGGCTCTTGCCTCTGTCATGCTTATCACCTCTAAATTCACGTGTGCTCGCTTTAAAGACTCAGAAGTTGTAGAACCTGGGGGAGGGAGGGCGGGGCCCAGGGCATCAGGAGGCACAGTAGTCCCTCTGTCAGAGGACCCCTTTCCAGGGAACTCGGGTGGCAGTGCACTGGTTCCAAGGAATCCGTCACCAAGAACATATACATGGGATGTTGAGCTTCTCAGATCACAGCCATTGTCCAAGCAAGAGGCGGAGGAGTCTGGCCCCTACTAACAGACGCTGTACCGTCACAAGGGCAATCAAACTACCCGGTGTGGACGCTTCCTCTGCCGTTTATTCTTCAGGTCACCATGGGCATGCTGGCACACCCTGGCTCGGAGTCCCTGCTGCCATCCTGGCCACAGGGGACTAAGGTGGGCTCCCACTTTGCAAACCTGTGGCCTCCTGCTACAGCGGCATGGTGGGGCGGGTGGGGTGGGGGTGGGAGCAGGTCAGGAAAAAAACCAGGAGAACCTCGGAGGGAAATCGTCACCAAATACTCTTCCTCGGGCTTGCAGGTTGACCAAAGAGGAAAAAACAAAGCTATTTTTGTAGAAGTGTACCTTAGAGTGAGACCCTAATGGCCACAGAATTGACAGAATTCAGGGTCAAGTTCCCTTCAGTAAACAGACCACTGTCCACAGAGTTGGGGAACAGGACGTCGTGTAAAAGGGATCTTGCCTTTGGAGCCAAAAGACGAAATTCGACCTCTAGTGTTGTGTTTTTTAAACTTTGCATGAACTCTTGCATTTCCTAGGCCTTTATTTCCCCGTTTGTAAAATGACAATAATACACCGACATGGCAGGGTTATCACTTTTTGGGGGTTACTACGTTTCAAGGACTGGTTTGTGTGTGATCTCACTGTGTCTTGGTGTTGTCTCACGGAAGCTTTACACAACCCTAGGAGGTAGGTGATATTATTATTACTGATGATGAATGCACAGGAGCTCCCCAGTCATATAGCTGTATTACCCAAACAGCTACTAGCAGAACTAAAGCCAGACCCAGGCAGGCCCACCGCAGACCCCTCTCCAAGGCATCTAGAAACCACCAGCACTGGGCCTGGCACATGATGATGCTCTTCAGTGGCAACTAGCACCACCCCTCCCAGCACTGCGGTGACATCTATGGTCTAGTTCTCAGGCTTGGTACCCGTGTGACTCTGATAAGTCTGCAGGAACTAAAGTAACAGATTTCAACCTATTTGCTCACATGTACTGTCTTGGGATTTCCACACTATTCTGTGTTGATCGATGTCGAGAACAACTCTAAATCACATACATGTCTGTCTGTAATTACATATACTTTCAACAAGCCTCATTTTGAAGATAATTATAGACTAAGAAGAAGTTGGAAAATAGTACAAAAATTCCATGAGACCTTCCCCCATGTCCCCTGTAAACACATGACTAAATGAAAACTACTGGTTTTGTCAAAACCAACGGCCAGGAGGTTAAGGGGAGGCCATGCTGAGGACTGAGAGAGGGGGCGCCCAGGATTCGTCTCGCAGCCTCCCCCACTCACAGCCTCAGCAGATGAGCCCTCAGCAGCAATTGCAAATCAGCGTCCCATTGGGAGTTCACTGATGTTCCCTGAGAGCTCTGGTGTCACCCGTCTTGCCATTGGCCGGTCCTTCTACTAAGACCCCAAGACACCCCTTCTCCTTGTTAAAAACAAATCACCACTCTACACTGTTAATAAACACATCAACCGCAGCGAGAGAGAAAATGCCTGTTTCCCATGGAGTTTCTACAGCTGGGACAGTTTACAGGCACGGCCCCTGACAGGGTTCTCGAGTCGGTCTGTTCTGCTGCTGAACTAAGGGATCGTTCCTCCTGCTACTCCTACAGCACCCCATCTCCCCATCTCCCCGTCTCCCCACGGACGCGCTGGCTGCCACTGGGGCTGCAGGGCGGGCGAGACTCACCTCTGTCCTCGGCCTTGCCCACGTCCTCCTCCTTGTCCTCGTCCTCGCTGCTGGAGCTCTCCAGCTTGCCCTTCATCTGCTCCAGCTGGTCCAGGTTGACCCGTCCGACCAGCTCGAAGTTCCGGCTCACCTGAAAGAGGCCAAGCGCATGATGGGAGAGGCCGCGGGCGGGCGGGGGCCATCTCTCCAGCACCCGTGCCCCGCCTGTCTTTGGAACTAGGACCAAACGACACCAGTGTTCGGTCCTACATCCCACGTGTTCAATGGGACTGTCGACATCAGGCCCCCCTTACTGAACTTGGTAAGAGAAGTGAGCTACCGTCGGCCAGAAAGCACAAGTATCATGAAGCTTGGCGAGTGGAGGCGGTGGCCAGCCAACAGTTTTTTCTTTGCCAATCCTCACTCGAGGACATTTTTTCCAGTGATTTTCAGACAGAGTGGAAGGGAGGGATGAGGCGGGGGAGGAACATTGAAGGGAGAGAGAGACACATATTGATTAGTTGCCTCCCGCCCTGCCAGGGATCAAATCCATGACCCTTCTGTCCTCCGGCTGGTGCTCTAACCACTGAGCCCCCGGCCAGGGCTGGGAAACCCTTTTTAGTTGAATTCAAAGCAGTGACTTTTGTAAACCACCCAGTTCTGGAGGCGAAGAGGCTCTAAGTATCTCGAGAACCGGCGGTGACAGTCGCAGCCTCTTCCCCACGGTCCTGCCACCTGCAGGGCTGCAGGCTGTCCCAGTGCAGGCCCGGCGACAGTGACTTCATTCCTAACTCACACGCTGACCAGGAGCCACAGGTTAGCACCAGACTCAGGTCAACACACAGCCATGGGCTACCCCTGTGGCAGGCGCTGGGCTCCCCCGTTGGAGGGAGGGACGGGGGCGGGATCCAGAGAGAAGGAGACCCAGTCCAGCCCCCAGAGGCTCACAGTGTACCAGGTAGTTGGGGAGGGAAGACAGACATCATTCACTAGATTCCAAGGCAGACGCCCAGAGCTGCTACACAGAGAGAGTAAGGAGGACGAGGAGAGGAGGATTTACAAGACAATCCCGAATGTGTCCCCTGGACCAGACTGGAACACAGATCCCTGAGCACCAGATGCCGGGCAGATGGGAACATTGCCATCAACTGTGACAAACGCGAGAGACTCGCAGCGTCAGGGCCAACACGCAGTCCTCTGACAGGCTCGACATCGTCCGACCACGCTCTGTAGGAGGGAGCATTTACGAGGAGGAAGAGCCCTCAGGAGAAAAGCTCTTTTGAAACCAGAGGAACAATACATGCACCTAACACAACGAGGAACCCGGGAAGGCAGTCACTTTGAAAACAACGAGACACGAGGGCGCAAGAGCGGTCTGCGTCCGTCTCAATGCTCAACACTCGAGGACGGCAAGTTGTTCTTCTCATTAAGAAAGTTGTAAAAATTAACAGACTAAAGTGAGGAGGAGGAGGAGGAGGAGGAGGAAGCTGTACTCAGAATCTTGATGTCTCCTTCCACCCATCTAATAAGAGTTCACAGCAACAGTCTCAAAGGCACTTTTGCTTGTGGCACCTTCCTAACCAGGGCTTTATCCACCAGGCCTCACGCCCATAGGCCTATGTGAAGTTTCACGAATTCATTTTTACAACATGAAGGGAGAGGGGGTAGGGCACAGGAGCAAGAGCCCTGAAGTCAGACAGACCTAAATTCAAGTCCAGGGTTTGCTGTCACTCAGACTCTGGGCAAGTTATTCAACATACATGTCCTCCTTTATTAAAGGGGGGGTCAGCACACCGTTCCCCCAAATGTCGCTTCCTGCCCCTTGCAGGGAATGTGGTCTTTTCCAATTTTGGCTTTTGGAAAAGGCGTATGATAAGCATTGTAAATGCATATTCATGAAGTTATGTTTAGCCACAAAGTCTGTATTTTAACCCAATAGCATTTATGACAAATATCTGAATAGAAGTTTGCTAGGTTGCCAGTTTTTAAGGGAAAGTAGGCAAGGTTCTAATCTGCCTAATTTTGAACTATGTGTAAAGAAACATCTTTTAAGTGACTAGTACTTAAAAGGCAGCCTTTTCTGGCCACCTTCAGGCAAGCCACCTGTGTGTGTAAGGGACATGAGGGGTGGCAAGATGCCAAGAAACAAAAATAGTGAAACCGAGAATGGCCAAAAGGAAATCCCGTATTGTTTAATCCAGGAAGTCTTCATTGGTTCCTTCATTCATTGGACAAGGACTTCCTGAGGGCCTACTGTGTGTCAGGCCCTGCACCAGGTACCAGAGCCCTGCCCCCCAAGGGCTCCAGTGACAGACCTGTCACCAAACCGAATGTCCCTTTTTGCTTTCCCGCCTCCACCTCCCTCTTTCTTTTCCCTTCACTGGGAAACTGTTAACATTTCAGATTCTGCACAATTTTGGAAGAGTGCAAGACATTTTCCTGGTCTGATATTCATCTGAGGCTGCCCCAGGATTCAGCTGTCCTGAAGATTTCTAAAATCTCTCCTAGGCAATTAAAAGATTTAAAAGGAAAAACATTTTTGTTATGTAATTACAATATTTTTTTAAAAAAACAAAAACTCTTGATCGTGTTGGGGTTCTAACTGTACTATAAGTCCCCCGGTCAGCCAGCCAGCCAATATTCATCTCACTGCACCAGACTCCTCGCTGCATTTCTGAGCCCATCTCTCACCTGGATTAATGCCACGTCCTCCCTCCCGTCATCCATTCTCACTCCTCTTGCATCTAATCTCTGGTGCCTTCTGAGTGATTTTTTAAAAATTTAAATCTGTTCATGTCAGTCTCCGCTTGCCCTGAGGATACAATCCTCATTTCTTACTGAGACTGTGTGGCGGGCAATCAGCGTACCCTGGCCCGCCCTCTCCCGGCTGCCTCCCCTTTGCTCCCATGGCCCTGAACTTGCTGAGCTTCCTGGGATCTGCCACGCTCTTGACCCTGTACACCCCCACGCCCCGCCCACGTGCCATTTCCCGTTTGGAATTCCAGCCTGTCTCTCCTTCACGCGGCAACTTCTGTCTTCCAGCCTCGCTTCAGAGTCGAACTCCTCCTTGGTTAAATATTCCCTTGGCTCTGCACTCCCACAGCACCCTACACTCGCCTTAGGTAATTCATCCCCCGCAGTAATTAATAGTTTATGGCCTTCACACTCCCCCCCTCCACCTCCCACCCAAACTGCTAACTCCTGGGGAACCTCTGCCTCTGACTCCCAGCGGGATCTCACCGACCCGGCCTGGCATACATATCCTCTGCATCAGTGGCATTCTTAATCACTATATAACGTTTCATTAGGGGATATGTTATAGTTTACTGTTCCCATGTGAGTTTACCTTTGGCTTTTCTGGCTTGTCACTATTACAAATGCAGTAATAGACCTTACGGTATGTAATCCTTTCTTTCCTGTTTAGCTTTAATTTTATAGGCTAAATTTGCTGAGGCGAAATCACAGGGTCAAAAATCAAAGAACTTGGACTTTATTGAAATTCCAATATATGTGTAAGTTGGTTTCTGGAAGGAGCATCCACGCCACCAGAGATGCTGGACCAGAGACTGGAGGGTATCTGACCACCTTTCTAACGGTACGGAGGACAAATTAGGGAAAGCCACCTTTTCCTCTGGAGATGATGGTAATTTATTACCTGTTTTCCAAAAGGCCCACAACGGAGGGAGAAAAAGAAGCGTAAGAGTTCATGATTTAGGAGCCTTTTGAAGGCAAAAGCCACACATGGCTTTGAAGGGTGGATTGTTCAAATACATAATCACTCAGACTATAAAACTATATGCAGCCCTGGCCAGTGTGGCTCAGTTGGCTGGAGCATCGTCCCGTACACCAAAGGGTGGTGGGCTCAATTCCCGGTCAGGGCACATACCCATGCTGCAGATTCAATTCTGGTTGGGGCGTGTACTGGAGGCAACCAATAGGTGTTTCTCTCTCTCTCTCTCTCTCTCACTCTCTCTCTCTTTCTTTCATTAATGAAAGGCATATCCTCAGGTGAGGGTTAAACAAAACTACACGCAGATCCTTATATCCTGTGAAAGTTATTTGTGAATGCCCCAAACCCCAAAGTCCCCTGTGAAGGCCACTAAGCCAGAGTCGTGGGGAAGTCTGCCATCCAACAGGAATGTGAGATAAGGGGCACTGACCAGCAAATGCTTCCCCCTGAAAGTTAACCTTGCACCGATGACCCTGCCAACCCTTCCACGCTCGCGCCGAGCGTCCAAGCGTCACAACTACATCTGTCCCTGCTTGTTGGTCTTTAGCCTCTCAGCCGACGGCTTAGGTCCGCCCCCAGCATAGGAAAGGAATTCCGTCCTGAGGCTTACTTCTCAGGGAGAGGCACCCCGTGATGTACAACTATTACCAAGGTGAGCATGCATTTTCATAGGGTGCTAGGCGGGCAAACCCAGTCTTACAGGGAAAACTGATAAACACCTGTTAACGGAAAAGCGCAACTGGACCCCCGTCTGCAGATCACTTAGCAGACGCGAAGTGGGGCAGCCGGTGGCGAGGAAAAACCTGCCTAATGTTCCCAGAGTTTCCTCCCGCTGACGCTGATGCAACAACTGGACCTTCAGAAAGGGACACCCAGCCAGGGTGTTCGCATCACCGAACACTCCATGTCCGTGTTAAGAAGAAAGGTCAAAGGGAATGTTTTATTTCCAGAGAACGTGACACCAGGGAACACGGGAAAACTGCCTCCCCAACCACAAGCCGAGGACGTGTCGTGCGCGCAGATTTCCAAGGACTCGCAGGCAGGCTGGCCGTCTTCGGGGAGGGCCAGGTGGGCACGTGTCTGAGGCTTTCAGGGCCCCACAGTCTCTGTCGCAACCACGCGACTGCTGTGCTAAACACCAAAATCCAAATTTTATGTCATTTCACATGTCACGAAATACTACTCTTGAGTTTTTTTTCCAGCCATTTAAAATGTCAAAACCCCTCTTAGCTGGCAGGCCACATAAAACCAGGTGGCGGCCGGATTTGGTCCAGGGCCAGAGTCTGCCACCCTGACTAAAAGAGCCGGGGGTTTAGCCAGCAGACCACGGCGCCACCTGAGACATCAGAATGGGGCGGAGGGAGAGAAAGCAGTGGGAGAAAGCTTCAGCAGGGTAGTGTCTCCCCAGTTCCTCACAGGAAGATGGCCAGAGGCGCAGTCAAAATCTTAAATTCCCAGGTAAGAGCATTTCCATCAGAGCGCTCGTAAAGCTTCTAGAAGGACGTTCTCAGGTTCCTTGGGAGGAGCGCTGGGCCAGCACATCTGCCCCCTGTTTTATGGGTAACTTTATCAAGCACTTAACATACTGGGCTGTTCTTTATTTAGCTTTCTATGCTCAGTGCGGAGTGCAAGGTCAGCCGTGTGGTTGACACTCAGTAAATGTTATTTCAATTTGCCAGTAACATAAACACTCATGGTAGATCGTAAAGCATAGAGAAGTTCATAATATTGCCTTAAGATGTGCGTCCCCACGATATAAATACGTTTGCTAATGAGAGAATAAAATTGGACGTTTTCTAAAAGATTTTGATTCAATTCCAACCAAACAGCTATTACGCGCTAAAAATTAATCCAGTAATTTTCTATGTATCATTTAACTCCTATAACCACTCTGCAAGATATGCCCGTTACCTTCCCTGTTTGTAGAGGAGGAAAACAGAACACAAGACAAGTGCGTGCTAAAGCCAGGGTTAGCACTCACGTCGTCAGGTGATAAAGCGCCCACTTCCCCATTATAATGCCAATCCTGTGGAGACATGTAAAATTATTTACCAAATAGTCAACGTGACCCAACAGGCGGAATACAAAGAAGAGAAAGTACTGTGCCGACAATGCTCTGTTGCAAAACTAGAGGGGACAGAGAAGTAGAATCTTTTGGGACTTTTTCTTCGGAAGAAAATGCTTTCTAAGAACAATAAGGATAAAGATGGTCAATTTCCCAGAAGGGTATGGAGCACAGAAGTCAAGAAGGCAACTGCTTGCTTTTGCGATCACTGGGTCAGAATCAGAACATGCTTTCCTGCCACACCCATGCTAGCAAAGCAGGCAGCATCAACTCGTGTTGAGAACCTCGGCAAAACTCCGGCCCCAAGTTCTCCCCGAGAGCCGAGTGCAAGGATCATTAAGAACGTCAGACCGCTCTGCTGTTGGCCAGCGGAGCCCTGGCCAGTCTCCCGGGCTGGGACTCAGAGGCAAAGATGCTGGTGCTGCCGCCACGTTCTGCTTCTTGGAACAAACAGAACACTTAACATTTCCTACTCGAAGAGTGATTTCATTGATTGATTGAGCAAACGGCGACTGGAGCCTTTACAGCATGCAGGGCACTAGATCAGACTTGGGAAGGAAAGCGAGGTAAGTAACGGGGTTTCCGACTTAAGAACAGTGCAGCCAGTGGCAAGACAGGGACTTGCTGAGAGTCAAGTGCAAGGTCAAGCAGCATGAACTAAAGGCCTCTATAGAGGAAGAAGGAAAGTCCTATGGACGCCTGGAAGCAGGAGCAATTACTTCTGATGGGAGAGGTTAGTGGATAGTTTCGAAGGAGATAGAGAACGTCGAACATCTGCTTGGGAAATATCATCTCAGGTTCTGCCTGGCAAGTCTCTCTGAAAAATGGCCTTGCCTCCTTTTCATCTACTGAATTCTCTCTTCCAAAATATATGAAGGAACGGGTCTAGAACTGATAAATCAAGAAGCAAGACTAACATGAGGGAAAACAGAGCTGGAATGACCTAATCTTCTAGAGAAACCTTTAGCTTGCAGAAATCCTTGGGGCTTGTAAAATTAAAGTTGCTAGTCCTATATAATAAAAGGGTAATATGCAAACTGACCCTAATGGCAGAATGACTGGGAATGACTGGTCACTATGACACACACTGACCACCAGGGGGCAGACCCTCAATGCAGGAGCTTCCCCCTGGTGGTCAGTGCGTTCCCACAGGGGAACTCTGCTCAGCCACAAGCCAGGCTGCCAGCTGCAAGTACAGCGGTGGTGGTGGGAGGCTCTCCCGCCTCCTCAGCAGCGCTAAGGATGTCTGACTGCAGCTTAGGCCTGCTCCCCACTGGCAAGTGGACATCCCCCGAGGGCTCCCAGAGGGATGGCTGACTGCCAGCTTAGGCCAAATCCCCCCGTCTCCCCTCCGGAGAGCGGGCCTAAGCCAGCAGGCGGACATCCCCTGAGGGGGTCCCACACTGCAAGAGGGCACAGGCTGGGCTGAGGGATCCCCCCTCCCCCCGAGTGCACAAATAATTTATGTGCACCGGGCCTTTAGTAATAAAATAAAATAAAAAAGTGGCCAAATGTGTGTTTATGATCTGGCGTTGGGCAAGGTGCTTCTTTTGTTTTGTTTCTTCTCTCATTTCCTTTGCTGGAAACAAACAAATGCTCTATATGACTTTTTTTTTTTTTTACAAATGCTCTTTTTTTTTTTTTTTTTTTTTTTTTTGCCGCTGTGGATTTCACTGGTCCAGAAAGCTGAACAGTTTTATTGGAATCACTAAACTGCTGGTGATTCCTCCTGAGCTTAGTGTTCTGCTGCTTTTGCCAAACTGGCGAAAAGGAAGAGATACGAGTTCCTTAGAGTTCAGCCGCCTGAGGCTCCATTTGTATAAAAAAATTAAAAACATTTCAAAGTAAATTAAATTAGTGACTGTGTATTGCCTGAATAGACTATCCTTCTAAATTTAATATACCGAACATGACAATTTTACGAGCAAACTAAGTTAGAGATAATATATTTTTATGTTCCTTAAAGTAGCAAAGAGACTTCAGAACCATAAAGAACACTAACAAGGTATTGAATAGAGTTAAACTTTCTTTAAAAAATGTGTTTTGTGGTGTTTTATTTTTTAAATGAGAGTGCAAGGATTGTGGGTTAGTTTTTGTTTTGTTTTGTGTTTTCATGACTTCAAGTTTCCTGGAGATGTTCCGTTTTAACTTTCACCAGCAAATGCTTCCCCCTGAAAGTTAACCTTGCACCGATGACCCTGCCAACCCTTCCACGCTCGCGCCGAGCGTCCAAGCTAATAAATGGCACTGTAGATATAGGACTTCATTGAGTGTGTGTGTGTGTGTGTGTGTGTGTGTGGGCGGTGTGTGTGTGTTTTCTCAAAGGGGGAGGGATGGAGGGAGGGAGAATGGAGGGGTTGAAATAATAGAATAATCTGTCTTTTAGGAAATCTAGTGAGATAAAAAAAATGACAGGAAATGGAGGATGAAAAAAAAAAGTAAAGATACTGCAGTGCTTACTTTAGACTCCAAGATAGTCCAAGTGCTTCCTTGTCCGCAAGCACAGAGAGAACGGTCTGGGAGACCAGGTTCTAGCCACCTGGAAAATGAGTGCTGGTTGGCTACCTCCCCTTGGCTTCCGGGGACAAACATGGCAGCGTCAGTCCGGCCACTTTAGAATTGGTTCTTAAAAGGAAGGCTGCATTTAATGCCTCCCCGTCCTGCTGTAACCAGTGTTAGGTCCCATGAACCATACAGTCTTTACAGACAGTCCAGGCAGAACGGACAACTCCATTTTTTCCATGTCCAGTTCTATGTCATCAAACCCTTTAGCTGAAAATACATCCTACAGTGTCTTTTAGTTTCCTCTGTGGGTTCTGTCCATCACATGAAATCAGCTAAAGCTACTCGTGGAACAGAGTCTTAAAGCTGAGGAAAAAGAACCAAACCTGAGCTTAGAACCTATTGCTAAGTCTCCTGCACATTTCTATTTTGGGCAGTTTACACGTTAACCTGGATCTCGGGCATCTTGCAGACTTATCTGTCCAGGATCGACTTTATGAAAGCGGCAGGAAATTAACATTTATTGAGAGCCTGTTATGTGCTAGGTCGTGGGAAACGTGCATCTTTTAGGTGTTGAGTTCTTTCCTTACTATAAAATTCATCTATTATATATTTTCTAAAATCACCTATTTTAAATGAACAGTTCGAGTTTCAGTGTTCAGGCACTTGTGCATCCTTCAACACAATCTGTTTAAGACCCCTCCTATCACTCTAAGAAGTTCCCTCACACCCTCTGCAAGGATTCCCTGCACCCTAACTCCAGCCCCAGCCAACCTCTGATCTGTTTCATCTCTAGTTTTGCCTTTACTGGGAATTTCATATAAATGGTGTCATACAATCTGAAGTCTTTTGTGTCTGGCTTTTGTACACTTAACATGATATTTTCAAGAATTATCCACATTGTTGCATGTGTCCATCCCTCATTTATTTTTATTGATAATCGGTATAATTCTACTGTGTGGATACACGTATGTGTCACATTTTATCAGTCAGCTTTATGTGGGAGGAGACTTGCTGGATCAGGTGATAAGTGTATGTTTAGCTTTTCAACAAACGCTCCAAATGCTCCCAAGTGGATGTGCCATTTTATACTCCAAACAGCCCTGGGTGAGATTATCTTTGTCATTTTAAATCAGTTATCTTCTTACTACTGAGTTGTAAAGGTTCTTTATATTTTTTAGTTAAAGTCCTTTGTTCCGTAACTACTTTGCAAATATTTGCTTCCCATCTGTTGCTTGCTTTTTCATTTTCTTAATGGTGTCTTCTGAAGAACAAATATTTAATTTTGATGACATCTAATTTATTGATTTTTTTCTTTTGCTGTCCAGAACTTTTGTATTGTATCTAAGAAAATGTTCCCTAACCAAAGGGAAATTTTCTACTCTTTTTCTATAAGTTTTATACTTTTAGCCCCTTCGTTGAGGTTTACAATACATTTTGCTTTACTTTTTGTGTTGGAAGTGAGGTTAAGGGTCAATGCTCATTATTTTGCATATGCAAGTCCAACTGTTCCAGCACTTTTTGTTGAAAAACTATCTCTTCCTTATTGCCTTAGCACTGGGATGCAAATCAATTGACCACATAGCCAAGGATTTATTTCTTCTGCACCACTGATCCAGACATCTATCCTTATGCCAAAACCACATGCTCTTGGTTACTGTAGCTTTATAGTAAGTTTTGGCATTAAGAAGAATGAGTCCTCCAATTTTGTTCTTCCTCCACACTGTTTAGGCTATTCTAGGTCCTTTGCATTTCCATATACATTTTATTTTCAGTTTATCAATTTCTACCAAAGGACAAAGCCTACTGAGATTTTGACAGAGAGTACATTGAATATGTAGATCAATTTGGGAAGAATTACCAATATTGAATCTAGTCCATGAATATGGTATATATTGCATTAACTTAGTTCTTTTATTTCTCTCACTGATATTTTGTAGTTTTCATTGTACAGCTTTCACAGGCCTTGTGTTAAAATTTATTAAGAATTTTATTCTTTTTGATATATTAGCAATGAAATTGACCTGTTTAAAATTTCATTTTCAGATTTTCCATCATCAGCATATAGAAATATCATTTATTTTTATTGATTGACCTTATATCTTGCAACTTCGCTAAACTCATTAATATTCTAGTAACTTTTAAGTGGATTACTTAGGATTTTCTATCTACAAAGACCACATTGTCTGTGAACAAAAACATTTTATTTTTCTCTCCAATTCTTATGCCTTTAATTTCTTGTTCTTGTCTTATGGTCCTTGACTTTTGTACCTAATTATTAGCAAACGTCTCTTCAGTACACCATACGCTCCTACACTCATTTCATGAATGCTGAAATCAGATTTTTGTATATCCTTCACCCTAACAAATGACTGTTTTTAATAGTGCATAAATGCCTGCCAGTCAAAAATTCTATTTCGGCAGCAGTGCTATCTTTGTTTATAAAATAGTGTTTGGATAATTATTTAAAACATGTGAACTGCATTTTGCACTTATCATTTAGAAAAGAAGGAACAAAAATGGGAAAAAGATAGTGCTGCCATCAGTAATAAGCAGGAGTCTCATAAACTTAATGGCAATTGAGACAAAGATGAAAATCATTAGCCGTGTGAAAGCAGCAATTCTGTGGCATCAATTAGGTGTTCGGCGGACTTAATAAGCTGGTCAACCACAAGCAGGAATAAAACTAAAGAACATAACTTGGCAACTGAACATATAACATCAAAGTCGTGTCTGAAACGCAAGGTCTAATCAGTGATTTTATCATACACGTTAGGTCTTCAGGAACGTAACTGCCTTGGTGACACGTACAACCACTGTTCTACTTGGACACACATCAGTTCACAGATACACTGAAGAACACAGTGGATCTCAAAATGTGGGAAACTTCCCCACCCCCATTTAAGAAATCCTATCCTATATAATCTATCTATACTAATAAAAGGGTAATATGCTACTTAGACCAGATAGACCAGACGTCTTCTGGACGTCCTTCCAGACAAAGCCATGGTGGCGAGGGCAGAGGTGGTTAGGGGCAATCAGTCCGCAGACAGGCAGAGGCAGTTAGGAGCCAGCAGTCCCAGATTGTGAGAGGGATGTCTGACTGCCGGTTTAGGCCCGATCCCTCAGTCGGACATCCCCCAAGGGGGTCCCATATTGGAGAGGATGTAGGCCGGGCTGAAGGACAACCCCCCCCCCTTCCCGTGCACAAATTTTGTGCACTGGGCCTCTAGTAAATAAGAAATAAGAAGATGTGAGGTGGCTACATAAATAAGATATATGAACATACATATGAGAGCTGGGTTTGAAATCAGTGAGTGATTTTCCATTGAGTTTGGGAGCAGAGATGCCCAGGAAGTTGGACTAAGAAAGGATATTAAAGTTTTTAAGTGAGGTAACTCAGGCTTTCTCTGCTTTCATGCTTAGGCAGATGCATTAGAAAATGAATGCAGAAAAGTTACCATAACAATCATTAAACTGTGGCTGGGCGATAAAGTTCAGCCTTCTCTCTCCAC
>NW_006296226.1:605234-611628 GCF_000327345.1 Myotis davidii | reverse complement strand
AGAAGATTCTAACCCTTGGGTGCAGGTGACTCAGACCGAAGTCTTTGCTGGAGTGTGGTTGTGCAAGGCCAGGAGAGAGGCTCGGGCTGTATTTCCACGGAGAGGACACGGAGCAGGAGAGAAGGAAGCAACAGCGCAAGTGCTTCTCCTGGTGCCCTAAGAACACACTCGCTAGAGGTTGTGGATTTCTTGGTTCATTAGAAAGCCTTTCAACAGGCTCTTTCCAGAAACAAATACAAATCATAGTGCCCCTGCCCTCGGCAACACACGAAGCCAGAAACAATCGTCTCCATCCCTGAGGTGAAAAAATAAGCCCTGTGGGAAGTGAGGAGGCTGTGCTACATCACGGTACCCTCTGAGCAGCAGCCCTTTTGAAAGAGATGCCCCCTCCACACCTTTTACTTCCTGCGTGAACCGGGTCATCGATCCCACTCCCCAAGTAACACACGCATCTTACAGCCCGTCTAGTGTTTACACGTGAAGTGGGATGCCCTGGGAAAAGCTTCGTAGTTAGCACAATATTAGAAACAGCCTACACAACCGAGGGACACAGGCCGAGGAGGGGCCCGCAACTATGGGTTCACAGCCTGTCACCCATTTGTAAATAAAGTTTTATTAGAACATGCCCATGCCCATTCCCGGAGGTCTTCTATGGTGGCTTTCTTGTTACAAGGGCAGAGCTGCCACAGAGATGGTCTGGCCCACAAAGTCTAAAATAACCATGGCCCTTTACAGGAAATGTTGGTCAGCCTTTGAGATAACATGTTTAAAATAACATGGAAAAATACCCATGTTAAAATGTTAAGTAAAAAACAAAACAAACAAAAAAAAGGAAAATCAGCGGTTTTCAACCAGTGTGCTGCAAAAATTTTTAAAACATGCAATACCTGACTACTCCGTCAGGGCACTGACCTCTTTTCCCTTAGACTGTCAAGTAAAAAATGACAGCAGCCAACATAAGGGCCACCTGGTGTGAATGAATCAAAGTTATACCTTTTTTTGTCAGATCGGCAAAAAAATGTATTTTTTGGTGTTCCGCAGAATTTTAGTAATTAGCTCATGGGTGCCACGAGATGAAAATAGCTGATGAAAATCAAAAAGTGGGCCTAAGAGAGACCAAAATGTTAAGCAGTTGGATTTGGGTGGCAGCGTATGGGCAATTTTTCTTACTCCATCTATAATGACCTTACACATCACTATTGTAGAAAAAACCGAACCTCACTGCAAACACGGTTTCAGCTCGCGTCTGCCTCGCACGCAGCGTATGTGACTACATTCAGCAGCCCCGCCCGGCTTGGCCGCGCAGGGTGCGCCGAGGGTGGGAGGCGGAAGTCCCCGCAAGTACCTTATGCTCGTCCCGAAGGTGGCCGTCCAGTTCCTCCGTGTGCTTGGCCTCGTAGTAGCAGAGCTGGCACTTGTAGGGTTTCAGTTCATTGTGCTTTTCTATGTGTTGCTGGAGGCTCTCGTCACTGGAGCAGGTGAAGGTGCACTTGTCGCAGCGGAAGACCACTCCCTGCAGGTACTTGGACAGCTTGGACCGGCACACCTCGATGGGGACCACGCGCTCTTCTGTGGGGACAGGGTGAACGGGAAGAGGGGGACCGTTACCGACGGCAAGCAGACCTTCTTCCTTCGGAACATGAGCGGGAACTCACCCCTTCAATTAGCTACCTCTCACAACTTTCAGTCCGTGAACCGCACGCACAAACTCCCCCCTCCCCTCCATCGTCCGAACTAACGTGTTCCTCAACACAAATCAGTGTTTCTGAGACCAACAGCTCTCTGTGTATTACTATCCAGAATGATCTACAAGCAGGGGTGGGCAGGCTGGACGGTGCTTGGCAGGTTCGGAATGGAGGTGAGGGAAGGAGGGGCGAGGGATGGGAAGTGGCGGCCGTTTCTACCAACATTACTGACAGCGACCGATGCCTACTTCTCCCGTGTGATGTGGGTGGACTTGCAGATGTCTTTAAGGGGGCGGGACACCGACATTCCCCGAGCACCTCTGTGCCCCCACCGACATTCCCCGAGCACCTCAGTGCCCTAGCAACTCAACCAGGCTCGAGTTACTCCCATTTCTCACAAAGGAGTAAGGTGAGGGACAGAGCCCTCAGGGAACTTCAAAACCCACAGACACTGACATTGGCCACACTGCGGACCTGCGAACCCATGACGGCATCGTCTCCAATTCCATTCCTGTTCCCCTTCCTACATGTTCTCCAGGGGGCAGTTCTCCTTTCCCAGAAACCGAGGGAATGTCTAGTCTAACATCAAATCTGAAAACAAGCCCGTGCACTTTCATTCACTGAAACTCCAACTCCCGCTGTGAAGCGCTCGCAAAATGGCAAGGCTGCGGGCAACCTGCGGGCGGAGGGGGTGGCGGCGTGGGAGACGCGGAGGATTTGTGCCTTTTCAATCCCTGATCTGACTGTCACGGGGGTTGCGGGGCGGGGGGGGGAAGAGTGGGATAAAAGAAGAGGATTTGGGTGCTGTCCCCGGGAACATCCAAACGCTGCAGGGCTGGGAACGCGTGCGTGCCTGTTTACGGTGCACTCCCTCGCCCTCGTGTTTAACTGCTCAAATTAAATTTCACACCAGTCTGCCCAGAGCATCGGCACACGCGCCAGAAACCCATGCCTGGGATAAAATTAAAATCTGCGCTATTTATGCAAGGATCAAATATAGCGCGCGTTTCACGCTGTCTGGATTTCAGAAGGCTGTCTGTAGGTTTACAAATGGACGCACACAACATATACTTACATTATTTAGAAACAGCGACGTATTATTAAGTCAAGAAAGCGTGATTTATCCTCAGAACCACTGAGCAGCGAGGTTCCCCGAGCGAGCCAGCGTCAGTCTCTGGTGCGCCCAGCGGGACGCACGGGGGAGCCCTCCCTTTGCTGTTGGGGTGTGTTGGGCACCCGGGGAGAGTCCCCCCACCCTGTGCTGTGCCTGAGTCTCAACCATCACATCCTCACTGCAGGGCAAGCACTGCCTTGGGAGCTGTGAGTGCAGCGACTAATTGGCCAGCAAAGGAGCTGGGCAGGAGGAGCCGGGAGGGGGGCCTGCGACTCCCTGGAGCTCTATGCACGTGTCGTTTTCCCGAAGCAAAGTCAGCCGCTCATTTAGAAATGTAAGTGTTTATAAACCGAAGGGCGGCAGACAGCTAAGAAACACATGATCGCCATGCAATCCACACATTTTCCTAGAAGGGCAAATGTTTACCAGCCTTCCAACCATTCAGCTCCACGGTTTGGTGGAAAGGAAGGGGGAAACGCTTTGGTGTAAACCAGGAGCCTTACGAGAGCCCATCCAATGATGCGTGGCTCCTCTAACAAGCTTCTCACGAGTAACAGGCCTGACATGTTGGGGGCCGGTAGTTCCTCGTCATAGGGGCTGTACAATGCATCGCAGGATGGCGATCGGCATGTCCGGCCCTGACTCACAAGACGCCAGCAGCACGCCCTCCTCCCCACGTGTGACGGCCCAGAGTGCTCCCCAAGGAGGCAAGGTGGACCCTGGGTGAGAACCACTGCTCTGGGCACCAGGCCAAGCACTAACGCCAGCTGCTCTGGGTCCGACGTGAGTGGCCACGCACCGTGAGCAAGCTGGTGCCCACAGCAGGAGACGGGGTGCAGCTGAACCAGGGGGACCAGCACCCGGAGGGTATGCTTCCACTTGGGGTCATGGGCAGTGCTGACGCGGGCTTTTCTGGCACCTTCCACGAGACTGCATCCCCCTTGCTTTCTTTGTGTTTGTTCCTGACTTATATTCTGTCATTTCTTCCACTTCATCCTTGGACTCTGGCCTGTGCCGTGGCCGTGGTCTGTCGGCCTCCGTGGACGGTTAAGTTTTCCACAGAACCATGTCCAACACCTTGAAGATGTCGCCCAGGCCCCATCCAGGCTCCACCTCTCCCCCGTAAAGCATCGTTTTTATGGGTCTCCGTTTGAATCCCTCGACCACTCCGGTTCGTTTTCTTCGCAGCGTCTAGTCTCGCTCTGTGTGCCTACGTGGATTTTACACAGTCCTGAGCGCCCGGAACAACGCCGTGGAGTTTAAATAACAGTGATTCAGGCGAACGACCGCTACGATTTATGAAGTGCTCCCGCGTTCCGAGTGCGGTCAGGCACTCTAACCCACAGAGACTGCTCATTCTCCTAACACTCTGCGGAGTCTGTTTTATTATCTTCGGTGTGTGGACGGGGAACCTGAGAACCGACCTGTCCGCTACCCCCTCCTAGTCCCTCCCCTGGTTCAGTCCAAGTTGTGACCCGGGAGCCCAGGCCTCCTGACCTTGACCAGGGCCCTCCTCCTTCAGCCCCAAGCACAGGGAACATCCCGTCCGCATGCAGCCAACTCATAAGCCTCTCATTCCTAATCGTGTAAAAAGGCAAACGCCGTTGATGTCTAAGGCAGCCACTTCTACCTGAATTTCTTTCAAACATCCTCTGGATTTGCTAGAAGGTAAGTTCCCGCTTACTTATCCTGACAGGTAGGGCTTCCCACTCCCACACTGTGACGTGACCAACCACGTCCGTCCAAGGCTCTTCGTTACATGGATTTCCACTAGCACTGCTTTTAGAAAACTGTTAGCTTTTTCTTTCGAAAAAACATAGCTAACATGACCAAGATTAAAAAGCACAAACAGGAGAGATTCTGAAAGGCGGGCAATGAGCGACAGCATTTTCTGAATGAGGTTATTCATTCCTGCGGCGAGGGGAGGACAGAGTTAGAGGCGGGACCGTTTCTAGGTGTGGACGGAGCCCGTCTTGGCTGCAGAAGCTCGGTGCTCGGGGCTTTTTTTCTGTGGGGGCAGCGACAACTGTGGGCCTTTCTTGACTTCACACCTCTCCAAATTACCCTGGGTAAGAAATCAGGGCCTGAATCACACTCATTGTGACTCAGCTTCCAGCGCTGGCTGCGAAAATATTATGACTTCAGCGGTCCAACTACAGATGGTGTCTCGCATCTCCTACTCACGTCTGGTGCTGCAGCTGGACAGGCCCCGAGAGGCTGACCCGAGAGACACGCGCGTGGGCACCGGGGGCCACAGCACCGGGAGGTGCTCCGTGGACAACCTGCGGAGCTGCAGCTACACAGTGCGGTCACTTCTGCTCCAAACGGCGAAAACCACCTCCCTGCGGAGCCAGCCTCCCCGAGTAAAAACCCTTCCTGAAAGGCAGACCACTTGCGCCTGGGTTTCCTCCCACACATGCCAAGCCGAAGGGAAGCAGGGAGAGGCTTGGAAGCCATCCGCTCCAACAAACTCCAGGCGCAAACCATCACATGCGCGCCCAGACCAAAGGCCCACCCATCACTCCCTCGCCCCCAAAAAGCAACAAGGGTGAGTCCTAGAAAGCTGTTAGGAATACAACAAAAGTCTCTTTAAAAGATCACCCCCTGCACTGGCCAGCGTGGATCAGTAGTTAGAGCACGGGTCTAGGTCCATAGACCAAAGGGTTTCGGGTTTGATTCCCGGTCAAAGGCACATACCTGGGTGGCAGGTTTGCTCCCCGCCCTGGTCAGGGTGTGTTCAGGAGGCAACCAATGCATGTGTCTCTCTCACATTGATGTTTCTCTCTCTCTCTTTCTCCCCCCTTCCCTCCCTCCCTTTCTCCTTCCCTAACGATCTCTAAGAAAGCAATAGAAAAATATCAGGTGAGGATTAACAACAACAACATCATCCCCTAACATAACCATACAGAGACACATAAACATAAGCACAATAACTACTGGTGAGACGTTATTAAGTTTTGATGTGAGCCAGGTCACCACCCTCAAGCCAGAGAGAGCTGGAGACCGTGCCTCTAATTTGAACAGGCAAACACATTTGATGGGGATGGAAGGGAACATGTAATTTCACTGAATAAGATGAAAGATTGGCCATCTCACTGTACATTTTTTTTCCCTCAAGAAAAATGACACTGATCAGATAAATTAGGGGATATCGGTTCTGGTCCAAAGAGACAGCCACCTACAGGTTTCGGTTAAATTCATTATCTGTCTAAATTGGCCATCTCACTGTACATTTTTTTTCCCTCAGGAAAAATGACACTGATCAGATAAATTAGGGGAGATCAGTTCTGGTCCAAAGAGACAGCCACCTACAAGTTTCGGTTAAATTCATTATCTGTCTAGGGGGTGCTGGGGTTACAGGCTGGGAAACAAAAACTTTCTGCTCACATGCCAACTGGAGAGCAGTGTCGGCAAATTACACAGCTCCATAAGTAGAATGCAAATATTTGGCAAAAACAACAACACATCCCTGTGTTTCATCCCATAATTCAATCTGTCCACTGCAGGTGTCAAGGGACATAATAGGCAGAGCTACGCATGAGGCATCCTGCTTCCAATGACCATAAATTCAATAACCATATATTTGACCACCTTG
>NW_006296226.1:576767-604956 GCF_000327345.1 Myotis davidii | reverse complement strand
GGGGATGGAAAGGGGGGATGAGGACGGTGCAGAGCGCGCCACATCTTGTGCCGAGATCAGCCCCACTCTCAGCCCCACTCGGCAAGGCAGACACCCAAGTCTCTCAACTTGTCAAGACCAGCCTCCCACTGAGCTGCATTCTGAGTTGGGATGGCCAACCGCGTCCCCCATTACCATTTAATCTCTGGCATTTCACCTTGCTCTGCGCCCCCTCCGTTATCTGGCTCCGTGTCCCCCTTCTTTGCGTTCTCAGCACAGGGAGGGAAAGTCACGGGGCTCATCAGGATCGAAGCTCTGATCCTGCCTGGCAGCAGCAGGGAAGGAGGGAGTCGGCCGCAGAGGTGGGGTCTCCCTGTTCCTGTTTGCTCGGCAGCAGCCCTACCCACGGGCCCTCCCAAACTCTAAGGGGGCACAGAGCCTCCGCCACACATGGGCCCAGGGACCAGAGGCCAGGTGACCGAGGCAGAACCCCAGGCGGGACCCCTTAGACTTCCTGC
The DNA here is from genome assembly GCF_000327345.1 of Myotis davidii. NCBI lineage: Eukaryota > Metazoa > Chordata > Mammalia > Chiroptera > Vespertilionidae > Myotis > Myotis davidii. The sequence continues at coordinate 604,459 of NW_006296226.1, read as the reverse complement.
CTAAATGTTCCCGCGCTGCTTCTCCCAGCTTGCAGGGCGCCACTTGTCTGATTCAAACTTAGTAGGAAAAGAAACAGATTCCCCCAAATACTCGATTCTTTTTTTAAGTATAGTTGACCCATATCAGTTACACTAGTTTTAGGTGTACGATATAGTGATTCACCATTTTTATACCTGATCACCCCACTAATTCCAGTAATCAATCATCTGTCATCATGCCAACTTATCACAATATTGGCTACATTCCCCTCCCCTTTTCACCCATTCCCCCATCCCTAAACAGAAACCTAACACTTTATTCTTGAAAAGGAGAAATTTCTTATTAAAATCCCTAGAATGCCACCCGTGCCCCTGCCACCGTGAGAGGGCACCGTATGCCACCCGGGCCACCCTCCCCCGCCCGAGAAAGCCGAGTTGGGAGGTTACCTCGGTGCAGCACGATGTGGTCGATCATGTTGCGCTTGTATTTGGTGTGGTAGAGGCAGAGGGGACAGCGCAGGTCTTTGGGGCCCTCCTCCGGAACGGCCGAGTGCCCGGCTTCCACGTGCATAGTAAAAGCAGATCTGGGGGAGAGGCGGGAGGCAGACAGGCCATCAATGTGACAAGGGACCGGTTCGCATGCGTGCACACCCCCTGCTGGCGACCTGGCCACAGGCTTCCCGTGCGACGCCCTTGCTTGAGGGCCCAAACCACTGCCGTCGGTCATGGCTGCTCACCAGGAGCTCCTGGGTCGCCCACCCAACAACGGACCACGGTTGCCCAGTGGTCTCCTTTCTGAGAATTTTGCCACTTGGCTGGATTCAAACTTAGTATAAAAGGAAATGGATTCCCCCAAATACTTTTTTTTTTTTTAAGTATAGTTGATAGATATTAGCTATACTAGTTTTAGGTGTACCACATAGTGATTCAACATTTTTTATACCTTATAATATGACCACCCCACCAATTCTAGTAATTATGTCACTTCGCAAACTTCCAGTATTGTTGACTAGATTCCCCTCCCTGTTTCACCCATCCCCCCCACCCCTCTGGTTTCTGTTTCTATGAGTCTACCTAACACTTTATTCTGGAAAGTGAGAAATTACTGAAATCATTACAACAAAATCCCTACAAGAACGCATTTCTCATCACGCCTGGAAGGAGAGGGACTACTTTAAAGATGGGTGATTGATCACCTGCCTCATGACTCTTCACAGGTGAGGGGGCGGGCAAGTCGGTGAGGAAGCAAGACCTCCCCAATCGGTAAACTACACTCAGAGTCAGGGTTCAGCCTGAGACGGGAGAGTGCTGCTGCCCCCCCTTCAGCCTTCTCAAAAGTTCACAATTTTTAAAAAATACATTTTTTAATTGATTTCAGAGAGGAAGGGAGAGGGAGACAGAAACATCAATGATAAGAGAGAATCACTGATCGGCTGCCTCCTGCACGCCTCCTACTGGGGATCGAGCCGGCAACCCAGGCATGTGCCCTGACAGGGAATTGAACAGTGACCTCCTGGTTCATAGGTCAATGATCAACCACTGGGAGAAAGTTCAGTTTACAAAGCCTTAGTAAGACATTTCATCTCATAAGAATGGATGAAACCAAGAGCTGAATGGGTGAGGTCCTCTTCTTATTAACCCGAGTGCTTCCCCCGGGGAAAGGTGCACACCTGTGGGTGGGCCCGTGTCACCTGGGCCCTGTGGCCTCCTCTCAGTTCTAAGGTCACACGCGTATTTCTCTGGAACACACGGAACCGAGTGAAGAGTCAGAGAGACAACATTTTTCCATCAAGTCCCGGCAACCACGGGCTGGTGCAGGAGAGACCGGCTGTTCTCGCAGGAAGCCCTCTCGCCAGCCTCTCCGTGTGGGGTCTGTAGTCAGGGCTGCGGCGGCCTGAGGCTCAGGTCCCGACTGCACCAGGGGCAGATAGTAACAGCCTTACATCTGCAACACGATTACTTTCAGCTTTTTTAAAATTCATGTTTACTTTGTGCCAGGCACTTCAGATGTACGGGTTCATTTACTTCTAAGAGCGCAGTGCGGTAGGTACTATTATTATCTTTATTTTACAGATAAGGAGCCAGAGACACAGAGAGGCTGAGTGACTTGTCCAAAGTCACACAGCCAATAAGGAGCAAAGCTGGGATTCAAACCCAGGCAGTCAAGGCTCAACATTCTACACTCACCTAAACGGTATCTGTGAGAGGAGATGAATTCACAGGAGTTCATTTTAAATGACAGGCAGCACCCCATTCTTTGAGCGCACGGGTGCTGTCCCTCACAGGAGCAAAACTGGCTTTGGGTGGTCTTTTTCTAGACTGGAACTCTCTCTCTACGGTTGCTCAAGTTTAGGCTTCACAGTGCCGGGGTCTTGATTCTCTGGGGTTTCTAAATAACGTGATCTTGAGAAATAAGACTTTCCTACCAAGGTAGCAGGGAAGTCACTATTCCCCAATGTTCTCCCCTTGAACTTGGACTGTCAAGAACATTTTTCCCCCAAAGACAAAAGGAAAGGGCGACAGTGACAGAGTGCTAAGGGGAAGCACTCACCCCTTCATGCCTGGGGCCGGGGAAGCCCTTTGCAGGATCTCACGCCTGGGGGCACCTATTTGCTTTGACATTTTTTTTCCCTAGACATTTCCTGCCTGGTTTATCTCCTCAGTCACTGTCCACAGGACTCTGAGAAGTTGTAGGAATATGCAGGCGCAGGCTCAAGGCCTCACTGTCCACAGGACTCTGAGAAGTTGTAGGAATTATGCAGGCGCAGGCTCAAGGCCCGGCTTTCTCTCCAACGCTGTGGAAAGGGACGGTAAATCACGGGGCAGAGCCCTGTGCTCCCCTGCGCCCCCTGGACAGAGCCCCGGGGAGAGTGACCTCTGGGGGCGGGTGGGGGGGCACGGTGGGATGCTTTGACTTTTAAACCCCTTTGTTCTGACACAGCTCTTCATCCCTCCCACACGCCCCAAAACAGTCTCCTGGAACCAGCCTTCTGTGGTACAGACGGGGCCCAACCCCTGCATCCCCCGCCGGGGGCAGGGCCTCCCTTGAGCTCCAGGTCGGAGAGTGTAAGGAGCGTGTGGTGAGGGGCGGAGCGGGTGCAGCCACCTCGTGCCGCGAGGCTGTCCTTCACGCCACTTACTTAAAGCCTGTGTAAAAAGAGCAGTCCTTGCACTTGAAGAGCTTCTTCCCGCCGTGCTTGTCCCTGTAGTGGCGCCTGATGCTCTGGATGTAGCCGGAGGAGAATTCACAGAATTCGCAGTGGAGCACCGCCTCGGCTTTCTGCTCCCCGGCAGCTCCGGAGAGCGGCCCGGGGCTGACGCGGCTGTTGTTCCTCGCCAGCGCGGCCGACTGGTAGTGGTTCAGCTGCTGCTGCACATCCGGAGGCTCCGAGTAGGACGAGTCTGTGGACAGACGGGGGACATGACGCGGACACACAGAACACAGGGGGGTGACGCTCGGAAACCCCTGACGTTTGTTCCACGGACGCTTTTTAAGGGGGGGGGGCAACGAGCCCCTCTTTCATCTTCATTTACACTCGGCAGCACTTCTCTGGGGGAAGGTGGGGAGGGAGGACGCGTCACCCGCTTCCCTCTGACTTGGAGGGCCCATGCCATTTGGAAAGAAAACTCTGAGGTTAAAGGTTTCAAAGTGAAGGAAGAAAGGGAACTGTGTTCCGTAAAGGAAACTGCGGCGTGGCCACCGGCTGCTGCAGGACGCCCTCCTTGTGGGTGAGATCAATAAACCGCACAACGAGCCCAGGACCCCAGGGGAGAGAGGCAGGTAAGGAGGTGATACACTATGCCCCCCTCTGCAGCCCAGAATTATTCAAACCTCCTCCTCCCCTCAATAAAGCCTTTAACAGAAGTGCTCTGGCTCACGGCACTCGCCAATATAAAAATGTTTTATGCCTTCACAGTCGAGCGATTTAAATTTTAGAATATCAAAAATCCAACAGTGCTGCCCTGGAATGGATGGTTAGAGCTGAGTCAGCATGGAAATGGAGATTTACTCACAAATCCCATTAAAATGAAATACAAACAAGTTTCCCTGAAAGGTGTTTTGAAGTTTGCCATTCGGACGAGGATGTCGGAAACGACGGGCACCAATCTCAACCCCAGGAGCTTCCATGGCCTGGGGCGGAGAGATGCGGCCTCGATGGCTGGGAAAATTGGAGTTTCTTCTTTAAATTAAATAATAATAATAATAGTAAGTAAATAATTTCTTTGAAAAAAAAAAAAAAGAACGTTTAAGGCCTTGAACCTTTTCCCAACATGCAGCGTTGCCTGCTGAGGCCGGGAGTTCAACAGCACGTCCCGGGCCACCTACAGCGGCCGCAGGAGGTGCTACCACGCAGGTGAACTTCAGTGGAACTGTCCTCAAAAAGCACACACACTGTCCTCAAAAGGCTCTTCTCTGACAGCCTTTCAGGCAGCAGGGAGAGGAGACAAGGCTGCACCCGCCTCCTCCCCACTTAACGAACACTTCATGTTGCTGGGCACGACCCCCCCGCAGACGAGGAGGGTTCGGCAAAGCCCGTATGTGACGAAAGTACTCTGTCCATCCCGCCGGCCTCTTCGTTTCCAAAAACAAACCCAGAGCAGCCTCGCTTATGGGGAAGGCATCTCCTGCCTTCAGCTTACGAAGCCACCCTCTTCCGTTCTCGCCCTCCTCCCCGCCCCCAACCTGTGTTCCTCACTGAGAAAAACCCCTTCGGAAACTGTACACGAACCTGCCAGACGCACAGAAATGAAATAAAAGGAAACGTGAACAATACCGGAGCCTCCCTGGGCTCCTTACCAGGTGTGAAGGGAAGACAAAGGGAGAGGGAAGGCAGGACACACTGAATTCATTCTGCCCTCTTCTCTCATCTCCCCCTTCTCTAGTCCTCGACCTCGCTGGTGAACCCACTCAGGACCACAACAATGCGATTGTCAACTTCTCATTCTTCCTTTCAATAGCAGGCTTGTTTACCATTTCAGGGATTGTTCGAGAGGTTTCCTATTTAAACCCTCAAGACCAGTTTCTGCTTAAAACGCGTACAATGAAGCACACAGCGCACCCCACCTCTCTCGTTAACGCGGCGTGAGCTGCGGGCTCCGCACGGTCCCACCAGCACCCCAAGCCCGTCCCTCCCAGCAGTGCTTGTCCTGCTTCCCTCTTAGCTCCTCAGAAGGCAAGTTCTGTGACCCACTATCCATACATGTCTCCTTAGACTTAGCCTGTTTTTCTCTCTAAGGTCCATTGCATAGTCCATGGATCTCAAAGCAATGGATTCGACATCTGAACTCCAGTGTTTACATGTGATATGAAACCAGAAGGAACAGACATGCATGGAGTGGTGGGGAAAGCACCCCAAGAAAAATGAGGCTCCTCACCCTCCCCAAGTGGCAAGGCAACAGGTCGGACCAAGACAGACGTGTGTATCCATGTTATAAACTCCCCTTTTCCTGGGTCAGTCACATGCACAGGTTTATTTACAGCAACAAGCAATTCCCACCCCTTAACGATACAATTGTAACGCCCAGGTTATAGCTTTTGGGGTCTTTTTAGCGCTTTACTTTCCTCTCTGGTTCCAAGACACACACACACAGTCTCTCTCTCTCTCTCTGCCCCCACCCCCACCCCCTTGGAGTTTGTGAATAATGTACAACTTTGGCACTAATGTCATTAAGATGTGAGCGTGTTATGATTCCACCGATCTTAAAAAAGCCCACTTACTAAGTTACAAAAAAATCCTAATTTCTTCATCAAGCACGGGCTGAAGGGCAGGAACAGGGGATTTGTGCCCAGCGAGCAGACAAGCAGATCGATAGGAGTGACGGGCATGGCACCTAAGTTAAAAATCAACATCATTAAAACTATCTTCTTTTGTTCTGCGCTTGAGAAAAGAAAAGGGAAGGCAGTCTGAGCTTGGAGCCACTGTGGTCAGGAGGAAACAGGAAGCGCAGGAGTGTGCACCCCCTGGGAGACTGCCCCCAACCGCAGGCCACACCAGTTCCACCTCTGCCACCTTTACGGCAGGTCCCATGCACAAAGGCACCAACTGCCCGCCAGGCAGTCTGGGGAGAGATCTTCACTCTGACTTGTGGCTTTATTTCAGTTGGAGGAATTAAATTATAATTAGTTATTTAATTAAGCCATTATATGTAGCTAGCTATTTTGAATAATTGTCTATAATAGAAAAGAGTTCATTTTGAAAAATGAGGAACAAGCAAGAACTTTAGCACAGATAGTCCCCGTGCCTGTAGGCGTGGTTTCGGCATTTACTGCGCCGCCAGCAATGAAGTCAGTCGCACAGCTCCCGTGTGCAGCGTGCTTCTCATCCCAATTCCTGAGAGTGACTGGTCACACAGCTACTAAGAGGCAGAGGTAGAATTTGTTTTAAATATTTATTTTTTAAGTGTTCTCTTTCTAGGAATACAAATTTGCAGTTTTTAAGAGGAACTCTTTTAAAAAAAATTTTTTTTAAATTGATTTCAGAGAGGAAGAGAGAAACATCAATGAAGAGAGAGAATCATTGATTGGCTGCCTCCTGAACACTCCCTACTGGGGATTGAGCTCGAAACCCTGGCATGCATGTGTGCCCTTGACCGGAATTGAACCCAGGACCCTTCTAGTCTGCAGGCCAACGCTTTATCCACTGAGTCAAATCGGCTAAGGCCAGAGGTAGAATTTGTACAAAGATCTGTCCGCCTCTAAAGTCTGAGTCATGTCTATTAGGCATCTGTATCCAATGGTGGGTCCCGTGATGCAGGTCAGGAGAATGAGGAAGAATATCTGAGTGCCCCACCATCAATAAACACACAGGAGAGGGGGCAGAGAGGGAAGGTGCAGAAAGGCTGAAATAGGCGAGAAAATAACATTAGAATAGATAGAAATGATAACCGAATAGATAAAAAAATAACATTAAACTGAGTATGAAAACAAACGCTAAAACAAGCATTTTACAGCACATGGGGAAAAACACAGCAAGATTTGTGGGAAAGAAAACCATTCAAAATTTCAAAATGATTTATATTTTTTAAAAAAGGTGTGTGGGGTGGGGTACCACACAGGAGACATTTCTACAAGCCTGAGGCACAGGTAAGCCCGGACAGTACCCAGAACTGGATGTCCACCTGCCCATCAGCACGTAGTAGTGAGATGCTGGATAAATTGCCCTTGAAAAATAATGCTCTAAAAATCATCGCCTGGGATTTGGCTGGAAAAGGAAAGGTACAGGAATGCAGACGGGAGAGGGGTGCTTCAGGCTGGTCTTGGATAGCCCAGGACTTCCAACCAGGGGAGGGCCGAGTCCAGATGAGCCCCCCCACCCCTCTCACTGAGGCATCTTCCCGGAGAAATGGGTAATTTCTTGCTCTAATCCCAGCTCCCCAGAACACCAGCCAAAACCAATTTGAAGGTTTTATTTATTTTTTCTCCAGAAATTAGCCAGCACAAAGACTGACTAATAAAGGGAATCTGACTTTACAAAGGCAAGTGACACAGAGTGAACCCTGGAGGGATGGGAGCGTGGCAGAGGGAAGCGTTCTTCGATATTCTGATGCTGTGAACATCTCGTCAACACCCTTTGGCGCCAGGCCACGTGCTGGCTCCATGAGTTCCAAGTCAGAGAAGACATCAGGGGTGCCTTCTAGGAACTCGGATCCACCAGGGAGAGCGCAGAGCGGCCGGCTGCTATGAAAATACAGGCCTGCTCCACATCTAGCAAACCTACTCCACCGACTGAAGGAATAAGAGAGGCACAGAGAACAAATGAGCTGAAGTAACAGGAGAGTCTAACTACGGCAAGACCGAGGAAGACACACGCAAGAGTCAGAATCAACTGGGCAGGATGTTGTGGGAGCCACAGAGGACGGCGCCCTGTGCACCCAGTGGTCCAGAAAGGAAGCCACCCGGGAGGCCCCGTTCTCCATCGTCTGCGGCCTCGTGTGAAGGTGGAGAGGTAGCAGAGACGCCTGGGGGCCGGCAACCCCATTTAGTTCTATTTGGGCTCGATTTCTGTGCAGGCTTGGGAGACAGGCTCTCTGGTCAGCGTGAATCAAGTACCAGGAGGAAAAAAAAAAGACAAAAGGGATCTTAGGCAAGCCCATTTTAGAGGCGGCCAGGGGGCAAATGATTTAAATTACACCCATTCACTCAGCAAATTTTTACTGAGCATCAAAGTCAAGTGTTCTGGGGCAGTCAGACCTGGCCCCTGACTTCAAGCAACTCCCTGTCTCAGGCAGATGTGTAAATAACTGGTTGTGATACAATGCAAAAAAAAAAAAAAAAAAAAAAGTCTTGAGACGTCTGTAGAGCTGGTGGAGGAGAAAGAAGAAGACATGACGGAATGTGGGCATGAGGGTGATGGAGGGACGAGGTCAAGAGCACCTGAGTGTCCATCAGTAACTTAACTGTATTAGTCAGCGTGTTAGCTAACGAATCAACACTGACATGAAGATACCTAAACGTTCAATTCACCAGACCTCCACCTTAAGTCATAACCAGGTATTAAAACAACTACATTCTCATCACAATGACTAAAAAGTAACTCAATTCCTACACGGAAAAGAAATGACTCGAGGACGAGTATGAGCAAAACGTTGTGTACACAGAGGGTGCCGTAGGCTGCAGAAGGGAGAATTTTAAATCTTCAAGTTCTAAAACAGCATCGGATGTTCGGAAGAATGCATAGATGGTAGTTCTCTTCCGAAAAGCAGGCGATTAGGCAGCTAAAGGCTGGTGGTGTAAGGAATCCGAAATAGAATATTACCTGTGGATAATTTAACCACAAACGCTGTATACGGCCACAGCATGGGGGTGGAGCAGGGAGGAAGACCCGAATAAGCTGGGAGTGCAGCCCACTGCTTCTAGTGGAGAAATTACAATCTGAGAATAGCACACCGACAATGACGAGAGAGCAGCCATTTGCCAGGAGAATTCTGGAATGCCACGTAACTTCTACCACACAGCTGCTAATGAACTTGGGCAAAGGACAGAAATGGTCTAAGCATTCTCGTGCCTGTGACAGGGACCCACCCATGTGTCTGCAGTGACAGGTCAGAGGATCCCGCTGCCGTGGGAAACGCAGAGAGATGGTCCACGCCTGCATCCGAAGCGGAAACCCTTTTGAGCTTTATGGCTGATGGGCTCCTTACACTCCACGCGCTGAACGCTGTCGCCGTCTTTGCCCACACATCACCTTTTGCGTGCCGAACGTCTGGCAAATGGCTCTTCACTTCATTTAGGCTCAAACTGAGGTTCTCCCTTCGGAGTGTCACACGTCTCCCACAGCAGCACACTTAACCAGCTATCTAGTTCTAGAGACACATCATCATTTCCTCCCATCATTTCCTCTCCGGTCCCCAGCCTTCCCTTCCCATGGTTCCTTCAGATCCTTAGATCCCTGATGGGTGACTCTAACAGCCTCCTAGCTGGTCCTCCTTCCTCTGAGGTCTCTTCTAGTTTGGCCCACACACACATCAGAGACATCTAACACACACCTTTATGATTAGGATATGATTATGCCTCAGTGCTCAAGGATTACAGTCTCCTTTCCTGCTCTCTGCATATTCAGCCCTTCAGCCCGGTCCTAGGCCACCTGTCCAGCCTCACATGTCCAGCCAGCTCTCGACTCACTGCACCTTCTACACGTGCCATCGCCAGGAGGCCTTGATCAGGACTGCCCGGTGCTCTTCCTCTGCTTTCTGTCTGGCAGATTCCTAGCCGCCCTTCAAAACTCAGCTGAAACGCCACCCATCCTGTGACGATGTTCCCCAAAAACCCAGGAGGAGCTCTGGTGTCCCCTGTGCTGGCCAGCACACGCGCCTCCTGACGCTCACCCTCATCTCCTTGAACCTCACATGACACTGACACCGTCTCTTAAGCAACTTCCACCTGCATCCGAAGCCAGATCTATGCCTTCGACCTTCAAACATCCTGACCACAAAAGACCATGGTGTCAGTGTCCCTGCTGGCGTGTGGGTCTCTGAGCAAGCAGGTCCATCCACTTCTGCTTCCAGCAGTTGAGTTAATAATATCAAGAATCAGTTTTGCCCTGCCTGGTGTTGCTACGTGGTTAAAGCATCAGCCCGAGCACTGAAAGGTCACAGTCAAGGGCATGGACCTGGGTTGCCGGTTCCATCCCCGGCCTGGTCAGTGCACATGCGGGAGCCAACCAATCGATGTGTCTCTCTCACATAGATGTTTCTCTCTCCCTCTGTCCCTCCCTCTCCCTCTACCACTCCCCCACCCTGCTGTCTCCTCTCTTCCACTCTATCTGAGAATTAATGGAAAAAATAACCTCAGGTGTAGATTAACAACAACAAAAAAGGAATCAGTTTTACTTCTTCCCAAACTTCCTTGCACTACTTATATTTGCTACTGAGCTTCTTCAACTTAATTAATATCATCTACATTGATGAAATGTAGGTATAAAAGGTGTCATTTCTATGAAAGCTACACTGAATGCTTTGAAAAGTCAAGTTGCTAAAAAAATTACTGTCAAATGATGTTTTGGCAAGACCAACTGTGAGAGGCGGAGGAGAACATAGAAGTCTGGGAGGACTCTTCTCTCAGATGGTTCCATGAATGTCTAAATGATCATTCCACTTAAATAATGCGAAACCTGGAAGCAGCATATGAAGCAACGTGGATGACTGCGGTTTATGCGAGAGGCTAAAGGGAAAACCCAGCCCTAGAACCCAGACTCCAACACACGCACACACATGACCTTACACCACCCAGTACAGGTGAATAAACATACTTACATTTTCAATGAAAATAACATGCTTGAGGCATTTTAAAAAGGATTCCCTGGATTGAGAGACTTTCAAACATAACGGAGAAACTCTAGGCCTCTTCAAATAAGAGTTTCTACTGTATCTACCTGCATGTTTGTCCCCCATTTTTTACTAATTCGGAAAATATTTACTGCAGCCTTCTGTATGCCAGGCACTTCTGAGCGCTTTGGATATATCAGTGAAAACAAACAACAAAAACGGAGCTTACATTTTAGATGGATAGGAACAGTACCTCCTGTGCTTACATAGCCTCAGAGACTCATGGTTCTTTCATCAGGTTACTAAAGAATAGATTTGCCAGGTTGTGGAGAACTGTTTTTTTACCTCCAGTCCCACCTATCTATCTATCTATCTATCTATCTATCTACCTATCTATCTATCTATCTACCTATCTTAGGTTATGAAAATAGTATGTAGCATACTGCTGTCAAGGTAATTGACACTCAAACAGTTTTTAAATAAAAAAGATTTCTTAAGTTCTATATGAATTCCTCTGAAATGCGATTGAATTCTTTCTCAAGATACCTGTGGTTCCCTGTGTGCTATTAACACAGAGCCGAGACTGGCACGCAGAAGAAAACTACCAAGAACAAATTACCAATGCAACTTTCCACAGGTTTCCTTCAGAGAGTCTCAACATGCCCTCTTCTCTCCACGGGACATTCCAGAAGAAAGTTTATATTAGAAGCGAAGCTGTGGGCCACAAGCCATTCCAGCTCCTTCTGGACAGTGTCTGAAGGGAACATAAATCTCTAGAGGCAGCCACGCTATTTTATTTCCTTCTTTTGATTATGCCTTGAAATTCTCCAGGCCAAGGACTCTGGCACCTCCTTGTCTCGTGTCATCAGTGGAGTTCTCTGGCCTGGATGCACGAGATTATGATACAATGGCCAGGGGGACAATGGGCACCGGGCGACTATATATAGGAATTCTGGGCTTGGTTGTCATGGAATCAAATGGGAAAACAAACGCCTAATCCTGAAAATAAGGCCGAGGCCAAGCTTGAAGGAAACACACACTAAAAACTTCCTGTCATTCTGATGAGTGAAAACAAAACCTGGCCATATGATCAGGGAACAGATGAGGAAAAACCCCAAACCAAACAAAATGTTAGTCTTCAAAATGACAAACACACAGCACGGCAGGCTCTCTTGTTGAGATGAGTGTCCCATCGTAGATTAAGTTCACTGAAAAGGGTCTCGCAAAGGCCTGTTTTATGAAGCTTCGTGTTCTCATTCTCCCTGTATTTGGGGGGAATCCAGGCAAGTCTGCCCTAGGACAAAGAGGATTCCTGGACCTGAGATCCATTAGGTCCTATATGTGGGGACAAGCCCATTTGTCTCTCTATACTTTTTCCCCAATAGCATCACCATCCACCAACCAATGAAATCAGATCAAATCCTTGACTCAGTGGGGGAAGCCCTGTTAGTCCAACCGCCCGAAAAGCTTCGTGCAAACCACACACCGTTCCCTGCACTGCTCTTGGCCAGGCCCCTGCGGTTGCCGGCGTAGACCCCAGGGCACAGCCTTTCTAACTGGCTTTCTAGTTCCAAGTTTCTTCTCCCTTAAGATTCCTTTCTTTTCTAAAAGCAAATGTGTGTGGGACCCGCCCACTCTTACAGGAGGAAGTCCAACTTGAGACCTGGTGGCTCTCCATTTGCCCAGCCCCAGTCCCACTCCACACCCACATGCCTCCCATGGCACTGACCACGGCCACAGGGAAAGCTCTCAATGGCACTCCGGGTGCTTCCGTTCACGGCTTCTTTGCACATTCTTGCGAGGCCTTTCTTCTACTTTTCAGCCTGGCAAACCCTTATCATCTTTCAAAACTGCAGTCAGTTCACATTTACCACCACCAGGGAGGAGATCTTCTCTGATCTTTCTAGATGGGCATTCAATCCCTCTCTCAGCTCCCCCATGCGTTCCCATCAAGCTGCTGTGGGGCCCATTTATTTTACCTCCACCAGACTATGATCTCTTGCAAGCAGGACACCCATCTATCCAACCACATGTAACTTTTCATTTCACTTATTTATTTAATTTTTAAAATTGATTTTAGAGAGAGGGGCAGGGAGAGACAGAAACATGGATGAGAAACATCAATTGGCTGCCTCCTGCATGCCCCCCACTGGAGACTGAGTCAGCACCCTGGGCATGTGCCCTGACCTGGAACCGAACTGGTTACCTCCTAGTGCATGGGACGACGCTCAACCCACTGAGAATTACACTAGCCGGGCCATATGTAACTTTAGAAGTTCATATCCCCCAGAACTTAGCTCAGGACCTAACCCCAAACATGTGGTCAATAAACATATTCCATAGATCCAAAGAGTTCAGACAGGGAAAAAAAAGTGCTCTGGAAAACCCAGATTTAAAAGAAAACCCTAACTAACCAAGCGTCCCTCTCTCTCTTTGGATGCTGAGGTTAAGAGAGCCTTCCCACTGAAACACTGACCCACTTTTTAAATTGCCTGGAGAATGGCTTCTAGAACATTTGAGAATCCGAATGGCACAAAATTCGTAACCCCTGGCCATCCAAAAAAAGCCAAAAACATAATTTCTGGTTTTGACCCTGAATCAACTCAAACGGATACTAGGCATCTGGTAGCTATGTTAGAAACTTCTATGTACAACTGTCTCTCCCTCCTTCTTGTACCCAGTGGTAGGCACAGATGCCTGTGCAATGCACAGGTGTAACAGGTGCCAGGTACCTGAATGCACCGTGACTTCCTTTAGTCACCTTCTAAGGCCATGAACATAGAGCCCTGGGGGCCCTACGAGGAGGTCCTCGTGGATTCCTCTCAGGTGTTCAGCACTGCACTCTCACTGTACACAACGTTTTACCCGTTTTCCTCCGTTGGGAAAGCACTCATCCCGGATCTGTAGTGTTCAGACCACCCATTCTGCAGAACAACCTGTGGCAGCGCAAAAGCAGCGATGGCTTCACATCGCCCAGCCCATCAATGGAGAAGCAGAACACGCCCGGGGCGCCTGCAGGCCCCGCTTTCCAAACACGGTCCTGTCCTGCCACAGTCACCAGTGAGCATCGTAGGTCTCTCCTTCTGCACTAAACAGTATTGGACCCCAAAGTGCCTGTTCTTAAATATCCTCGACACAGGCTGGGGATTTGTAGGGACACAAACGAATGTGCGGTGCCTTTTCCTAACGTTTTTGGGAGGAAGCTCGGTGGCATCTGCCATTGTTAGTTCAGACGCTCTTACAATACCAAGTGCTTAATTCACCCGTTTCTCTTTTGAATTGAGTGATGAGGAAGTAAGGTTTCCTGCTGTTTGTTTGGATCATAGAGACGTCTTTACTGCACTGACAATCCAGGGAAAACCGTTGAGTACAAAGGCCTCTTTATATCAGTGACTTGGCCTCAACCGTAGAGAGCCTGCCAGCCACTTTAGGGTGATAGTTGGGAGTTCAGAAGCCAAGGCCAAGGCCACAGTGCTTCCTCCTCAAGACCCAACCGGAAGGGAGATGCCTACGGACTGCAAGGAGATGGTGACAGTGCATGGTGCACTGCAGAAGTGCAGTGAGGGCCCAGATAGGGAGTCACAGTAGCGAGTTCTTAAAGATCAGACAATTGGGAGGAAAGAACACATATGAGTGCATGCATGTATGTTTAGATACACCGACAGCTCTAAGTGATGACATGGAAAGCAGATGGGGAAGGCAATGGTCGGTCAGGAACAGGAACAAACAGCCACCCTTCAAAGCCGAGTTTCTCTACAACTGTCCCCCCGCAGTGGGCGTCTCTGAACCAACAGACCCAGTGGGTTACGCGCCCGCTTTTATTTTCACCCATTCCCATGCAGGGTAAGAAACTCCTGGCAATGGGTTAGGCTATATATTTAATCACCATTAAACACTACATCAGTGATTTCAACCTTTTTCATCTCACAGCACATACAAATCAATTACTAAAATGCTGTGGCACACCTAAAAATATCAATAATAATAAAAGTATAATATGCTAATTAGACCGGATGTCCTTCTGGATGAAGCCGGGGCTGCAAGGGAACCCCGGGTCCTGGGTGCCTGCTGGTGGCCAGAGGGAAGCCCGGGTCCTGGGTGCCTGAGGGAAGCTGGTACTGGCAGTGGGGGTGGGAGGGGGTGGGGGGAAGGGAAGCTGGTGCTGGCAGTGGGGGTAGGGGGGGGTGGGGGGAGGCCCACTCTTGCACAAATTTCATGCATCAGGCCTCTAGTATTATATATTTTGCCAATCTGACCAAAAAAAAAGGTATAATTTTGATTCATTAACACCAGATGGCTATTGCTGACTTGGCTATTGTCTTTTTTTTATTTGACAATCTCAGGGCAAAGAGGGCAATGCCCTGACTAAATAGTCAGAAGTGGCATGTTTTACAAATGCTTGTGGCACACCGGTGAGAATCACTGCACCAGGTTCTTCCTTTAGGGCAGTTCTTACTCCAAACGCACCCACAGGAATACTGCTCAGTGGCACTGGGCTCAGGTGTGGGGCAGAAGCCTCCAGGAAGCCAGAGGGGTGGGGAAGTGTGACCCAGGTTCACCTTCTGCTGTCGCAGCCGGGTCTATGTCTAGCGATTGTCAGGTGCTTTTCACAAGGTCACTCGCTGACCTTCACCAGGACCTTAGGAAATGGAAATATGGTGTCCCACTATACAGACAGGGACACAGGCATTTCTCAGCTCTCCTCCTGTCCCTGTGGAGACCCTCAGCTATGCGGACCTCTGGTTCCTCACCTGCAGAATGGAGATGATAACACTGGCAACTCCCCAGGTGCTGTGGGGAGTCTAGGAGACCAGGTGTGAAGCACAGTGCCCGGCACACAGGCTTTAAGGGTCTCAGTGCCACAGGTGTTAAAGCCTACACCGTACAATTTTGCACCGAATTATAAATTGCCTTTTGGCTTTGGCGTTTCCTACAGATGAAAGAACTTGGTCCCTTTGCTGGACAGCAGGATGGAGAGGCGCGGCATCTCTTACGCTGCTCTGAACAGATGCAGCGAGCATTCCTCCCGGCGGCGGGCTCGCGGCAGGTGCACGGCAGCTAGTGTTTGACTGATTGATTCTGGGCAAAGCCAACTGCACTACTTCTGGCAACAACTCGCCAGCTTATCCCGCAAGTGGAGGTGGCTGCAAAGGGGAGGGGACTGGCTGTGAGACCAGCATTCAGCTCAAAGGCAGGTTTGACCCGAATGACACCCCAGATTCAATGAGTCACCTCCATTTTGTTGGGTAACAATGAGCACAGAATGGCCCCAAGTCAACCTGCTACAAAAGGGCTGGTGAGAGCATATTCAATTCTCAAACTTTACAGGCTTTTTTGGGCAACCATTCTGTGGTCTACAGTATTTCCCTTTAAATTTCTTTCAAGATCACCTCCAGCTTTCGAGCAAGGTAACTGGATATCGGACTAGCAGTTGTGTCAATCACCCCATCTCAATGACCCTCTCCCACCCCACCTGACCCTGCAGCCCTGTCCTTTCCTCCCCTCCCCCTTGTTCTCTTTCTCTTGACAGCACATCTTACCACCTGATCTGGTATGTACTGGCCGACTGTCTGGTTTTCCACACTATCTATGAGTGATTTGCACGGATTTTTGGATTTTAGTTCACGACGGATGAGGACATTTAAACCTTTTGTACGCCATAAGCGTCTACAGACGCAAGGATGGTTTCCGTTTTGGGCGGGTGGCAGTGAACTGGTTAGACTCAGCTGAGCATGAAGCATTTCCCCAATGCTCAGTATGAGAAACCTCAGGGTCTATATGCCTTACACCTGCCTTGTAAGTCTATGTGACTGCCGTGGCCAGGTGGCACCATAAACACCAGCACTCAAGACTAGATTCAGTCACTCAAAGAACCGAACCCGTCTGACTGCCAGTGGGGTGCAAG
This sequence comes from Myotis davidii, assembly GCF_000327345.1. NCBI lineage: Eukaryota > Metazoa > Chordata > Mammalia > Chiroptera > Vespertilionidae > Myotis > Myotis davidii. The sequence goes on along the minus strand of NW_006296226.1, from coordinate 587,811 downwards.
GAAACCCAAAAGTTAAACGATGGCCTCTGCCTTCAAGACTGGTGGTCTGTGGGGAGATGGACAGACAGTTACAACGGAGTGTGATCAGTGCTATGATCCCAATAGGAGCTCAACGATCTGCAGGAGCCAAAAGGCGGCCCCCTGGTCAGACAGGAAAACCATGAAGGCCTCTGGAGGAGACGGGATTCCGGTTTCCAAGGACAAGTAGGAATCAGTCAAGTGCATGGAGTAGTGAGGAGGGTGCCGTGGAGAAGCGTGATCCAGGAAGAAGGAAGAGCAGGCCTGGAGTGGGAGACGGCAGGACTGTAAGGACAGGGCATCGGCATGGCTGCAGCGCAGTACATCGGAGGGAAGGAGGGTGAGAATGATCCCAGAGAAGCGTGGGGCCCAAATACCAGCCTTCCATGCTGAGCGTGGAATTTATTCTGATGGCAAAACAGCCAGGCATCGGAGGCGAGACAGAGGCCGCACGTTTTTACCTTTTCTGTGCCCATAAACTGCACCCATAGTCTCGACCAGCTCCCTCTCAGAGGGGAAAGCAGCTTAGTGTAAGGGAATTTCCACAGTGAAGAAAACAACCAGCAGCACCACTCCATTGACAACCAATGTCAGCAGACCACAACTCCACACTTTGTTTTGTAAAGTAGCAAACACCAGTGTAGGACCTTTTCTCCTCTGGGTTTTACTAGGAGGTTGGAGCTGTCCCTTTGAAATCCAGTGCCTGCCCTAGTTGGTTTGGATTGAGTGTGCTATGGCCCTTGCTGGTTTTGTTCAGTGGTTAGACTGTAGGTCCATGGACCAAAGAGTTGCAGGTTCGATTCCTGGTCAAGGGCATGTACCTCAGTTGCAGGTTCCACCATGGCCCTCGTTGGGCCACTGCAGGAGGCAACCAATTGATGTGTATCTCTCACTTCGATGTTTCTCTCTGTCTCTCCCCATCCCTTCCACTCTCTCTAAAATAAAAAGAAAGAAATTCAGTTTTTACTGTATCTACTGAATGCACTACTCTTACAGCTGGAATAGATTAAGGCCCCAACCAGGGGAAGGGAAGATGGAAACTCAGTCGGTTACCTTGTCTGCTCCCCACCAAACCCTTCATGTGGGAAAAAAATGACAAGGAAGCACAGGAAACCAAGTGGTGTGTCCATGTGCTGGCAAACACCAAAAACATGCAGGCGTCAGCCAAGATCCCAGGGTCTGCTTTCCAAACACAGGGCCTCAGCAACTTCCCAAATGTTTCTAGATCTGAATTTTACTCCCAAGCTTTCACACCCATGTGCCAACCCAAGGACACTCGACAACACATTTCGTGGGCTCATTTAGATTCAACTCAATGGTCCAAATTTTACCTTGTAAAGCGATTCAATATCCATCTGGATTCATTAGCTTTTTATGAATGGTTTGTTTGATCATCACCAATGGTTGCGGTTGCCTGTTAGGAAGCTGACAGACACAAAGGTCACCAGATCGTGTATTTCATGAGCTCCCAGGGCATCAGGGGAGAGAACAACCACACACACTAACATGAGCGCTCAAAGAAAGGAGCGAATGCCCACGGGCATGTCTATCTGTTGTTAGCAGAGTGGCCAGAAGACAATGGGGCTCTGGAGTCAGGAAAAAAAATTCAAATCTTGATTTACTGCTTTACACTGTTGTAATGACTATTTACAGGACACAACTTACTTTCATTTTACATTTGTAGGAAGCGGCCCTGGGCCAGACGGTTAGAATAGAAGGATGAGCAGGACAAAACCCTAAACCTAATGAGCTTCCTTTCTGGCAGAATGGACCCCATGTCCCCAGGGGAGGCAGGGCACAGCACAGTGGGGCAGGGATGTTATGAGAAGCATCATGGGAGCAAAGGCATCAGCACGTGGCTTTGAAGGACAAATAGGGCCTGGACATGTGTAAACGGAGCCCAGGAGGAGCATGGGGAACGACGGGGTTGGAGTTATTTGACAGGCACGTAGAGCTGGTAAAGACTCTTGAATAGAAAAGTGGACAGAGGACCTGGAAATATATCTCTCCCAAGAAGACAGACAAACTGCCAATAGCTATATGAAAAGATGTTCCGCCTCACTGGCAATCAGGGAAATGCAAACTAAAACTACAATGAGATACCACCTTACACCAGTTAGAGTGGCCACTATCAACAAGACGGGCAACAAGTGTTGGAGAGGTTGTGGAAAAAAGGGACCCCTCATTCATTGCGGGTGGGAATGTAGACTGGTACAACCACTATGGAAAGCAGTCTGGCGATTCCTCAAAAAATTAAAAATAGAGCTACCGTATGATCCAACAACCCCACTCCTGGGTATATACCCAAAAAACTAGAAATCATTTACACACAAAGATATATGCACCCCTATGTTCACTGCAGCATTATTCACGGTGGCCAAGAGTTGGAAACAGCCAAAGTGCCCTGCAATAGAGGACTGGATAAAGATGTGGTACCAACACACAATGGAGCACTACACGGCCATAAGAAAGGATGAAATAGCGTCATTTACAACAACATGGACGGACCTTAAGAACACTATGCGAAGTGAAATAAGTCAAACAGAAAAAGCTAAGAACTACACGATTTCACTCATGTGTGGATATAAAACTGAAACGCATGAACACAAACAGGACTGTGGTGGTTGCCAGAGGGAGGGGGGTGGGGGAAGAAAGGGGTCCTAATATGAGGCGACAGGAGGAGATGTGACTTGGGTGGTGGGCACATGGTCCTATATACAGATTTTGTAAATTAGTAATCCACACATGAAACCTGTATGTTCATGTTGACTAATGTCACCCCAATAAAAACTAAAGAAAAAAAAAAGACTCTTGAATAGGCGAATGGTATGGCTCTTAACCTTGCCTAGGGACTGAAGGGAGGCGTTTGCAGATGGGGTGAATACGGTAATGGCTCAGGCAAAAGATGGGGAGGAGGGGGTAAATTTGCAAGGAAGTGAGGAGATGGGAACAACTGGGCCGACCAGGCAACCGACTGGCTGATGGAAGGTGGGTCCAAGGAGACCTGAAGACCCAGAGGATCCCAGGTGGGCACAGGAAATTCGGGAGGAAGTCACTGAGTTCCAGTTTATAACCTTTGACGTAAAGGCCGAGTGAAGCCTGCAGGTGGAGAAAGGGAGGAGCACATGCAATAAAGGGTCTGGGGCTTAAGCTGAGAGGTGAGGGCCAGAGGCCTAGACTCTGGCATCATCAGACGAGCATGGATCCATGTACATGTGAGGGGGGAGCAGAGGAGAGGACGGGGGGCCCCCGACCAGTCGCGTGACGGCAGCTGGAAGAAGAGCGCTGAGAACAAGGTAAAGAGATGGTTTTGCCAGAGGACGGCCCAGATCACACACAGGCCCCAAACCAAGGGAGGAGGAGTTCCCTGGGAGGAAGGTCAGCAGTTTTAAATGCCACGGACAAAAAAAGAAGAGGCAGGAGCAAAGGCCATGGACTTGTTTGTCTGAAGTCGCGGTCAATCCTCAGGGAAGCCACTTCATTAAGTGGTGGGGCCAGAGTCCCACATCGAGGGACTCCAGAGGAGGAGGGGGGCCAAGGGGAGGCGGTGGCGGGTGCCAACAGGCGAAGAATGACTCCTTCCCAGGGAAAACGCCCCTGGAGGCCGCCGATGGGAGGCCACTGCATCAAGTGCCAATGCCGAAGGCACAAGACAGATGCCAGCAGTTCAAGGCAAGAATGAGTGGCAAGTAAAGGTCCCTTTAAGAGATTTGGAGACAACAACTGCAATTGCAGGAACAGGATGACCAAAGGTCCTATCCAAGAACGGTTGAAATAGTTAAAACACAAAACACTTTCCTGGGGCTCCTATAGCTTCTTTTTTTAGACTCTCCAGGGGAAAAATAACACCTCTAAGAACTGAGATTTGGGGGAGCAGTGTGACGTAGGACACAGCACTTTGGAGCCAGGCGATGTGCACATTAACTGTAATTCTGCCAGGGGGCGACTGTGGCCTTTCTTAAGCCCGTGTCCCCCTCGCTCCTTGCAGAACATTTGGTCCTGCCCAAAACGTCCACTGGAACACTTGGTCCACGCCCAGAGGTCCTTGATATTTGGGCCTGTCCAAAATGCCCAGGGACACATTTGGTCCATGTCAAAATGTCCTTGATGCGTAAACCCTGGTCTTCTGCAAGATTTGAACCCTGACCCACCCACCCAACCCCACGGGCCATGGCCAGCGAGGCTCTTGAGGCAAGAAGAGTTCTTGGCATATGTCCACAGTACAATTATTGGGCCCATAAAACCTAATCGCGCTTTTTATTTATTAACCCTGTAAACCAAGAGTAGGCATAAACGTGATGGGCTGTTTTCTAAGCATGCATAGAAGGCCCTGTCTCATGGGATGTTTATGCTTAATCACCCAAGATTTTTATTTAATTCATTCATTAACGAGGGAGCCAGTAAGATGTCACAACTGGTCAGAGAAGGTTTTGTTTTTTTTTAAACCACATGTTTATAGGAAGTAAAGGAAGCTTAAATGAGTTTACGCACAGATGCAAAAACTTATCTCTCCACAGGCAACAATCAATTGCACTCTAACAGACACAACAAATTTGTAATATGGGAAGAACCATTTGCATTAACGTCACTTTTCTACAACTTAAAGGGCTGTCAAATAGCTCGACGAGAATGAAAGGTGGGTGAACTAATCAAGACACCCACAAATATAGATCTCTGTCCACTTTAAAGTTTATTATAATTTTTCCTAACAGAGCTATTAAAAAAATAAGACAACAGTCAGAAAAATGGAGCCACTTCTGCTAAGTCCCACATCACCAAACTGACATTTAATTTCATTAGTTCCAGCTCTCCCAGAAATGGAACCTTCCACCTGTCCATCAGCAATGTCCTGAGCAGCACCAGTGGGAAATCTGCCTGACAGGCCCATCACCCCGCAAAGAAGTAACCCTGCAATGACTAACCCCCTCTTCTGCCCCGTGTAAGTATCCTGCTCCCTCCCTCGTGTACAGCTCCTCAGAGCTCCTTTCGGATAGGCTGGACACCGACTAATTCATCAACCGTCGAATAAAGCCAGTAAGAGCTTTAAAATGTACTCAGTTGAATTTTGTTTTTTAACCGAGTTAAGAAGTAGGTTAAGCCAATAACAAATTAGTTACTAGATCAATACTAAGTACTTTCTACGAGTTTACGGGACAGACCAGGATGGGAAAAGTGGAGAGTCTCTTTCACGTCTGAAGGAGGCACTTAAAATGTTGGTTACGGAGCTATGGAAGGTGCCTTCTCTTTCTCCTACCTCCAGGCGTTTTCCCCTAAGAATGCTCGGGTCCAGCAATTCAGAGCTATGAATGCCCTCACTTAGGGAAGGCGATTGGTCTTTAGTAATCAAACTGCAATAGCAAGCGGCCTGCAGGGTCCTGGCAATTTCCAAAGAGTTTTCGAAGCTTCACTGAGAGACGCTCTGTGAATGGCCCCGTAGTTGTGTGTAAAGTAGTGATGGCGAACCTATGACACGCGTGTCAGAGGTGACACGCGAACTCATTTTTTTGGTTGACTTTTCTTTGTTAAAAGGCATTTTAATATATAAAATAAATATAAAAAATGTAAGTCTTTGTTTTACTATGGTTGCAAATATCAAAAAATTTCTCTATGTGACACGGCACCAGAGTTAAGTTAGGATTTTTCAAAATGCTGACACGCCGAGCTCAAAAGGTTCGCCATCATGGGTGTAAGGCATTTCAAAGCCATGGGAGGTGCCAACAACAGACCAGGAGCACACCTTGCCCTTGAGCAGCCCAAAGGCGAAGGTTTTGTAGGAACAGGGCGGGTAAGGAAAGAATGGCAGGGAGGGAACAGTTACCTCAAAATGCTCAGTGAACAAAACAAAACACACATACACACACACACACACACACACACACACTCTTGATCATCGCCACCATCATCATCATCATCACCAGCAGCTTCAACAGTGGCAGATTCACAGACTGAAGCCCTTTACAAAGCCTGACACGGCCATAAAATCAGTGCAATCATTCTGAATGCATCTGCTTACTTCAGATGACATGATATGGGGAATAAAAGGAATCAACCGAAACCTTTTAAATGTGCTTCGCTGGACCATTTCCAGTCATCTGCAGACAAGTTTCTTAAGTTCTAATGAAGTAAACAAAATGACCACGCACTTTATGAGAACGCGAATCTCTGCAGCATATTTTGAATCCATCCAGTAAGATTAAGAACATACCTGTGCTGTTTCCAACAACTTCACTCATTTGTTGTTACAGTCTGATGTCTCCTAATACATGTGGTCAATCCTTAGCTCTGATCTAGAGCCCAGTCTTTGGTCAGGAATGTAATCTCTTAAAAATTACAACATCGTTCCAAAGGGAAAACGGGCGCGTGCTTTACGTTACTGCATTTCATTACGAGAGTTCCCAGAACGCCCTGGGTAAAAAGCAGAGTGTTCGCACCAAAAAACGGATCCCTGATTCTTAGATTGGGAAATAATTAGGTGGCTTTTGAAGGGAAAGGTGACTTTGCAAGATTATCAAGTACTCATTCGGTTATCCTGCCAGCTCCCAGGTTTTACACAGGTTGCTGACCGGCTTCATGCGACTGTTGTAGTCAATGAAATGAAACAATGTAAGTCAGTTGGGAGATAAGCAATAAGTTAGTGTAAAATGCATATTAATTAATGTCAATAACAATAACACGAAGGGCGTCTGACACTGGGGCTATCGATGCCTTATACCCATTAGGACATCAAGTGCTGCGGAGTTTCCTATGTGGGAAGTTTCAAATTAGCCCCAAAGGTAAAACACATTTAGATGATCAGAGCTCCAGTTAAAGTATCACTTCCCAAACACTGAATTATTTTAGACTCCTAAGAAACAGCTCCCAATGGAAAGAGATTTCATTCAGCTTCCAACACAAGATTGAAATTTTCTTCCTTTTTCATTAAAAAAAAAAAAAATCCTCATGAACCTCTGGTTGATGACAAATTTTCATAAACTAACAAGAAATCTGCTCCTACTATACTACTTTAATAATATCGACTATTTCTGCAGTAATTGAGAATATGAAAGCATTTCTGTATGTCTTTTCATTTGATCCTGCAAATAACCCCATAAAGTAGGCATCACTTTTTTACACATTAGAAATTGAGGCTCAGAGAAAGGGAAGGGCTTGTTTCAGCACTCACTCATGGGCAGCGCGGGTGCTGCCGGGACCTCCGCCTAAGGCTGCCCAGGCCGGGCGGTTCGTGGCCTGCCACGTGGGTAGTGTTTCCTGGACTGGGGCCTGCAGCTGCTCTCAAGCCAAACCACAAACTCAGGGGTCCAACATCTCCTGTGCAGACTATTGAGGAAAGATGATCCATACAGAGACCAGTTTTGAAAAGATCGCTTGCCCCTAATTTTCACTAGCTCCACTTGGGTGCAACGGTTTCTCCTGGCACCTGCTCAACCAAAACGAGCCCAACAACACACAGGAAGTCACGCTCAAGGCCAGTCCTGCAGCGGGACTCCAGGATTCCACAGGGGGAAAGGGTTACGAGTGGAGGAAGGGGTTCCATGGAACACTTGGATGTGTCCCTGGTGAGAGTGCCCCAGGGAAGCAGCTGCCACCAGAGCTCGGAAGGGCTTGTTGTGTCATCCAATGTGGCAGCCCTGTTGCTGCTATCAATTCCCCCCACACCCCTTCCGACGCAGGAAGCCAGGGGCACAGGTGCTGCTCCACCTGAGTGGGTGTTGCTCCACCTAGGTGGGAGCTGCTCCACCTGAGTGGGAGCTGGTGCTGTGGGCCTGGGCGGGTCTCGGCACTTCCTAACTCCCTCTGGCCTTAGACGGCCAGTTCCAGTAGCCCCCTCCGTTCACTGGGATGACGACGATCAGTATAAAACCACCTCCAATTTGTTCCAGGTATTACAGTTTTAAAAGTTCTGAGGTACTGTTTTTGCCATCCCCCAATTTTGGTAATATATAAGTAAATAAATAGGACGTAAATCAACAAACCAACCGTAAGCCTGCCCTGGACTTACAGAGGACCACCGTCCCTTCACCCTGCAGTTCTCACGCTCCTTCCTGCTCCAGCAACACACAACGGGTGGGCATCTATGTACTCAGCACTCTTCCATTGGCATGCTGTGATGTAGATCATAGCTCAGAAAATTAGGAGGGAAATATAGTGAAAAGTACTGTAAACATTTTTATTTTTAAAAAGCTAGAGGGATAGCCCTAGCCAGGTGGCTCAGTTGGTTGGAGCATCGTCCTGTACACCAAAAGGTTGCAGGTTCAATTCCCAGTCAGGGCACATACCTAGGTTGCAGGTTCGATCCCTGGTCGAGGCACGTACAGAAGGCAACCGACCGATGTTTCTCTCTGACAGCGATGTTTCTCTGTTTCTCTCTCTTTCTCTCTCTAAAAAAAAGAAAAGAAAAACCAATAAACATATCCTCTAATGCAGATTTTTTAAAAAGCTACAGTACAGGATAGAGGCACACTAATGAAGCCATTGGGGAAAAAATAAATTAAAGAGAAAAAATAAATCTATCATTTATGTAAGTATTGGATTTTATTTTTAAAGAGTGTCTTCCATTATGTAGGTAACATAACCAAGATGCAACAGTATACTGTGGATGTATTAGCAGAAATGGTTTTATTTTACTGCTAACATAACAATATACAGAATTTGCTGATTTAAATGCATTAGTTGGGAATTTTATTTACACTTTACTGTCCGCTTCTGATTTAGTTATCGCGATTATTGTTTTTTTCTGAAAGACATGTTGGTGGTTTTTTCCCTGCTTGCATGCAAGGAAGACGTGGATTTCTTCATCTTTCCTTCTCCATATTCTTAATTAAAAACTTACCCATGGGCAAAATTTTAAAATACTGTAAAACTGGAGTAACTGAAATAGCAACTCACAAGTACAATAATTTGTGATCGCCACAGCTATTACCCATCTAGCTCCTCACTCCATTTCTTTGTACCAGCAACAATCTGCAAATTCTAGCACATCCGATGTGGCTCCATTTCTCTCTCTTTCACTCTAGAACAATGGTTCTCAACTTGTGGGTCGCGACCCCTTTGGGGATCGAACGACTCTTTCACAGGGGTTGCCTAAGACCATCGGAAAAGACATAGATAATTACATATTGTTTTTGTGATTAATCACTATCTTTAATTATGTTCAATTTGTAACAATGAAATTGGGGGTCACCACCACATGAGGAACTGTATTCAAGGGTTGCGGCATTAGGAAGGTTGAGAACCACTGCTCTAGACGGTTCCTTGGAATACTTACAAAACTGACTTTCGAGAGGGATCAATCTGAATCAGCTCAAATTTATTTTTAAAAGCAAACCAGATCTGTGGTTAACAAGGATAATCCTGAAAACGGATCGGAAAAGCTTGACACTGAGCCAGGAAGACGGCTAAAACCAGAAGTGCAGAGCGAGGGCCGATCAGGGCTGGGGCCTGGCAAGTTGTGAAGGAGAGGACGAGGAAGCTAGGGTCCCACGGATGCTGGGGAAAACCCCTCTGACGCAGCTGCCTCCCGCGTCTGGGTGGGAGAGGGGGGCGGGGTAGAGGTCAGAGGGAACTGAAGAGTTCGAGACGCAGGAGGTGGAGCGATTATAGGCAATTTAGCCACCGGTGAATGGCCGTCGGTGTAGAGTTAGGAAGGAGGTAAATGTCTAGCTGAAGAGACCGAGTACAGTCATCCCTCAGGATCTGTGGGCATTTGTTCCAGGGCGGTGGCAGATGCCAAAATCTGCGGACGCTCTAGTCCCTTGTATACAATGGCACAGAACAGTGCATCCACGGATTCCCAACCACGGATAGAAAATACGGTTTTCCACCTACAGTTGGTTGAATCCATGGATGGGAAACCTAGAAATACAGAAGGCCAATTGTACATTTACTGAAAAAAAGAAAGAAAAAAAAGAAAATCCATGTGTAAAGGGAGCCAAGCAGCCCAAAACTGTATTGTTCAAGGGTTAACTCCATTTGCTGGGTCATTACCACTGAGTCTAGTATTGGAATTCCAGAGCACGATGGTCACGGCTGGAGTGAAAGGGCCGACTGTGAGACTGGCACTGCGTTCACTGAGAAAGGTAAAAGAACATTCCAGAAGGTAAGGAGGAGGAAATAAGCAGAGAGCAAGTGTCTGAAAAGGGAAGTGGAAATATTCTCAAGCGGTGGCAGAAAGTAAGGAATGCGCCCCCTCCTCTTGGCTGCATGGAAGAAGGGGAGCATTAGTCACTTTGGTTGCAAAAAGCTGAAAGAGATATGGTGTTGGCATCGGGGGGTGGGGCGGGGAGGTGTGTGGTCAAAGTTACCTAGAGGAAGGAGGTATGATCAAGGACTTAGGCAACAGTGATGGACTGCACGTCACGGTATCCAGGCAGCCCCAATCCACTGGCTTTCCCCTGACACTGATGACACACCTGAGCTCCCAGGCGCTGAAATTCCCAGGCTTTGTCACACTTAAACTATTGTTCTGTCGGTTCTCTGTGGGTGTGGTTCATTTTGCTGCCCCAATTCAAGTCCAGGAATATTTGTTGAACGGCCTGCCAAGTGCTAGGGCTCTGAAACAGCCCTGGACCTCAGAGAGCACACAGTTTAGGTGGGGAGACAGATAGGAGAACTGCCAATTATAAGACTGCTTGGCACGACTAGCCATGGAAGTGAACGTGAAGGCCAGAGGCCACCCACCCTATTTCATATTCATCCCCTCGCAAAATCTCATTTTCAGCTCATTACTCTGAACAGTCTAGACAGTCTGTAATCCTGATTTTGTCATGTAACTTATAGAACATTTGCCAATATTTTCAAGTGTATTAAGTCTGAAGCAGTAAGAAAAGGCATTTTACTTAAGTAATTTTTGAGGAGATGAATGAGCCTTAAAATGAAATAAATTAGTGAATTCTCACCTTAAACATAGGCGTCACATCTACAAACATACAAGCCTTTAAGGACGCAATATCTATTATCTGAAGAGGAATCACTTGTTTTGGTTTGGTTTTGAGATATGGGCCCCCGTTTTAAAACGACAGTGAGTCCA
>NW_006296226.1:575236-576048 GCF_000327345.1 Myotis davidii | reverse complement strand
CCCACTAATTTCCCTATACACCCACCCCTCTAGCCAGACTGGTCTCCTTGCTGTTCCAAGATCCCTTCTTCTGTAAGTTCGCTCACTTCTGATACTAACTTCCACCTGTTACAGACTTCTTCTGCCCCCGTAAAAATCCTACTCACCCGCCAAGGCCCAGCCTGAGCTCCACCTCTTCCAAGAAGCCCTCCGGGACTCATCAATCCTTTTTCTTCTCCAAGGTTACAATTATTAAAATCCAAATGCACAATTTCTCACTTCAGTCTACTCTGTTCTTACAACTTAACACCATCTGTAGGTCTATTAACTTAAGCTCTAGAATATCAACCCACAGTAAAAACTTGGCTTTCGTTTTCTAAGGAAAATTCCAGGATCCCCAAACATCAAGACGAGGCTGTGCCCTAGTCGCTGTGGAATCACTTATGGGAGTGTACTTCTGCTGAGAGTCTTCCATGAGATGGCACAGAAACTCCCAACACGGCTTGGGATTTAGACCGGCTCCACCACATACGTGTTTCGTGATCTTTGGACTCATCATTTCATTCCCCAGGGGCGCAGTTTCCTTCTCTCTTAAATGGGACTGATAATTTGTACCTCCGATTTACAAGACATACTGATCCAGATGACAAATTGAAGGCAATCGGCGGAATTAAAAAAACAAAACAAAACAATGCTTAGTTTTATCACTCAGGGATTCAACAGACGCAGCATTCCTGTAATAAACCAGAATGGATGAGTTTCACTCTGGTCGAGGAGGAAAAAATAACTAGCAATGCCCAAAATATCAAGGCCTAGATGAAGGGCTGGGCAGA
>NW_006296226.1:573366-574585 GCF_000327345.1 Myotis davidii | reverse complement strand
TATTTCATATTCATCCCCTCGCAAAATCTCATTTTCAGCTCATTACTCTGAACAGTCTAGACAGTCTGTAATCCTGATTTTGTCATGTAACTTATAGAACATTTGCCAATATTTTCAAGTGTATTAAGTCTGAAGCAGTAAGAAAAGGCATGTTACTTAAGTAATTTTTGAGGAGATGAATGAGCCTTAAAATGAAATAAATTAGTGAATTCTCACCTTAAACATAGGCATCACATCTACAAACATACAAGCCTTTAAGGACTCAATATCTATTATCTGAAGAGGAATCACTTGTTTTGGTTTTGTTTTGAGATATGGGCCCCCGTTTTAAAACAACAGTGAGTCCAATAGTGAGAGAACTTTTCAAGTGAGAGCAAAAACATGAACAAATTAGGCTGTGTATTACAGTCTGAGTTTTAAAAAAAAAAAAAAGACAGACCCAGTGTGTGTATGCATAGAAGACATCTAGGTGACTCCAGGGCACACTGTTACTAGGGATTATTGTGGGAGCTCAGAGAGAGGCTGGCACTATGGGTGGCCCTTACAGTTTATTAGGCAGTGCCATCGAGCTGTTCTTTAATCATGAACGGGTATCACTTTTCTAATCAGAAGGAAAATCTATGCAAGCATCTTAAAAGGGGTAACTACCACCCATGACTATTTTTTGTCTCTTTTGTTTACTTTTAATAGACTTCATTTTTTAGAGCAACTTTAGGTTCACAATAATATTGAGCAGAAGGTGCAGAAATTTCGCATAGACCCCGTGCCCCCCACATGCACAGCCTCCCCTGTTATCAGCATCCACACCAAAGTGGTATATTTGTTACAACTGATGAACCTACATTGACACATCATCACCCAAAGTCCACAGTTTACATTAGAGTTCTTGATGTTGTACATTCTATGGGTTTGAACAAATGTGTAATGACATACATTCGTCATTATAATGTCATACAAGGAAATCTATGCTACCCAAATGCTCCTCCTTGTCATTCCTCCCCCAAACCTCCTGGCAACCACTACTTTTTTTTTTTTACTGTCTATAGTTTGCCTTTTCCAGAATGTCATACAGATGAATTCATCCTTGAAGACCTATGGGATACCAGCTCAAAAGTACCCCATGACCTCTTAAAGCAATAGGCACCTTGCTGCTGGTCTTCCTTGTTCAGCCAGCTTAACAAATCTAAAGGCTTCCTCCTGGTACTAAGTACCCTGTCTG
>NW_006296226.1:554856-572887 GCF_000327345.1 Myotis davidii | reverse complement strand
ATTTCCCTATACACCCACCCCTCTAGCCAGACTGGTCTCCTTGCTGTTCCAAGATCCCTTCTTCTGTAAGTTCGCTCACTTCTGATACTAACTTCCACCTGTTACAGACTTCTTCTGCCCCTGTAAAAATCCTACTCACCCGCCAAGGCCCAGCCTGAGCTCCACCTCTTCCAAGAAGCCCTCCGGGACTCATCAATCCTTTTTCTTCTCCAAGGTTACAATTATTAAAATCCAAATGCACAATTTCTCACTTCAGTCTACTCTGTTCTTACAACTTAACACCATCTGTAGGTCTATTAACTTAAGCTCTAGAATATCAACCCACAGTAAAAACTTGGCTTTCGTTTTCTAAGGAAAATTCCAGGATCCCCAAACATCAAGACGAGGCTGTGCCCTAGTCGCTGTGGAATCACTTATGGGAGTGTACTTCTGCTGAGAGTCTTCCATGAGATGGCACAGAAACTCCCAACACGGCTTGGGATTTAGACCGGCTCCACCACATACGTGTTTCGTGATCTTTGGACTCATCATTTCATTCCCCAGGGGCGCAGTTTCCTTCTCTCTTAAATGGGACTGATAATTTGTACCTCCGATTTACAAGACATACTGATCCAGATGACAAATTGAAGGCAATCGGCGGAATTAAAAAAACAAAACAATGCTTAGTTTTATCACTCAGGGATTCAACAGACGCAGCATTCCTGTAATAAACCAGAATGGATGAGTTTCACTCTGGTCGAGGAGGAAAAAATAACTAGCAATGCCCAAAATATCAAGGCCTAGATGAAGGGTTGAGAAGGTCCTGCGCTGCTTCATGCGGCTGTCCCTGCAGCTTTGCAGGGCTCACGGCGCATGAAAATAAAGATGACATAAGGAGCGTGGCTTGCACAAGTCATCTAAGAATATGCTGTGCTCCCAGGAAGCTCAAGAACCTAGCCCCAGGATGACTTCTCGGACAGCAATGTCCTGGTAACTAAAACCTTAGCCCGCCCTGCACTCTGGGCCAAACATGCCCTCGGGGTTGAGCCTGGCGACTCTGAAACTGCTTGCAAAGGAGAAAAGCCCGTATGGCAGGAACCTCTCTCTTTCTGGGCGTAAACAGTGAGGGACTGAACCCAGCAAAAGGCAAGCAGATCCTCCTACCTGAACATTGGCCATTCTTGTACCTCGCTGCTTTCATTTAACCGCCACCAGTGGGGTTTTTCCATAGGGTATTATTTAGGATTATGAATGCGTTAACAACGAAATGCGTACATGATTTGGACATGCTTTTCTGGGAGATACCATAAAACCTCAGGTGACTTGTTTTAAAAAATAAATGATAGTTATTTCTAAAAGGTAATTTCTGGCATCTTCTTTTCACCTCAGCACTTAAAAGAAATTCTTTTGCTGTTTCTCTCTCATCAATGTTTCTATCTCTCTACCCCTCTTTCTCTCTAAAAATCAATAAAAGCATTTTGAAAAAACCTCTTTTGCACACAGTCAGTCATCTCGCCCAGGACACAACCTCTCCTGCAGCAAGGCATGCCAGGCAGGGTCTATACCTGTCAGTGACAGCTCCTGCACTGCACGCTAGCTCTCCCGAATCCAAACCTCCTTTCTGCTCGTGTAAAACCCTCTAATGCAGAACAGTATTTGAAAGCGAGGAGAGGACCGGGAAGTCCTAAGAAGTCTCAAGAAAATGGAGGAATTTCATACAAATATAGTTGAGCTCAATGATCTAGCTCCAGTTCCAGGGAAAGAAAATTCGAGAGGGGCAATGAGAAGACAAGCGAACATCCTTTCCAAAAAGAACTGAGATTAGTCATTTAGATGAGTTGACTAACAAATGAATATATTTTCCGCTAAAGAATAGATGTCTTCTCCCTTTTAGCCACTTCCCATAACTGGGGTTCTAGAACACTTAAAGGTAACCTTCAAGCAAGAGATGCAAACTATCAGACGTGGAATTATGAAGCAAACGCTAGTGTTGCAGAAACCAGCTCTGAATGACTTGGGTAGTATAGGCTAATATTTCTTTTAAGTAGAGGGAGAGACAGAAACATCAACGATGCCCCTCACCAGAATCGAACCTGGAACCCCTCAGTCCGCAGGCCGATGCCCTATCCACCGGCTAAGGCTATGCTTATATTTCTGACGAACAAATGTTTTTCTTGGCATGGTAAGAGGGAGATGGCTAGTTGACTAAGTTCCCAGGACATGGAAAGCTTACACTTGCAATATTTTTTAATCCTTGGCACATGAAACTGTGGCTAATTCAAAAAGCCCCAGAAATCTCAGGCAGGTGGGTTTCTTGGGAAGGAGAGATAACGTGATATTCAATGTCAGGGTGGTGGCCACTGTGGAGGCTTCCTATTTGCTGTTGAAGACTAATTCCAATAAGGCAACCTCTGAAGACGTCCGGGCGTCCAACAGAGGATGCAGTCACCTGTGCCACTTTGCACCACTGCAGTAACCAACTCGAAGTCTTTAGAGCAGAAATGCCATCTTCATAATAAGCATGAAAATAAACTCCAGGTCACATTTTAATGTAGAAATTCGGGCATCGAAAAGGGGAGGTTAGCATTCTCCGGACAGATAATTTGGAGATCAGCAGAACCCATTAAACGTCTTGGTCCGGCCATTAAAATGATGCCTTGTAACCTACGTGCTCTGAACGATGGACATCTTTGTACTTTACACAACTATTCACTCGAGGCTTTCCATTTCATTATGGTCATTTTTAGAGAAACCGCCTCTTCTTTCTCTCACCCCAAGAGAAATCTGGTTGCAGTGGGCACCTGTGTGGAAGGTCTGATGCCCTTGCAACTAATTGGCTCCTTGTAAAGGCTGAGTTTTCGGTCTGACCTATTTAGAAATTGGAAAAGTTTCTCTTTGAAAAGCAGGCACTTCAGATCTTGATTTTTAAGTGTCTAGTTTTGCTAGAGTCAAGGTTAAATGAGTTTGTAGTTTGGCGCTAGATGCAACATAATTTCTTAGAAAACAGTTTCTCTTAAGCTTAAATGTAATTTACATGCTAACACTTCCCTACATATATAAAATAAAGAACATATTCAGGTCAAGTTACATGTTGAGTGACACCTAAGAGTGGTCCACATGTGCCCAGCCAGTGTACCTCAGTGGTTGAGAGTCGACCTATGAACCAGGAGGTCACAGTTCAATTCCGGTCGGGGCACATGCCTGGGTTGCAGGCTCAATCCTCAGTAGGGGGCGTGCAGGCAGCAGCTGATAAATGATTCTCATCATTGATGCTTCTAAGTCTCTCTTCCTCTCCCTCCTTCTCTGAAATCAATAAGAAAATCTATATATATAAAAGGCTAATATGCTAAGTGTCCCTCCACCCATCCAACAGTCACTATGATGTGACCACCGTGAGATGCTCAACACAGGAGCTGCCGAGTGACAGTGACTTGGCAGTGGTGGTTCTTGGGTGACGCACCCTGAAACCAGAGAGGAGGGGGTCCAATTACTTGTGGGGTCACAAGATTCCACCTTCGGCCGTGTGTTATGTTGTTGCTGGGGCGCTGTGGGCCCCAAATCTGGTTTACTGCACACCTGCATTTGCATTCCACACCCTGTACAACAGCAACTTTGCAGAGTGCCCTCTTGCATTCCGGGACCCCTCAGGGGATGTTGGAGAGCCGATTTTGGCCTGATCCCCGCAGGCCAGGCCGAGGGACCCCACCTGCCAGAGGGACCCCGCTCACTCTACAGATGCCATTCGAGCCACAGGACCACCCCAGGTATGGCCAGACGGGGAAGGACCATGGGAGATTAGCTCCAGGGCGTGTTCTGCCGTCTGGCCCAGTCTTGTCCTGCTGGTTACCTTCTAATTAATTTCCTTTCAATGTGCACAAATCTGTGCACCGGGTCACTAGTTTATTATAAAAAGAGAGTAGTGCCCATGTTAAATATAAAGGTCTATAATGGCATTTATTAAGGATGGGACTAGTTTCGTGGGTACCACTGTACTTTTTCCCCCTCCAATCATCTTTGGCAAAGGTCAGTGACACACTGCCCAGGGCTGAATGTGGCCTCCCTGTCTCTGTGCATGAAGTTTTACTGGAATGCCACCACGCCGTGTTTACGGCAGCTTTCACATTACAGTCCCAGCTGAGTTGCTGAAACACGGACCGTGAGGCTCACAGAGCTGAAAATATTTTCCATCTGACCCTGTACAGAAAAAGTTTTCCAATCCTTGACTTAGGATTTGCAGAAATTGACCAGGATAAATCTCATAAAACAGCTCTCCTTCTAAACAATATATTAAGTTAAAATCCCAGTGGGTAAAATTGCCAGGCAAAATCGGAAATTTCATTAACCTATCCGTTTTGTTGTTCAGTTTCACGCAAGAGCTTCTATGAATGTGGACTGAACTGCAACCAAACACTGTAGGTTTTTGGACAGAGACAGACAACAAAAGAGCCCATCCCAGGGCCAACGACGCGTGCATTTGCTCCAAGAAGGGGCTCTGCTCCCAGGTGACCACACTGGCAGTGCCCACTGTCGAGCCCCACGGCACCTGCTGTCTCCTCTGAGCGGGGAAGACTTCCAGCCGCCTCGGCCCTCAGTTTCCCAGCTCCTCACTAGGCCTCGCGATGCAGGGAACAACGACAACGTCCAAAATGTTCTTGTCAAGAGAGACCTTTTCCTCTTGGCGGACCATGTGTCAGAAGATCTGTTAGAACAGTCCCCCGGGTCCCGTCTTTGGACTGGTTATCCTGGAACGTGCCGCTTAAATGGCAATGCAATAAGCTTACTCCGGTGCTACTGGGTTCCGTGGATTTAGAAATGCCAGCACTCCCTGCCATGAACTGTATGAAAAACTGTGATGTCTCCAAGAAGTCCCCGGCCAGTCCCTACCTACCTGCCCCCAACAGAAAACATAGGGGACAGGAACCATTGCATATCCACAAGCTCAGAGAGGGAGCTGAGACCGGAGGTAAAAGGGTAACCGCGTAGAGGCAGTAAAAGCTGTTCTTCGGCGAAAGCGCAAGTCGAGTCTCGGAGAGAGAAGCCGACGGGGAGGAAAGTCTCCCACGCGCCCAGCAGAGCTCCTTCGCAAGTCCAGGCGGAGAAACCAGGAGGAGGACGCTGGCGAGGACACATGCCCTGGTTGTGGGCTTGATACCCAGTGGGGGGGGGGGGGGGGGGGGGTGCCTGCATGGCAAACTGAGTGCATGCAGAGGGCTTCGACTCTGACAGGATGACAAGGAGTGCCTGTGGGCCCTTGATGAGAGGTGTCTTGATAAAAATAGTGTTGGTAGCAAATATTACGCTAGAGCAGCCGTGGGCAAACTACGGCCCGCGGACCGGATCTGGCCCGTTTGAAATGAATAAAACTAAAAAAAAAAGAAAGACCGTACCCTTTTATGTAATGATGCACACACACACACACACACACACACACACACACAAATACAAACACACACACAATCAAAGCACCGTACAACATTTTTCTGTTAATTCATAACAGCAAAGACACCCCCGCTGGGTGGACAGTATTGAGACAGACAATAAAGAGGGGACAGCGTCACAACAGGTTCTTGCTTCCCTGGGCTGCTCCCTAGGATGTGGATGAAAAAACTTTCATCTTATTTAATCTGCAGCTGGTCTTAGGGTCTCATTTTTTGTTTTAAACACATCACGGTAGCTATTTCCTAGAGCAGACCATTCCATACAGCATAAGTGGGTGAGAGAAATAAAATAACCTATTCTTCGGGGCGGAGGAGGGACACTCGAGGGAGTAAGGAGGTGGAACGTCACCACTGGCCTGACTTCTTATAAATGACCTGGCTGACTGTTAAGTTAATGATCCGCTGTCCATGCACTGCGTTGCCTCTCAGACCTAAACAAACCTCCCAACTGAACTACACGTTCTGGTTTCTTGGTTATTTTATAGATGTGTGTGTGTGTGTGTGTGTGTGTGTGTGTGTTCCTCTGTACTGCTAGCAGAGACCTGTGGGAAAACCCTGACAGAACCCAGCCCTGTGTTTTGTACGGCAGGAGGAGGGACCCCGTAAACACAAACAGAGCAGAGCGCTTCCTCTGGCTGACAACCTTATGATTTCCCCTTAACGCGCTGTTTAGAATCGCGATGGCGTGTCATTTCCCATTATCCTCTACACAAGACCAACACCACACGGCCGTGGCTTTCCTTTCCAACAGCCCATCAGGAAGAACATACAAGACCCTCACGTGCTGCTGAAACCTGTCAAGACGGACAGCCCAGAGCCCAAGAGCCCTGTTTCTGCACAGAACAGGTGTGTGGCCAGGCGGCTGGGGCGACACCTCCCCTCCAGCTTCCCGGCCCTTCTCAGCTTCCCGCCCCTGCAGGCCTCCCTCTGGGTGGGGAGGGAGAGCGGCCTTGGGAGAACCTTTCTCAGGCGGCTTCCTTCTGCCAGGGAAGACTGGCTCGCGCTCAAGACTGCAAGCATTTGACAACTGCAAATAGCAGCGAGCATGTCAACTCGTTTGATTCACAGCCCTCACCGGGGAATCAGAAAGCCAAGGACACAGTGGTGAGTTCCCTGGTTTTATGGGTCTCCGCTCCCCCCACGCCTGCAGCTCGCCAGTGTCCTGGCATCCGTAGTGTGGGAAACCTCCACTGAGAGCCAATAGCCCCACAGCTTCACCCCATTAAAATGTGCAGTTGGATCTCACATGCGTGTTGCAAACACCATTCGAGGCGTGATTTACAGGCTTCTGTCTAGCTAGCCCCACAGCTGTTTTCTCACCCCCAGACTTAGCCGCTGACAGGGATCCACCACTGACTCCCCGGTACAGAGCCTTCTCACCTTCGACCTCCTCCATCACTCCTGAGCATCCAGAACCATGCGAGGCTGACAGCAAGCATTCGAGAAAACATTTACTGAATAAACTATAAAGTTCTTTCCACGGAATTACTCATTGGCGAGAAGAGCCGATTCGATGCCTTCTTTCTGTTTTCCCCACCCTCTAATCAAGGTGTTTTCTGTGCGTGGTTGTTTTGTTTTTTTCCCATCAAATTACACGTATCACTTCTGACCCATTGGTATTGGCTATTTACATGTTAAAACCAGCACAGGCCTCACTACCTAGATGCCACCTAGGGGGCTTTCACACTCACTCTATTCTTTCTTTTAAAGAACAAAGAAACCCATCACTTCTATTTATTGCAAATTACCCTCCTGTGGCTGAGTTAAGACAGACTCTCTGTGCTACAGAGAGTTCACTCAATATTGTGCCATCATAACCCTGCGGGTGAAACTGACCCATTCAAACACCAAGTCCCCACCTAGTCTAGCTTCCAAGAACCTGAAATCACCCACAAAAAGGGTAAGTCTGGCTTAGGGTTGCGATAAGTTCAGATGTAGGTACTGATACTGCGTTCTAAATGTCTGGCTTTTAATCTGGTGCAGGAATAGAATGGTACTGGTACTCTAGTCATTTCTTTCTCTCTTTTTTAAAAATATTTTTTTTATTGACTTCAGAGTAAGGAAGGGTGAGAGAGATAGAAACATCAATGATGAGGGAGAATCACTGATTGGCGGCCTCCTGCACACGCCTCGCTGGGGATCGAGCCTGCAACCCAGGCATGTGCCCTGACCGGGAATTGACCTGTGACCTCCTCATAGGTCGATGTTCAACCACTGAGCCAGGCCAGCCCAGCCTTCTATTCATTTCTGACTCTTCTGTGCACAGTGCAGCTCTCAGTGTAGAGTGCAGACTCAGGAAGGTGCCTGAACTTAACTCTTCTTAGTCCACCCCATGCAGTGAGTGGTCTGTGGGACTCCCGTGTCCTGTGAGGAGACCCCCCCCCCTGCAAGTGAGAAAGACAAAGGAAGATCTGACATTGAGAGAAGTGTCCCAGGGTAAGTCTTTGCGGGAAATGGTGTTTTAATGGATCAGTTTCACCCTAATGGCTCCACAGGTGTAGTTTCCATTTCAGATGAAAACAGCGCACTTAAAAATGTTAGTACATGAAACTGTATTTTGCCCTTTGTTGAAACATACCAGTCTTTTCCAACGGCGCAGAACCTCAAGGTGCAAAGGGGGCATTTTCTGTACCCTTTCACATGCCCTCGCCCCTGCCCCCGACGTTGAGACTGTAAGTTTTCCCTGGAAAACAACAACACGGGCTTTCTCCTGCATTTTAAACTACTACACAACAGTGGAGGAGGGAGCATGCTCACTCCATTGCAAGCCACAATCATCATAACAAACCTGCTTGATTAAAGAGAAGTCCTATAAGACAGGAATGACAGGAAGAAGCTACTGGGCGGAACACAGGGTTTAATGGTCTGCAAAGGAAAGGCTCTCGGTTCTACAACTCAAGGAAGGCAGCTGTTACCTCTCCTCCCCCTCCTACAGCGGTCTTCCTTTGGCCTCAGGAATAAAGACCACTCATTGACCTCCTCGATGATCTGGTAATGAGACCATGTGGACATGTTGGGCGGTCAGATCTTCAGGTTACCCGAAGAGTCAACATTTTTAAACCCTTACGTTAAAAATAACCCCAAATTCATGCTTCTGACAAAAGGTCCCAAAGGCCAGAATTTCAATCAAAGGATGAGAAACACAGAAAACTTATTAAATACAAACCACGCGTCAGATGTTGTATCAGGCATCTCACCTCATTCTCGTTAGTGTACCTTTTCTCATTAATCTCTCAAGGTCAACAGTTCTCTCTACCCAATTTCATATGGGAGTACAGAACGCTAAGATGGCCCAGGAAAACACAACTGGCATCGAGAGACGTAAGATTAAAAGCCCAGCCTTTGTTCCCAAGACCCCATGAACTTTCTAGTCCACCAAGCTCCTCCCAAGAATGTCACAGCAGATCCTGGGCAACAGCCTGTTCCCCGACCTGGTACTCAAGTAGGTGGGAGATAACTGGGTACCAGAGATGCTGTGGAAGGAATCTGGGCTTTAGAGGGACCTGGAAGAGAGCAGCTCTAAGGTCTCCTGCCCTTCTCAGACGTCCTCCTCTCCTAAGTACCTGATTCTCACTCTCGCCTGAGGGGAGCTGAGTCATCAAGACACTTCTGTTTCCTGCTGTGACCAAAACAACAATCGATCCCTTTGCTCCATCCCTCCTTCCCTCCCTGCCTCCCCTACAGCTTTGGTTACAATGCCAGTGAGGAGACCCCCTCCATGGCCTCCTGTATTTCTTCTGAGCCTCCAAAACTGGGCAGTTTAAACCCTCCTCCCAAATGATGCTTTCTCAATACCCTTCAGCTCCTTGAAAATCACTGCCTTACCCCTAAAGCCGCTTGTGATCCAATCGGACATATTCGCCCCACCCATTCACCCTTTCCATTCCTACCCTGAATTCTGTGCTGTTAGCTTACATATCTCATACCCCAAACACCTCAAAATACACATGTATTGCTTTAGAACAAGATGGAATATAAACAAGTAAACAAAGAAATACATCTGTCTGGTATCCCATCCTCTTTCTTGCTCCCCAACAGTGAAAGAACCAACACTAACCCATCCCTCACATGGTGCTCTTGCCACAAGCAAAGCTCACACATGTCAGCACCAACACACACTCCCGACTTCCCAATACCTTCCAACTCCAATCTCTCTCTCTCTTTTTTTTAGTTTTGTTGTTGTTGTTGTTGTTAATATTGAGGATATTTTTTCCATTGATTCTTAGAGAGAGTAAAGGAGAGGGAGGGAGAAGGAGAGAAACATTGATGTGAGAGAAACACATAGATTGGTTGCCTCACACATGCAACTTGACCAGGGCCGGAGATTGAGCCTGTAACGCCAACTCCAATCTCTCTCTCTCTTTTTTTTAGTTTTGTTGTTGTTGTTGTTGTTAATATTGAGGATATTTTTTCCATTGATTCTTAGAGAGAGTAAAGGAGAGGGAGGGAGAAGGAGAGAAACATTGATGTGAGAGAAACACATAGATTGGTTGCCTCACACATGCAACTTGACCAGGGCCGGGGATTGAGGCTGTAATGCAGGTACATGCCCTTGATTGGAATCGAATCCGGGACCCTTTGGTCAGCAGGCCAGATGTTCTAACCACCAAAGAATCGGCCGGGGCCCAACTCCAATTTCTAGTTTCAACCCTTTCATGTTTCTTCCTTCACTTGAACCTCCGTGTTTTTGCCTAAGATTTCCTTCGAGAAAGAAGGATTGGCAATGACCCCCAGCCCACCTCCACCCGCGGGGGTAGCTCTGGCTGGGCAGCCCGCGTTACCATTGGAGTCTTCCACTTCTTCGGCCGAGGTGGCTTTCTGGGCGGAGTGGTGGTTGTGTGAGGAGAGCAGGCTGACGATCCGCGGCCTGGGCAGCGTCAGGGCTTTCCCGTGGACCTTGAGGGAGTGTTCCTTTAACTGGCTGATTGTCATGGTGGAGAATGAGCACCAAGAACACTTGTAGGCATGTTCACCTGGGAGATGGGGCAAGGGACAAAGGGGCAAGGAGGGCACAGGTTGGGTGGAGACCAGAACACGGTTAATCACTCGATGGAGTAGCGTCCCGAGCTTCGGGGTCTAAGACCTGCACAGACCAACCCCCGCCCACCCGCCAGCCACTGCTCTCCTCTGGACTGAACCCCTCGAGGAGCTCTGTGTTCATGTGGCCTGGCTCCTCTCCATTTCACGCTCTAATCGCGTGGAGGGGCCTATGGGCTGTTCCTCCACAGGGAGCCAAACTGAACATCTATGATGTCCACACGGGAAACGCTTCCCGGTCTAGGCTGCCCTTCTGTCGTCATCAGGAAATAACATGCCCAATTCTCCTGCCCAGGCCTGTGGGTGGCTTTCCATCACCCGTCCCTCCGTGCGAGTCCACTGTGCTGGTTTCATTCACCACTTCCTCGCTGACTCCACACCTCCCGACTCCACTCATCCTACAGTGGGCTTTGTTTTTTTTTCTGGACCAGTTCACAAGCCTCAGCATAAAACCCCATTTCCCTCTGTAACCAATAACACAGAAATGGGTAAAAACAAGTCTTTTTTTTTTAAACTGAAAAAGATATGGGTCTACATATGAATATATGTCTCCGTGTGCGTCTAGCTCCACCTTCTTCAATAAACAGGATATTTCAGTTAAAATAAGAATTTTCCTTTTAGTTATTTTTATACCACCGAAATGCAGGACGAATCACTAGGACTAAATTAAATTAGGGTATGATTTACCTTTGCCCTAAGTCAGTTTTCCAATTAACTGCATTTTCAGATGCGAGGGTGTGAAATGGGCAAGCTTATGTTATGTTACCCTGGTACAATCAACTCAGAAAGCAATTTTGCTTTTTAGAACAATAGGCTTTGGATGTTCATGCTTATAATGCAGTAATTCCACTTCTGCGAGTTTACATTAAGGAAATATCCTTTAGTACATAGAAAGCTTTATTTAGAAATAAACATGCATTTATGCTTAAAAAAGATGAAACAACCTAAATTTCCAACCATAGGGAAATGATTAAGTAAATGTGGCCCTATCTTCTTGATGAATTATCATTTTCTTAAAGAGTCTATAACAACATAGGAAAATAAAGTACTTGAAAAATAGATAGGAAGGCATAATATCTTTTAGATTAAATTATAACCACAATTGTTAAAAATAATTATAGAGGAAATGGTTGAAAGGAAAAACAATCAAATGTTAACAGCTGCCTGGCTGGTGTGGCTCAGTGGTTGAGTGTTGACCCATGAACTAGGATAGCGGTTGCCAACCTTTCAGACCTCACGGACCTGCAGTGGTCCACAGACCACTGGTTGGCGACCACTGGTTTCACATGCTGGGGTTGTGGGCTCGATCCCCAGTAGAGGGCGTGCGGGAGGCAACCAATCTGTGATTCTCTTTCATCATTGATGTTTCTCTCCCTCTTCCTAAAATTAATGAAACCATTATTTAAAAAAACTACAGTGGTCTTGAGATAATAAGATTATGAACGACTGACTATATTTCACTCATTTTCAAATTTTCTGTAAACATGTATTTTTAAAAATTATTTTTAAGTGAAATTTAAAAGCCAGAGGAGATGAAAGAGGAGGAAGTAAAGGAATGAGAGAAGAATGGCTTTCTGGTTGTGAAGGTTCTCTGGGCCAGTGGGAACAGCTGAGGGCGGAGCTGATGTCTCCGGGTTAGTAAGTGAAGGAGGAACTAGAAGGTAAAACTCTGCCCTCCCTTCACCCAGCAGAGGGCTGCCGCCTGCCACCCAATGGTTTCACATGTGAGGTGACCCTGCATCCCAAGTTCTGCGTTAAGTCTCCTTTTCACCACTGATGACCCCAGAGCTTGCATTTCCAAGAAAGTCTTGAAACTAACCTTGATTTATACAACATGCTACAGCTCAAGGCAGAACAGACATTCAAAGAGGCCAGAGGATCCAAACAAACAGAACATCCATCAGTTGTCCCCCCATAGTTACCTAGGAGTTACAGGGTAATGCTGGGCCATGAGCAATGGGCTTGTGAGTACTCAAAACATGGAGTTTATTCTTGTCTTATTAATTACTGCATTATTACAATAATTATTATATTACATTATATATAATACCATTGCTCTCCTGATTCCATTTTTCAACTTTTTAAAAAAATCTTTATTGTTGAGAGCATTACATATAACCCCCTCTACCCACCATCCCCCCAATGACCTCTTCTATCCTGCCTCCATCCCCGCCCCAGGCCTTCAGCACCCTATTGTCTGTGTCCATGGGTTATGCATATATGCATACAAGTCCTTTGGTTGATGAACTTTGTTTAGTGGTTGTAAATAGTCCAACTGAAGAGAGAATTCAAATCCAGGTTACCTGGTTCATCTACACGACTCTTTATCCTTTAAAATAATCCATCTACAACAGACAAGATAAGTCAACAGTCCTTTGCAAAATGTACCTGCTCTCTCTTAGCCGGGCCACTGTCAGTGGCTAAGGGCCATTTGTGGACACCAGGGCTCCCAGGTGCACAGAGAGCAGAATTACACCGCTCCCACTCTCTCTCCCTCTGGAAGCTTCCTTCTCTCCAACCAGTGAGCACAGAAGGCCAGTCTGCTCGCCAGCTCCAAGAACATATACTTCCGCTCAGTGCCCTGGAGCCAGTGTGCAGCCTCTGGCACCCCTTCAAAGCCCTTCCTACAGGCAGAATCCTTTACCCACTCCCACCACGAAAGTGCTTCTGACCAGGCGGAGGCCTATGGGAAACACACCAGAAAGGGTCCCAGCTGAATCATTTACAATGTTCAGTTAGAAAAAAATGGCTTGAACCCTGGAGCCTGTCACTCCATGAACTTCAGTGGAATTTTCCTGGAGATATAAAAATACTAACAGATAGAAACAAGACCATTTGGCTAATCTCCCTGGCCCAGGACCCACCCCTGCACCTCCACCCCTCTGCCTCCCGTGGGGCCCAGGGCATCTGGAAGTCTTCAGTAGCTTTACTGCATTGAGCCAGTTCAACGGGACCCAACACTCAGGAGGAGACAGCAGAGAGACAAGAATGTATTTCCATAGGCAACGAGGAGATGGCAAAAGGAAGGCAGGACTCGGGGTCTCAGTGGGTTTTATAACCACACAAGGGGAGCCAAAAAGCGAGAAGAATTCTAGCTGTCTGCAAATTTTCAAACGAGGATCTAAATACCTCAGCCCAGGAAACTCAGGGAGGAGACTGGACTCTGGAAAGAATCCGATAGTATAGCTGGGTATCCTGAGGCCTCATTTCCCCAATTTCCCTTTGGGTTTGATGTGAGTTCCTCTGAGGTTGTCAAAACCGCTGAGAGGGTCACACGCAGGCTGCTGCTGCGTTGGGGTTCTGAGAGTGACTGAGGAGACATGAGGACTGAGGAGACAAGGTCATGGAGACATCCCCAGGGCCCCTACCCACACCCACTGCCTTTCCTACCTCACACCTCTTTTCTCTCGGGGTTGAGTTCCGATTATCTACCTGTGGGCATCCCCCATCATTTGCAAAGTAGAGAAGAGCAGAAGAGAGAGAGGCAGCAGCCCATCAGTGACAGGGATGTGCTTGTTCTGGAGCCAAGTTCTCAGTGAATGGATCACATGGCTTTGAGCAAGTCATCCGAAACTGAGGGTGACAACCTGCCCTTTAGGACTGCCATGAGGATTAAAAACGATGATGAATGTAACATGTTTAGTAAAGAGCCCTGTAGGTAAAGGGTGTTCAATGAAGCAAACACAGTGAGAGGGGGCGATACAGTGACAGAGACCCGAGTAGCCCCGGGACACGCATGATACTAAGCCACTTCTTATCTTGTATCTGAACATGTATGTATGTAAGGCATCTCCCAAGAATCTCACTACTTGTCTTGAGTTCTCTTAAGTTCCTCTGAACTTCCTCAAGACTACACCATTACTTTATTTGGGGGCTATCTTTAGTGGATGTAACAATTCTTGCATTTCCATTAGAAAGGCTCGGGAATTTAGAACTTTCTCTTGGCCAACAAACGCTGCTAGCATGCATCAACTGTGACGTGGGTGACACCGGCTGGGTATTATTTTGGCTTTGGGCGATTCCTTAGATTTTCTTTATTCGATTAAAAAATAACTAAATGTGCAACCATCTCAAGAATAACTTATTCTCATGTGTGGGACAAGAGACTTTTAAAGTTTTACTCAGTGAAGACCACAGGATTTCAAACTCAGCAGACTTGGGCACCACCAATGTCAACTCACCAGCATGAGCTTTGAGTAGGTGTGTTTTTAGCCGACTGTTGTAGGAGGACTTGAAGGAGCAGAGTTTGCATCGGAATGGTTTATGGTGTCCGTGGTGGGTTTGCATATGGCGATCCAAACTTGTTGTAGGAGAAAAACGAACAAACAAAAAGACAGGGTTAAAAGCTGCGTGTAACATTTTCTCATTGCCCTCTTCCAGAAATCCCATTTCTAAGCTGTTCAAAGTCATTTTGCTACTTTCCAATGATGGTGCTTACAAAAAAAAAAAAAAAGGCAACAGTGGCACCTACTCTAAAAGGAGGGGAAGCTCAAGGAAGGAGATAACTCTTGAGCAGGGAAGGGTTTCAAAGTGTTGAACTACATGGAATGAGTGGTTTGTTCCCAAAGCCTTTGTAAATAGGCAGGTGTGATTACGGGAAGTCACGTGATCCAAAGGCTGGTCACCCCGCTGATAAACACAACAATGTTTGCTGTACATCCATCTTCCAGAGCAACTTACAAGGATGTCATTTAATTATAGGCATTCCCAGTATTACATAACTACTAAAGAAAAAAAATAAATCCACCAAACCAGGTGTGGGAAAAGTCCTAATTTGTGTCACTACCCCACATCACACCTTCTTTACAAACCACTCAAGTCTTATCTTCCTATTTCAAGTGCTCCCGACTCCATAAAAACTTCCTGATTTTTCCAGAGCGATGTTCACATCTCTCCTCTTTGAAACTTCATAGCGTTTTACTTATGCACATTTTTTAAAGACGTGTGCCTTCTTATGGCAAGTCACTGGTGTGCTGGCTTTATTTATTATCCAGCTAGACCCTAAACTCCTGTAGAACACTGACCACGGCCCATTCATCTTCACATGCCCCAGAAGCCTCCAGGACACCACCAAGCACAAGGGCATACCCACTTATTCACAGCGATGTCCTGAGGTTCTGCTATGCGATAGGTGCTGCTATAAAGTACTTCGGACACTAGCCGGTTCGGCTCAGTGGATAGAGTGTCAGCCCATGGACTGAAGGGTCCCGGGTTTGATTTAGGTCAAGGGCACCTACCTTGGTTGCAGGCTCAATCCCAAGCCCTGGTCAGGGTGGGAGTGCAGGAGGCACCCAATAAATGTCTCTCTCACATCGATGTTTCTGTCTCTCCCCCCTCCCTTCCACTCTCCCTAAAAAATCAATGGAAAAATATCCTCGGGTGAGGATTAACAAAAAAAACAGTTTTGGAACTGATGAGAACTACACAAATTTGATGCCAGTGCCTGGATCTGAAGGCAAAGATTAGATATTCAACTTTGGATGATGATAATAATAATAATAATAATAATAGAATAATAATAGTTTTAGCCCTGACCGGTTTGGCTCAGTGGATAGAGCATCAGCCTGCGGACTGAAGGGTCCCAGGTTCGATTCCGGTCAAGGGCCTGTACTTTGGTTGCAGGCACATCCCCAGTATGGGGTGTGCAGGAGGCAGCTGATCGATGTTTCTCTCTCATTGATGTTTCTAACTCTCTGTCCCTCTCCCTTCCTCTCTGTAAAAAATCAATAAAATATATTTTTTTAAAAATAATAGTTTTAAGCATCCCACACTCTGCAGAAGCACTGCCTCCTCCCGCCTTTCCACCTCCACTAACTAGCACGTTGTCTGTTTAAAGAAGCAAACAGCCCATCAGTTATTTCCAATTATCATAAAAATAAACAGCATGTCATAGTCTTACAATTAGTCACCTTCATCCAAGACCGCAGAACACATTACAGAACATTTCTCTCTGGCGCACAGTCAACAGAGAAAGGCAACAAAATGTTTCGTCTCAGAACCATCCCTCTTCTCATCACCCAGAAAAGCCTTCATAAAAACTCCAAATTTACAATTTCTAAGCCGTGATGAGCAACGGGAAGCTCTCCCTCTTCAACCACCCTGAACTTCAAGCATCTCTCTGGATTCCATCAACTTATCTACCTTTCAAGGTCTTTTTAAAAACATCAAGCAGCCCTAACCAGTTTTGCTCAGTGGACAGAGCGTCGGCCTGCGGACTGAAGGGTCCCAGGTTCGGTTCCGGTCAAGGGCATGTACCTTGGTTGCGGGCACATCCCCAGGAGGGGATGTGCAAGAGGCAGCTGATCAATGTTTCTCTCTCATCAATGTTTCTAACTCTCTATCCTTCTCCCTTCCTCTCTGTAAAAAAGCAATAAAATATATATTTTTAAAAGCAAATAAACAAAAAACATCAAGCAATGATGCCCAGTCGTTATCGAATAAAAATATATATATATATATATATTTTTTAAATTAAGCAATGAGCCTTAGGTCACATGGGTTAACAGTCCTAATTTTATCTCCTAGTTACTCCATTTCCCAAATGGAACTTAGTCCTCAAATGATGATTAGGTACCAATAAACTTATCGACTCTCAGATCTTTGTGTACGTCAGAGCCATACCTACAAAACTGTCATTTTTTTTTAAAAAAAAAACACCCTGCAAATCTTCTGTCAACCAAGCAAAATCCTGTTCTTAGCTCCATTTGACAGATAAAGTTAAGGTAACTGCCAACTGGACAGCAGGTGTGAACCACAAGGGGCAACTGCTAACTCCTCCAAACTTCTCCCGCCCTCACGTAGCTGCCCTCCGCTAGGCCACCTCCGCCCAGGTACACGCGACCGGCCACTCCTCAGCACTTACTTGTGCCTGAAAGCGGAAACAAAGGAGCAATACTGGCAGCTGTACTTGTCCTCGCGGGTGAACATGGCCAGGGCCAGGTGGCTCCTCTCATGAGAACGCAGCCCCTGCATGGACATCAGGACTCGGTCACATTGACTACAATGGTATCCCCCCGGCCGGGTCTCATCCTCCAACATTCCATCAAGCAAGCAGTGTCCACCATCCACCCGGTCCACCAGGGCGCCACTTGCATCTTTGGCTGCTTCCAGTCCATCCAGGAACAAGTGGGAAGGGTCCTCAGCCTCCTGCTAAGAGAACCACACACACACACATACCCCACCAACAAAATAAATATCTATGGTCATTCGCCCCAGCCTTCCTCCTCTCCTGCATTCTCCCACAAGCCGCAGCGGTTCCTGACAGTCTCCTCCCGGCCTCTCCGGCTCCCCCTACAGGAGACGGCAAACCCGCCGGCCATTCCTCATGCAGTGGTGGTGGTTTTAGGGCCATGTGTCCAGGCACAGGGTGCTACTGCCTGGCAAATGCTGAGAGAGGGCATCTCCCACACTGAAGACGGTTCGCTCACTTATCGCCCATCTTAAAAAAAGAAAATTAAAATTGTGATCTCAGCTAAACTGACATAAAGCAGGGTTAGGGTTACGGCTCAGAGAAAAAACAACAACAGGAAAGGAAGGGAACCACGCCGAGTACTGTGGGCATCATCCTTGGGAAATCA
>NW_006296226.1:548679-554818 GCF_000327345.1 Myotis davidii | reverse complement strand
GTGCTCACCCCGCCCCGCAGACGGTGACTTCAGCCCTTGCCTGAAGGTTGATGAATAATCAATTCAAAAAGTTAAGAAGCTGCCTGCTTTGAAGATACTCATGTTTCCAGGTGGCTCCTTGGATTACGGATTATGGGGAGAGCCGCTCTGTCTCCCCTGAGTGAGTCCAAGGCTGGGACACCCCGCAGAAGCAGGGAAGACACTGGCCACCGCTGCCCCTGTGCTGCCCACCGTGGCCCCTGCGCTGCCCACAGCCAGGCAGTTTCAGTCTTCAGAGGAGAAAAGCAGAAGGTTCGCCTCCACGCCACACAGGCAGAACAGGACAAGATCAAACGGGGCTGGTGACAAATACACAGTCACATATCCAGGGAGGAAGAGCAGAGCCCTGAGCCAACTCCTCTACCTCAGCAGGCTAGCCCCTCCTAGAAGGCCGGGATGGCGGTGTGGCTATCCCAACAACGGCTGCTATTCTGGTTATGAAGTTCGCAACAGGCAGCCTATGAAAGGTGTGTGTGTGTGGGGGGGGGGGGGAGTTTGGGGGCGGGACTGGGATTGGATAAAAAGGGAGGGTGGGTGGGAGGACAAATCAGGTCAACAGGCTCTCAGGGTCAACTGTGACTTAAGGCTTTTAGTTTTAGGTGTAATATCTCTGCCACTCCTTCGAGGACCCAGGATAAGCAGCAAAAGACGGACTCTCCCGGGCTCTCTGCGCCCGCCAGCCCAATGAGAAAGGACAGTGAGAAGTCAGGCAGTGGGAGGAGCCGAAGAGGACAAGACAGAACACACTCAATTCCTCTCAAGAGCAAACACCTAGTGGTGCTACACGCAGAAGAGAAGGGCGACTCGAAGCCTCCTGTGCGAGCGAGAGGCCCGGATTGTCTGTTTCCACCAAACTACCCACGTGGCAGGGAACCAGATCGGAGCTCGACCGCGTCGAGACACGCAAGAGGAGGGACGTCCAACCTGCAAAGAAATCAAAACAAGCCAGACCGACGCCGGCAACACTCAGGAATGCGCACACTCCGGGCCGCCCGCTCCGGAGCTGCTTTGAGCAACGGGGTTAATGAGTAACGCGCATGGGCTCACACAAAGGGACGCGCATCCAGGCCTTCCCAGCGCTCACCTTCACGGCGGACACGGCGGGGACGCTGCCGTACTGGACGTGCTTCCGCAGGTGATTGCAGATGGCTCGGAGCGTCGGGTGCACTTCCACACAGAATTTACACTTGTAGCCCACCACCTTCCGCTCCTTGATCTTTGGCACCTCTTCTAAGTGACCAAAAGGCTGGTAAAATACAGTGGTAGCTGTCAGTACTCGGAGCCCCTCCCGCAACGGCCGGCATTTATTCTTGTAGCTTACTAGCAGATTTTATTTTAAAGCAGATTAGCAGGTTAAAAACCAAGGGAGAGAATGAGTATTTTTTTTTTTTTTTTTTTTTTTTACATAAGGAATTCGTCAGAGTCGTGGCACACTGCCTACTATGCAAAGTCTCTGGAACCCGCGTGCATTACGACTTGTGAGAAGATTTCTGTGCAGGAGCCTCATGGTCACGGCCACCAAGGGATCTGGTCTGCAAACCCATGTCAACTACGCAGGTGAGAACGTTGCATAGCTACGCCGTTAGTGAGCTTCTTGACACACACACACCATTCTACTCCGGGAGATGTTAGGTTCATGTAGCCACACTGCAGACCGAGACACGGCTGGGAAGCGCTCATGAGACCAAGAGACAGCCCACGGCGGCCTCAGGAAAGAGAGCGAGCGTCGCCGTGGACCTAGGCCTCCGACGAGGCTGCTTGGCAGAGAGAGACACAGAGAAACCACCCCAACCCTCCCCTGGGGAGCCTCCGGAGGAGTGAGAGGGAGGGGCACAGGACCGTGGAGAAGAGTGAGCACAGAATGGGGATAATCAAGCTCGAAATGTTTAATTGACTTATTGAGCTCTCTGGCAAGCTAAGTCACTAGGAAGCCCGTGGCAGCTTGGCTGGCAACGAAGACGTGCGTGTGGGCACCAGTGCTGAGAGGCCTCCTGGGGGAAGGGAAATCAAAACATATCCTTACCCTCTCTTGTTTGAAATCTGCAAAAGCACCATCTGCATATTTCTGCTTGCTCAAAAGCTGTTTCCTCCTCTCCTGACGTTTGGCACGCTTCTGGAATTCCTCATTGTGAACGTTCAAGTGTGAGGTCAGCTCCGCGGTGCTCTGCAGTTTGCTATCGCAGTGCTTACACTGGTAGGCGGGGCCCTGCGGGCGGGGGCCGCCGCCCAGGATAACAAAGTCCCTCTTGAGGTCCCGGCTGTGGTGGTCGGTGTAATGCATGCACAGCAGCTCGGCCGTGCTGAAGGAGAGCTTGAAGCACTTGATGCAGCGGAATGGGAGCCACTCCATCTCCTGCGTCTCGCCTCCCTCCACCTCGGCTTTCTCCAAGCTGCCTCTCTCCTCCTCCTCCAGCAGCACCGGCTTCTCGGGCTCATCCGCGTAGACGGCCGTGAAGTAGCCCCCCAGCTTGCTGGCGTGCT
The DNA here is from genome assembly GCF_000327345.1 of Myotis davidii. Lineage (NCBI taxonomy): Eukaryota > Metazoa > Chordata > Mammalia > Chiroptera > Vespertilionidae > Myotis > Myotis davidii. The sequence continues at coordinate 552,298 of NW_006296226.1, read as the reverse complement.
GCTTCTTGGGGAACACCCCCGGGTGGCGCTTCATGTAGTGGGACACGATGCCCTTCTTGCTGAAGGACTGGAAGGAGCACAGAGAGCACTTCTTCTTCTCCACCGCCCGCCGCAGTTCCTCGCTGAGCTGCGGCGAGTCGTCCTTGGGCGGGGACGGGATGATGACCTTGTTGGGCTTGTCGCTGATGGTCCTGGAGGCCGCCAGGCAGTGGGTGTAATAGGCATCGATGTCGTGGCGCTTCTGGTAGTGGGCCGCCAGCCCTTTGCGGATGGGGTTGGTGTAGGAGCACAGGGCGCACTTGAAGAGGTTGTTCTTGCCCTCGGGCTGGGCGCGGACGTTGTTGTGCTTGATGCGGTAGTGCCTGGCGATGCCCTTCCTCGTGGAGCAGAAGTACTTGCAGAGCTGGCACCGGAACACCGTGTGCGAGGCCAGGTGCGAGGTAGAGAAGTGAGCAGCGGGCACGGGCTCCTCCCCCACCTCCTCCTCGGTGATGGAGACTTGGGAGGGGCTCACTTCAGTGGTGATCTCGGGCTCGAGGGACACCGGCAGCTTCGGGGGCGACGGGGAGAAGACATCGAATTCAGGCTGGTTGTGGTACTTCTCGTAGTGGATTTTGAGCTTCTCCAGAGTGCCATGCGTGTAGGGGCACAGTTTGCAGCGGTAGGCGCCGAACCCTTGCTTGAAGATCCGGCTCGTCTCCTCCACGTCGTTCTGGGTGATGTCGGCGGACTGCTCCACGTCGTGCACAAAGTCCTCGGCGGTCACCTTGATGGCCGGGTGTCGCTTCTGGTAGTGGGTCAGGACGCCGTGGATGCGGGTGTTGATGTAGGGGCAGTGCCGGCACTTGTAGACGGCGCCTGGGTTGATGTCGATGTCCTGGGCGAAGTCAGCGGCCTTCACCTTCATGCCGGGGTGCTTCTTCCCGTAATGGGTCAGAAGGCCGTGCAGGTTGTTATACTCGGACTGGCACACGGTGCACTGGTACGGGGTGGAGTTGATGGCAGGGTTGGCCGAGGAGAGCTGGAGGCTCTTCTCTGGGGAAAGCCGGGCATCCTCGGGGCATTCCACGTCCTGCTCGGGGAGGGGAGCGGGCAAACCGCTTTCACAATTCACGGGGCCCACTAACTCTTCGGACGAAGGGATGGGGTTCTCCACAGCATCCTTCTCCTTGATGATGTCCAGCAGCACCGACTCGTCGCCATTCATGGCCCAGGGGTGGAACGCTTGGTAGTGATTGGTGATGTCCCAGATGGAGATGGCTTCGAAGACACAGTCTCGGCATCGGTAGGTTTTGGCTTCGGCTGGCATCATGAGGGAGGGAGGGGATGGGTCTGGCCCGGCCCAGAGTTTGGTAGCCATGTAGGTGTAGTCCACGTAATGCTCGGGGTGCCTCCTTTGGTAATGCAGGAGCAGGCCGTTGGGCTCCGTGTGGGAATAGATGCACCACTCGCAGTGATAGCCAGCTTCTATGGAGCCATCGAGGAACGCCCAGCGCATGATGGACGTGACCGTGGCCTTGAGGGCGGGGTGGTCTTTCTTGGTATGCTTCCTCAGTGCGTAGAAGTAGGGGGAAGTGTACGAGCACTGCCTACACTTGAGGGCTCGCAGTTTTGTTTTGTCTCGCTCCACGCCGGAGGGGGCAACCAGCATGCAACTGGCGGACTTCCTCTGGTTCCGGTCACAGAGGCTTCGGATGGTGGCCGTGTGCTGCCGGATCACATCTGCGTTGGCCTTGAAGTCTCGGTGCTTCTTCTGATAATGAATGAGTACCCCTTTGACCGTCCGGTTCCCGTAATCACAGTGCTGGCAGAAAAACATCTCGTTCTCCACAGGGGGGCCATCTCTCTCGGAGCTGCTCCGGCTCAGCGGCTGCATGGGGGCGGGCGGCCGGGGGGAGCCTTGGGGCCCCTCGGCCCCTCTCATCATGGCCGCTGTGGGAGGAGCCTGTCTGATATATTTGGCAGTGACCTTTATTTCTGGGTGTCTTTTCTGGTAGTGGACAAGCACTCCCACAACTGACCGATTGCTGTAGGAGCAGTGTTTGCAGTAGTAAAGCTCTGTTTTTTTTTGAACCCATGGTGGACATTTTGGGAGACATGGGAGCACCCACCTCAAATGATAATTGAGAAAGGGCCGCGCCCCTGTCCACAGACACCATGCGCATGGTTTTCTGGATCCTAAAGTAGGAAGCCTTTTCTTCGGGGTGTTTCTTCTGATAGTGAACCAAGACAGAGTGCATGTTGGGGCTTGCGAACGAGCAAACGTCACAGTCGTAAACGACCACGGTGTTCACGGAGGGGTCCTTCTGGTTTTCACATTCTGGAGGAAAGGTCTTGGGAGGGGTGCTTTTATTGAACGCCATGCCGCCACCGCGAGCCACGGGCGTGGATGTCGCCAGGTTCTTGGGCGCCGAGTTCAGGATCTCCCGCAGCGTCTGGGACTCGGTGCTCAGCCCCTCCTGCTGCTCCACGACATAGCTGGAAAAGATCATGGCGTTATTGATCTTCACCGTGGGGTGCATTCTTTGGTAGTGTGGCATCAGGCTCCTCACGTTGGGGCTCGTGTAGGAACAGAAACGACACCGGTAGATCAGGTCCGAATGGTCAAAGTTGAGGACATTCATGGCTTCGGGGTGGTGCTCACCGTAGTGCTGCTGGAGATCTTCGAAGTTGGTGTAATCAATGTAGCACTCCAGGCACCGGTACACCGCGCTGTGGTCGTTGGGGTCCAAGATGTACCTGAAGCTGAATTTAATGTACGGGTGCATTCGCTGATAGTGGGTGCTGACACTCCGGGCAGATTTGTTGTTAAAGTCACAGTGTTTGCAATAGTAAAGCCTCCCAGAGTCACTAAAGTCTGTACTTTCGTTAGTGTGCTCGGTCCCATACAGGGGAACCTGGGCGTTCAGCAGAGCAGTACCGGGAATTTGGTGATCTTTCAAGTTTGTCGAGGAGCCGTAATAATCCTCTTCGTCTTCCGAAAGTGTGAGCTCAATCTCCGCCCCGTTGGTGGCATTGTAATCGTGGCTGATGTTTCTGAAGTTGGGCTCCTTCTGGGGCACGCTGGCATCTGGCACCCACAGCTGCTGCGTTGCAAAGGGAGGGGGCACCTCCAGGACTGGCTCCGTTGGCTCTTCTTCCCGGTCCAACTCCACCTCGATCTCCACTTCATTGTCTTCTTCTTCCTCCTCATCATCCTCGACGTTGATCACGGCATCCTCCTGCTGTTTGCTCTGGTTGATCTTGCTCTGCAGGTTGCTCGCGATCTCGTCGATCCTCGTCCTCTTCTTCACCGGCGATAAGTCGAGAGGAAAGTCACTAGCGAGCTTCCGAGAGGCCTTAGCTACAAAATTGTTCTTGGAGGACAACCCAAGAATTGAGGTCTGGCTTTTCTTCACAGTGTTGCTGGAAGAGGGGTGGCTGTCTGTCTCACTTTCCAATGGGAGGCTGGAGGGCGGCCCCTCGAATTTTGGCAAGTTGTCGCAGAACGAGTGTTTGTGCTGCTGATGGACTCTTAGCCCTTTCAGAGTCGTGGTGGAGTAATTACACATGGTGCATTTGTAAGGGTGCAGGGGTGGGGCTTGCACGGGGGGCTGTGGCGGCTGCGTCGGTGGGGGCT
>NW_006296226.1:543858-548553 GCF_000327345.1 Myotis davidii | reverse complement strand
TGTGGTGGCGGCAGCTGTGGTGGCTGAGGCTGTGACGGAGGTGGTGGCGGTGGCAGTGGCGGCGGCGGTGGCTGTTGCTGCAAGGAATCCAACATGACTCCTGACTTCCTGCCATTGATGCTTGGGCTCTCGTAAGACACGACCCCTTCATTCATTGAGGAAGCGATGCTTTCGCTCTGGGAATTCACAGCATCCCAATCTGACGTTGTACCCGTGTGACACTGTTTGTGAGCCCCCAGTTTTAATGAGCTCTTGCAAGTAAACGGACATTCGTCACATTTGTACACAGCTGTCTTTCCGGATAAGTGAATGTTTTCTATGTGTCGGGAGATGCTACGTCGATGCATGGTGAGGAAAGGACAAAAGGGGCACTGGAACCTGTTCATAAATCTCCTGAAGGGAATCCCCTTGGTCTCCAACAATTTGTGGCCGTCGGAGCCCATCAGCTGCTCTGCAGACATGCCTGCTGTCTGGTGATCCATAGCGTTTAAGCCATTCTCACTGTCTATCTCATTGAGCTCTTCCTCGGAGCTGGAGTCATTCAGCATGCTGTTCGTTTCCAGGTCGGCAGGAGAATTTGTCATGTCGGCCATTCCGTAACGGGATCTCTCTGCCAGGTTAACAAGGCCAGAATTGTGAGGTGACTTCGGCTTCATCGGAGGGTAGGACAGGGGTGAAAACTTGGAAGCTGAAGAATTGGGTCTCATGATGGAGTTGCTGATGGAGCCCCTGTAGTTGGAGACGTTGGCGTTGGGCATCTCCCGGCTGGCAGCATTCATGGATAGGTAGGTGGAGTTGGAAGTGGGGCTGGGGTCGTTCTTCGGCAGGTCGGGGAGACTCGTCCCTTCCTGCTGTCTGAGGTTGGAGAGGACCTTGACCATGCTGCGGTGTTTCTTCATCATGTGGTCACACCACCTTTCTCGGCGCGGGGTCTGGTAGCTGCACCACTCACAGCAGAAGTTGCCTCGAGACTTGGTCAAAGGCTTGACCATGGATTCCAAGATGCTGCGCTCCACGACCTCTGCAGGCAGCTCCTTGCAGGGGTCCTGCAAGGACACGGGCGGGATCACGGGGTCTGGCATGGGGACAGGGGCAGGAGGGAGCGCGGCGATCTCCTTCAAACTGTTTTTGTGATACATTTTCTGGTGCTTCATTATTCTCGCCCTCCTTGGTGACTTGTATGTGCAAAACTGGCAAGAGAAGACCTTTCCAAACCCCTCGTGCATCATGATATTATAATTTAAGGATCCTGGGACGGGGGGTCCCGCCGAACTCCCTTCAGCTTGAGCCCCGTGGACCTTCCTAGTGTGTTCAATGAGGAGGTTTTTTGACCTGAAGTAGCGTACGCAGAACTTGCATTGGAAAAACTTGCTTGTTGGTTTGGGATTAGGGGCAATATGCTGACCGTAATATCCTGGGCTGTGGCCGTAGTAACCTCCGGTCCCCAATGCAGTTGCATTTTGACCTAAAGAGAAAACACAGGGTAAGTGGGACAAGAAAAGTAAAGCAAGAGAGAATTAAGAAATTCAACCATGCAAATCCACTTTTCTTTTCAATTATTCTTCATAGCCACAAAAGCACGCGTTTCACCAACTGCAGCCTCCATTCGAGAACTTTCAGAGAGACGACACCTTGTTTTCCAAATGGAAAGGAAACTAAGAGTCAGAAGGAAGCCGAGAGGACAATAATCAAGAACCGAAACATGATGCCCATACCACAGGAAGGGCTCAGAAGAGCGAGAAACTCTGCAGAGCAGAAGCCCGTGTATCAAGAACCAAGGCCACTGGCTCAAAATGCATGAGAGCACTGAACTATATCAGACAGGCCGAGGTTAGTCTAGATTTACCTGATAAATCCTCTGCGATCCCAAATTCATCCTTTATAGAGGAAAACTCCACCTCGGTCTGATTGCTGGCATTCATGGACCCGGATCGTGGCTCATGCGCGTTGTCTTCGGCAACATCAGTGGGCTGCAGAAACGCCGTGTGGACATCCTGAATGTGCGCCTTGAGATCCTCATAGGATGGGGCTCTGAAGTCACAGCCATCACACTGAAGCACCTCCATGATTGGGGTCTACCCTCTCACATCAGGGACCTGTGGCAGAAGGCACAACGAAACGTCTTAAGGAAGGCAGGGAATGCACAGCCCAAGTCGATGGGGCTGAAGTCATTCCTGGAGAAAATTCTAGTATCGGCAGATTTCGCTTACTAAGCTCTACCAGTTGGAACACTGGCCGGAGGAAGGCCATCAGACATAACGGGGATGATGTCCTTGACTTCATAACTTCAAAGAAGGAAAGAAAAAAATAAAAAACCACCCAGATAAATTTTTATTGGCTTGATAGATCTTCAAATACCATTTGTCAAGGAAATGTCCAGAGTTCTAGTACTTTCTGAATTTCTTGACCAAATTCGAATTTCTTGGTAAGTTAATTCTGATTGTGGTTCTGGCTCGGGCCCATTTTCTTTTGTGAACTAGAGGCTGTCCATACAGAGGAAAAGAAACAACTTCCATCTCCATTTGCCGTTTTAGTATCGTAACACTGATGTTTTACCACTACATTGTGAAACAGTATGGCATCTCAGAGTGGTGGTAAAGAGAGCTTTTATTGGACCTTTTATTATTTTAATCTTAATAATTTTAAGAAATAAAAATTTTAAAAATAATTTTATTATTTTAACATCTTAACTAATATCGGGATACACCTCTTTCCTCCCTTCCCCAAACACTTTAGTTGGCTTTTTTTTTTTTTAATGAGCTAAATGGTTATTTGCTTTTTACTACCCACCAATTATAACTTAACAGCTTCTCCAATCTAATTAGGTCATAAAATATTTCTCATGAGGTTCTCAAACAACCAACTTTAAGATGACAATCCAGTTTCTTGTTGAAAGTTTGCACCTTGGTACCTCCATTTCCATGAAGGCAACAGACAGAAAGTCGCAGTCTTGAATACACACACACACACACACACACACACACAGAGGCTGTGAACCTGATGTAGAATAATTTTTAAAACTTGCCCAGCAACCTTCATTCTGCTATTTAAAATGGGATAGAAACATATAGACAGCTTCCCACTAACTCAATGGAGAGTCCCATCATTAAAAAGTTAACAATGTAGAAGGTACAGGCCTTCCTATCATAACATATATTCGGAGTGGAGATAACCAACTGTTATCTTAATGAGCAAGTGAGTTCATGTAGCTTACCCGCCGCAAACTCTACTGAGTCACTGCAATCTAGAACCAGATGTCTAAGAACAAACAAATCTCTCCGCACTTTTATTGTGCAGCAACTTTCTCTGCTTTCATTGGAGAAGATGCCTTATGCCTGCGGGAGAACAAAGTCTAGTAGTATGTCCATGTAGTAGAAGCAGCCGATGCGGGAGGATTTTCCATGAAGGCATGCTCCTGCTGATAGCCTACTAAAATAACTTCTGGCAAGTCCAGCTCTGGGCAGAAAGGGGCCTGCAGAGTGAGGTGCAGATATGCACCTCCTCTTCTCTCCCCGGGCAATCTATCCTTTTTCAATAAACATCGAGCCAGAGTCTTTTCAGCTAACTAAGTCTCAATATTCCAGATACACAAGCTTTTAGGTCTAAGCACCAACCCAAATCATGTGGAAGAGGGTTGCTATCAGCTCTGGATCGAATTACAGCAGCCACCCAGGCCCCACCCCACTTCTCTCGCACAGTCCATTAGACCTGAAAACAAATTTTTCCATGGTGCAGACGACTCCTGCATTTAGAACACTTCATAGGGAAGAAAGAAAAAAAAAAGAAAGCAGATCATCCAGTGTGCACTCCCCATCCCCCAAGCTTAGTCCTTTCATCTCAGCCAAAGGAGCCACAGCTCTGCCGAATGTGTTTATCACACTTCCAAGAGATAGGAGCCCTGCGTCACTGGAGCCCTAAGACTGGCTGAGCTGCCCTCGTCCTGAGCTTCAGCGCAGCCATTTTAGCTCCGGGCACAACATGGATTCTCTGGGATTCGGCTGGGCTGACACTCGGCAATGAGCCTCCAAGAGCAGCCTGGGCTCCTCTTCTCCTCCCAACAAAGAACAAACTGTTTTCATTCCTTTCCCAAAAAAGCTGCACCTCTCTCCTCCTCACATGTCATGCACCAAGATTTCCAAAGGTTCTATTATCCCATGATTGATAGGCTGGTCCCTTGGTCCCAGCAGAGCACTGGCTACTACAGGACAACCCTGGACCAGACCCTACGCTCCAGCAGGATTGGGGGGCGGGGTGGGGGAACCTCCAGAATGCCTTGGCTTCTTGGGAGTCGTCCTTCCACACACGCAGAAGACATACCATCCGACGCCGCTTGCCAGATTCCAAAGTCTAATGACCTTTGTTAATCACCAGCCAGTCTGTCTGCATCAGCAGACCCTGCCAACAGACACACCCTTCCACACAAAGGCTGTAGCTATTCCTTTTAGAAGAGGTTCTCTGAAAGCTCCATTGTGTAGCCGGGAGGAAAACAAAATCTCTTCCCTTCGAAACTTCAAGCCTTTAGAAATAATGCAACAAAAGCCTTTCTGCTGTGTGTCTTTTGGGAAAGTTGGGAGCCCGGTTTGCGCAACATCAACACAAATGATGGTTCTGCACAAGGAAAGCAGGGCACCTTCAGCGTTCAGTCGTCCACCCAGAGATGAAATTCCTCTCTCTGTGCCGTCCACACACCTCGGG
>NW_006296226.1:542729-543827 GCF_000327345.1 Myotis davidii | reverse complement strand
CTGAGGATTCTAACTTCACCGGATGCAAACACAAACCAACAGTCTCCTTGTTCAGCTACAAAGGAGATTAAAAAGGGTTATGAGATCAGAAAAAAAAAAAAAAAAGCCACTGATTTGGAAAAAAGAAGAGATGATGAAAGTGATTTCCTAATGGGTTCTAGCTTTAATGTTGTCGCAGCCTCTACCTCAAAAATGGCTCAGAGCCTTGGAAGAGGTTAATCTCCAGGCTGCTGAGAGAACCAGCGTCGGGTACAGCCTGAGCGGCCTTCAATTTGACGTCTGCACCAAGTACAGAAATGAGGATGTCGCCTCCTTTGAAAGCCATTTTGTCTTTGTGCACACATTTCTCCTGAAGACGCCGACAGAAGAAAACAGAAATTGCCAGCATGGCCCAAACAATCAAAGAAAACAGAAACTTGATGTGGTTGTGAGACTGAGGAGGTACCCATGTGCAAGAAGGCAGAGGAGGGGGAAAAGGGATGAGGGGAAGGGAGAGACGATGAAAACTGGACCCAAGGACGACCCATCCATCAACCAGAGGATGTTTTTGCAGCAGACAGTAATCCTCTGAGAAACCAATAACAAGGAGGAAAAAGATGAGAAAGAAGTTTTGTGAAATTGACTGCTCCAGCAACCCTAAAAGGCTAAACTAGACTGATCTGCTACAAAATTGGGGTTTAAAATCAAAAGCCTTGATCTCACATCTATTTACTTCATTTAAAAATACTGTCATAATGAGATTAGCAATGGTTCCCCCCCCCTCACTGACCAAATCAGCAAAATCAAAGGCAGAAGCAGCTTCTAAATTAACTAAAAAGAAATGTTATTTCAAAAGATCATGAGATGAATCTACAAAACAAGCACCCTTCCCACTCTCTGTCTCCTATTCCCCAGACAGTTCTATCGGATGACTAGACTCTGAACACCACCCATGATGACACCGGCTAGGTGACTATGGATTCATTCTCCAATAACCTCACACTCATGTGCTAGGTCCCCCTAACCTGGAAGCCCTAGACCAGTGGTTCTCAACCTTCTGGCCTTTAAATACAGTTCCTCATGTTGTGACCCAACCATAAAATTATTTTCATTGCTATT
>NW_006296226.1:536271-542613 GCF_000327345.1 Myotis davidii | reverse complement strand
AAACTATATAGGTAGGTACATTGTTATTAACTTAATTAGGGTACTCCTAAGGCTTAGGAAGAGCCACACTCAAGGGGCCAAAGAGCCGCATGTGACTCCCGAGCTGCAGTTTGCCGACCACGGTCCTAGACCATCTGATTCCTCATTACTCTCCAGTTTTTATTATCTATCAGCTGTTGATTCGTTCAATTTACATTGAGAGTTTCGCGAATTGATGGGAAACCCCAAATCCAATTTTCCATATTTGAAAAACTCTTAAAATCACACTTAAAGCAAACCCAAAGGTTTTGTTAAAGGTCTGGAATACACGCATGAGAATGGGGAAAGGGAAGTTATGGGAACAGGCCGCTCTTTCTCCACCTTAAGAACACCAATGTGAACATGTACCCTCTGCCCACACACTATCTGTGCGCAGAACTCCTGGGATCCATCAGGCCTCCGTTGTCTTCCTGTGAAGGTGAAAGGAGGCAATCCACAGCTCCATGGGGAGTCCTTCCAACTCACTGCGCAGGAGTAACTGGAGATGGGGGAGGTGCCTTGATGGTTCACAGCGTGCTCGCCATCCATCCACGCTTGCCCAGGTTGGGCAATGCTCTTTAAGTCTGCACGGCCCAGGAGCAGAAACCTGGTCTTCAAGTCAAAATCCCAACTGTCTCCAGGAGGGGCCCAGATTAAACACGCAGGCCTTGCCTGGATCTGACCAGTCCTGACTGTAGGACTGCTGACCAGAAATAAAGCTGCGAAGCACCCCCGCCACTGGGACTCAGCAACAACTAATTATAACCTTCAGAGCCTTTGAGAAACAGAACCAGAAACACCATCAGGTGCTTTTCCTTTGTCCACTCCAGAAACCTAGTTTCACTTAAGACAGCGAGCTCCCCAGTTCTCCTGAATCACAGGTCTAATAAAAGGCTTTAGTCTGAGCACCTGTTGCTTGTACCTTTCTTACTTTCCTGTCCTACCAGCAGAAAACACAATTACCCAAGCACAGGTAGTAGAATACATACATTTTGGAGTAGCTCAGCTAGAAAAACAAAAATGAGGAGCTTAAAGATCTTTCTACAAATGTTTTTGCAGACCAGAAACTGTTGAAACGAGGAGGTCAAAGAGCTGTGGGTTGTGTGGGGAGGTTAATGTTTCTATTTGCAAGCCCCAGGACCATGGTTTGGGAGGAATTTTCATGCTTAGGGTGAAAAATGGGGGAGGAGTGAATCACTAATTAATCCACTTGTGAATGTTGGGTTGCTACTCTTAGCAACAAGGGGTGTTCTATATCAGTGGTCACCAACTGGTGGTCCATAAGGTCCAAAAGGTTGGAGACTGCTGTTCTGTATCACTTATCATCATGGTCAAAGTGGGAGTCCTAATATTTTAAAATGCAAATATAATATGTCTCTCTCTTTCATATAATACATATATATATATGTAATTTTTAAAATTTAATTTGAACTCGGACATGAGCATGTGCACTCCAAATTAATAGGAGATCTGTTGGCAAAATAAACCAACAAAGAACATCCAAAACAAGCTACCTCCATCGATCTCACAGCATTTGGTACGACTATAGATCCTAGCTCACCATGTGGTGTCTTCAAATGTCCTATCAAATGTTTATACTGTTTGCTACATGATCTAAGCAGTTCTGTGTACTCTTGGCAATCAGCACACTAATGAAAGGTTTAACATATCAGGGAGGATAAATAATTAAGGAATTCAGAAGGGAGACACAGCTGTTCTTCAAAACCAAATTTTCAGAAGAGAAAGAATTAATTTGCAACCACATATGTAACCCCCAATATGAGACTGAATTTACATAGTAGCAGAGAAATACCCTGAGACCTTGAATCCTGCCAACGCAGGAGGCCTCTGTGCTACGTGGTCGGCCTGGTCCATTTGTGGAACCTTGTCCGTTAAATGCAAAGTCTGAAGCAGGCAATTTGTGGATTAATAACCCAGTCACCTTCTGGCCAAGAAAGCTAGTCTTCAGGTTATCTATTTTAGCTTTGTTCTCCTGCATACAGTTTTCAAGTATGACAGAGCATGCTGGGGTAATATTTCCTAACAGATACCTTTGAGATCATCATTAAAATGAGATGAGCACCAAGGGATGTAATCCAAGTGACTACAAAAATGCCAGGTATGTAAATAAGCAGTGATTCGGGCTGAGTGACCTGTTATGAAAGTGAGTGTCTAATACAGAAGGAGATAGTACATACCTTCTGGAGAATTCATGCATTCCTTTGCAATGATATAAGGCTAATGGAGGCCAGCAAGCCAATAGGCAGCCTGCCAGTTCCCCTGTCCTTAGAAAAGGAAGCGTGTGATTTGAACGAGGAGATAAAAGAGGAGAGAAGGGACTGGAAAAGAAAGGGAGGAAGCAGGGTGGTATCTCAGTAGCTTCAGACTTCATTGTCTGTAAAGGGAGACCTTCAGTGCACCAGATAACTCTTAATTCTGAGACGTGTCCTCACAATATTCTCCTCGAGAAACAAAACAAATCCTTACACTAAAATTCTCAAAAGGCAACCATGACAAAAGAGATCCCAGCTCATCTCACTCTTTCAAATGACGGAAAACCATTCTTGGTGTTGACTGGATTCTCTGAAATGGCCTGGTCCCCTCAGGAAGTTCCCTGGAAACGTTGAGCCCATTCTTGCCCTCGCATTTAGGGCCAGAGAACACTGATTTCTCTCCTCCTGAGCCAGCCCTCCCCCAAACGGCAGAGACAGAAAATCACGGTGTTCCTTTATAGACTCTTCCGAACGCTGGCTGGGTTTCTACAGACACTTTTCACACTACAAGAACTCTCATTATAAAAATTGTAAAATGAAAGGGAAGTTGCAGATATGCTGCTGGGTCTTCATTACAGAACTGATTAAGACGCAGACTAAGCAGAAGCTGCGGTACAAGGCATTTTCCACACCACGGAAGACCAAGCGGTGCACGGGGTCCCTCTTCTGTGGGTCTGAACGCTTGACTGACCTCAAGCCTTGGCCATAGCTGTTTTCTGGCACAAAGGTTTGAGTTCTACGTTTTCAGTGAATGAATCCGGAAACCATTTTAACAATATACCTTATCTCAATTAGCATTCGGGGGAGGGGGGGGAAGACCCCCAAATGATGGATGTATGGTTGGCATGTGGACAGTATAAGGAAGTTTTGTTACAACTTCTTTTACTTGGGGAAAAGCCCACAGCTGTCCCAATCTCATTCCTCTGAGACTTGCTTACCACCTTCTAGCTCTTGGTTTGCTCAGAAAATTCAGACAAGTCACTTCCTTTAGAGAACTGTCCCTCCCACTTCTGCCTGTATCAGTGGCACACGGGGCCCTGATCCAAGCAAGGCAATGACCTTTACGATCTAAATTTTTCTATCTGATAAAACCGATTACACGAGCCTGGCACCTGGGTGTGTCTGTCCCTCTCCAAACCATGGCTCCTGATCTGATAAAGCCCTAAGCAGACGGGACGGTGTAGGTCATGACCGCATTCATAATTCTTCCTCCCCAAAAGACGGTCATTTTTTCCCCCACTCCCCTTGGCCTCCACACCTTTAGCAGAAGCCATTAGGCTATCCTCCCTCCTAATTAAACTAACCACTGGGCCCTTTCACGTCCACTAATAAAACTTTACAATATGAACAAACAAACAAACCAGTATGTGTTTATGGATAGGACCAGCAGATACCCAAGAATTTGGATTTTTTTTTTTAAGGTAGCTAAGAAATTTCTCCCCCTTCACAATTCCCATTCTACTTTTTCCATGAGTTAAGTTCACTCCTAAAAATCACTGCATCCCAAAACCTTCTAAACAGAAGGTTAAGACGTGTGTCTGTCAACACAACAGTAGAATTTATCACCGTGTGAAAACACTGCAGTGCTCAGGTGCGTGGGTCAAGCACACATTCCATGAAGCCTTGATAAATCTCACCTTTGCCCCACAAACTTAGGTTTTTCAGCTTATTCACTATCGGCCTGCTCTAAAAATAAGTGACAAGGATACAGCGACGCCTACCTAGCAAGTAAAAGAATTTGTTCCCAGCAGGCATGATGACGCTGCCTGCCATCTTCACCTGCAGCCAAGTCTGGTGAAGCCTTTTCTTGGATCATTTTGTGAAATGAAGAGATCAGATTATGAGGCTCCACCTTTTGGTACAAAGGGTGTGTTTTAGATTTCCTTCTCAGATTTTCAAAAGATTCCCCGCTGCCACCCGCCCCGCCCCTAATTCATTCCCTTATTATGATTATTCAGAGACAAATGCTCAGTTTTACATGGCTGACTCCTCATCATTCTGGTTTGGGCTGAAAGGTTTTATCCAAGGGGTTTTTCCTGACAACTCCATCTAACATTAGCCCACCCTCCCCACCCCATGGAATCCAGCCCCCTGTCCACAACCCTGACTGCACTCACTTTTTATCACTTTATGCTGTTTTACTTTCTTCACGGTTGACATGATACCTATTTGTTTTGTCTCCCTCCCCTAGAACATCAGCACTCTGAGAGCAGGTCCATGCCTGTCTATATACATTGGTATCTTTAGCACTGGGGACACTTCACACCAATGAGTACTCAGCAAATGCTGAATGAATGAATGAATCAAAGCTTTTGAATTATAGGAGTCCAATAGAACATAAAAAGATTTATCATGAGTTAAATTCTTCTTCTAACCTTATGTTATCATTGAGCAGTCATCCCAACCAGTGGCAATTCTGTTGCCTCTCCATCTCCCCACCCCACACCAGGGATATCTGGCAGTATCTGGAGACATTTTTGGTTCTCACAATTGATGGAGGGTGCTACTGGCATCTGCTGGGTGGAGGCCAGGGATTCCACTAACTATTCTACAATGTGCAGGTCAGCCCCAACAACTAGAGTGATCTGGTCCAAAATGTCACCACAGTGCCGAGGCTGGAAACCCTGTCAGCAGCCATCTCTGCATTTAACCTACCTGCCTTACAAGCCTTTCATGGGGTCCTGGCTGGGGCATCTCTGGACTAGACGATCAGCACGCTCTTTCCTAATTTAAAGATTTTAGGATTCTAGGTTTCTAAATTATCTTAGTGACCTTCATGTCATATGATATCACAAGCTTTTAGTGTTATTTTTCTGATTTGGGTCTTTTACTGAAAACTTTTCAAGAAGATTTTTTGAGCGATAAGGCCCTTGCACTGTTAATGATCGTGTGGGCTTTGTGGGTAAGGGGTCGATGTCATTACAAATGGTCAAATTCTACACTTGGCATGTGGCTTTCAACTACAATTTCTGTGAAAAACACGATACATAATTTTTCCAGTTCAACGTATAGAATTACCTTCTCTCCCATTGATGGGGCTCCAGGCTACTCAAAATCACTTTTGCTTCTTATATCCCCAGGGGCCAGCACAGGTCTGGCCCTGATGAGATCTTGGTATGAATGAGTGTCTGTATGCCTGCTTTCCAGGAGAAAATTAACCCAGGGTACCAACACGAACTAAACATTCAGGAAGCTAAGTAATTCCAGAGAGTCTCTGTGACCAGGAAAACCAAACAAAACCAAGGGCTATGTGACAGTGCCCACACTGCACCTACTGAAGCTCATGAAGCCACGTCACAATGATAAATGTGCTAACCATTGGGCACTAGGAATTCTAATTCTAAGTCCCCACTTGTCCTTGATATTTGAGTAAGTGGCCATCTTCCTTTTCCTGGTCATCATCCATGGGGAAGGTGCTCTGGTTGCCTCATCCCACTCTCGTATTTATAACTTTGCTAAGCTCCCCTGAACTGAAGTGCCACTTGGAAATATCATCTGCAGCCACACTGGAAACTATTTGGTTGCTTTCCCTGCACAGAAACCATTTAATTCTTCTCTGCAAGGATTCTGGGAAGGCTGAGGAACAATTCTCCCTTACACCTCCACATTCTTCACACTTTTGCATGGAGGGAAGTATAACGAAATTAGACAGGAATGGAGTTTCTCTCCTTTGCCTCCTTGAAAAGTACTGAAACAAATGTGACTGTGCTTTCCTTAAATCAAATAGAAGAATTCATTCCAAAAGCTAATTATCTATAGGCTCACAATGTCCATTAGAGAGGAGATGTTAAAGAACACGCGATCCAACCTGATCCAATCTATTCGTTTTTCAGATCATGAAAGTGAGGTCTCAGGAAATATAACCTGCCCCAGGCTCCTGGAACACAAATTCTATGAAGCCAGAAAAAAAGGGGGGGGGGAGGGGAAACAACTTTTGAATTCTACAGTTTGAGAATGGAAAGTAGCAGTAAAGACACTCTATAAATGTTATTCAGTTCATTAGTAGCTATTCCCACTTAAAGCTCATGCCCATATATTCTCACTCAGAATA
>NW_006296226.1:522651-536169 GCF_000327345.1 Myotis davidii | reverse complement strand
CCCAAGCCTCCTGGACCAAAAATCCAATAAGGCCAAAAAAAAAGGGGGGGGGAGGGGAAACAACTTTTGAATTCTACAGTTTGAGAATGGAAAGTAGCAGTAAAGACACTCTATAAATGTTATTCAGTTCATTAGTAGCTATTCCCACTTAAAGCTCATGCCCATATATTCTCACTGAGACTAGTCTTTCTTCCCTGGGGAGGCAGAGTCCAGAATAAGCCCCCGTGTCTTTTCTGCTCTGAATTCTCCACTCAGGACAGTCCCTGAAAACCTGCAAAACCCATCGTCTGCCACTTGACTGTTCAGAGATCTCCTTAGGCATGCAAGCAGTGTGCTCATACTTTGGAAAGACATTTGGAAGACTGAAAGTTGCTGACAAAGGTATACACACAAGAACAAGAGCTATAACACTGAATTATCTTTCTTCAGAATCCAACCTCACGGAATCAGAGCAAGGTTATGTAGGAGCTTTATGTCTGCCAAATCTACCCCATGAGGAACATCGCCTTGTTTCTTATGGAAAATGTGCACTGCCAACAGAGTCACTGACGGGGCGGGCTGAATGAGCCTGAGGGGGCTCTGGAAATACAGGGTCAGTTCATTTACAACGGAAAGGAGAAGAGCAGTCAGTCCCTCAAATGCCTGGCAAGGAAGCCAGTCTTCTCGTGGCACAGCTAGTGAGCGACTCAGACCAGTAATTCCAGAATATTTTCGATACCGGATTTCACCTCGAATATACTGCGTTTTGAAACCAACCACAGATGGAGTATTTTACCACATTTATGAATATATGTGTGTATGCGTGTGTGTGTGTGTGTGTGTGTGTGTATCTTTTAGTTATTTCTATTTCCAGTAGATATCTATATCTATTTAAATATAAAAAAGCAAAATGTATCAGAAATACTCTCCATTAGGGTCTCTCTTATAAAACAAATCCTTATCATAGTGAAGAGAATGGTTTCAGAAGGTGCTGAGATCTGCATGTTTGGCCATGTTTTTCCTCCGTGTAGAAAGAATACTTTTACCTACATTTTGAAGGTCAAGGAATTCCCTTCAAGACAGCGGTTCTCAACCTGTGAGTCGCGACCCCTTTGGGGGTCAAACGACCCTTTCACAGGGGTCCCTAAGACCATCGGAAAACACATATATAATTACATATTGTTTTTGTGATTAATCACTATGCTTTAATTATGTTCAATTTGTAACAATGAAAATACATCCTGCATATCAGATATTTACATTACAATTCATAACAGCAGCAAAATTACAGTTATGAAGTAGCAACGAAAATAATTTTATGGTTGGGGGTCACCACAACATGAGGAACTGTGTTAAAGGGTCACGGCATTGGGAAGGTTGAGAACCAGTGCTTTAAGACAATGTTTCTCAACTGAATCCTGCCCAGGAATTTAACCATGACTTTGTAGACTGCTTGAAGGGGTTACAGAAGAAAGACAAACCATCAAGATCCCAAATCAGATTCTGAAAGCAAAATTAAGCAGATCTTTAGGAGAACACTTAAAGAGATATCATCCTCATTGTTTAGGGGCCAAGAGAAAGTTCTGATAATTATGTCCCAATACAAGATAAATAAGTTAGGGGGGAAAATGAACTAAGGGAGGGAAAAGGGCTGACAGAAAGAAACAGGGCACAAAAAAAGGCCAGTGAATTATCTATTTTGAAAGAACAGGGCACAGAAGGAAAGTATACACAACAATTAACAGAGGTACTAGAAAAGAATAGATCAAAGATGAGGTGATAAGACATCAGAATGAGATGAAAGGGGAGCTGGCAGTTGAAGAAAGAAACCAAGGACAAAAATGATATTGCAGAACCAATAAATATATGAACGTAATAAGAGGTAAAATCCACAAACCAGAAACAAAGTTGATGATGTGGAAAACAGTCTTCAAAAAAACTGACAAAATGCAAAGGAGAAGGACAAGTAGATGAAAGCAAGTAGAGAAGATGACAGATGAGAAGTTTTGAAAGTAGAGATCCAACATACAGATAAAAGGTATTCCAGAAGCAGACAGCAGAACAAAACAGAACCAAACAAAATATGCTCAAATCCGCGTGACAGAAAATAACTTTGTTGAAATACAGGAATATCAGATATTCCAGGAAAAAGTTAGAGGATCATCAGAATTGCGACATATTAATGATAAACACGGAATTCTATAAAATCAAGATATTTAAAAATTAATCAATGACAGGGGAAAAGGGAAAAGGTCACGCAGCCTCTGACCTTTTCACAGTAACAGTCAGTGACAGAAAGCAGGGAAGTCTTGAGACAGGGAGAGCAAGTGATCTGAGTATTCAGTTCCCAGCTAAATTCACAGCCACGCATAAAAGTAATAACAACGCATTTTCCATTAGTCAGGGAATGCAGCACTTATTAACTCTTCTTCAAAATCTACAGAGTGATGTAATATCATCCAACCAAGAGAAGATTCAGAATCAATCAAGATCTCAAGAACAGGAAATTTAGAGGCAAGCAGAGGATGTGAGCACCGAATCCACTTACACTTAGAACTAAGATCAAATAATTTATAATTGCAAAACAAAATTATAATTCCTTAAATGTAATAAATACAAGAACAATAAAGTATCTCATATGATAATAACAATACATTATATAAAATTGGGAAGAACCCTCAAGCATAATCACAGAAATAAAGAGGTGGGGGAGGGGAAGGTAGGATAAATCCAAGTGGGAGAATGGTCTCAACTTTCATAGCAGGACATAAATACTTGATGTTATTTCTTTCTGAAGTAAAAAAAAAAAAATTTAAATCCCCTAATAGAGGTATTAGAGCGCATAAATTAAAGTTTAAAATTTAATTAGTAATGAAAATAAAAACGGACTATATAGCTTTTAATTTTTTAATCAAAGAAAACAAAGACCATATAGTAAAAGACAGAGGACAAAGATAAATTGCACAGAAAGCTGCACGTGAGTGCAAAAAATTAATTAGAAACAAGTATACCTATTTTATCAATAAATGTGAATTAGACAACTGCTACTGTGGAAAATTCCCCAGAGTAGATTAAAAAACAAACTCTAATTGCATTTGTCTATGAAAGACCCATACCAATGACAGAAAATTTAAAAGCAATAATATGATCAAAGCTATATAAAAAAATAAGTAGGAATTATGATTAATATTATTCACGGTTAAAAATTCAAGATAAAAATGCTTGTAAGTTTATCCTTAACTTTTACCAAAAAATAAGCAGAAAATATCCACAGATGTAAAGGAAAATAAATTATCACTTTAAAAGTTCAAAGATAAATGCTTAATAATGTAAAAATGTACAATCCACAATGAAGGTTTATCATGCTATTATGCCCCCATCCCCCCAACACCAAATAGGTGAAGAAAAAAAAAATGGCAACAGATACAAGAAGGAACAGACAGAAGTACTTAATAGATTTTATTTTTTTAATCAAAGAAAAATCAAAGATTCAATAGAAGAAGACAACTAAGGATAGAATTAATAGAATTGACTTAAGAGACACATTTCAAATTCCATTTCCTGGAAATAGAAAACACATTTTCATTTCAAGCAACGGTGGGACATTTACAAAGGTTTTCAAATGCCCACGGAGGTTTGCAAGAGTCTATAAAGCCAAAAGTAAGAGATAATAAATTACGAATAGAAAAAATAGTCCATCATTTCTACTTACTAGTCAACAAAACTTGGGGGGGAAAAGGAAACAAAACATTCCAAGCACTTGGAAAATTTTTAAGAATTTTCTCCTAAACAATTTATTGGGCAATGAAATAAAACTTCAACAGCAGAATGTGACTTTCAAAATGTTATGTACATAAAATGTGAAATTTGCTAAAAGCTTTACTAAGAGAAAATTTCATAGCTTTATATTCTATAAATCAAGAAATAATAGTAATAATTCTTAAAATCAAGAAAGAACACTATTAAATGAATTAAACATCTTAACAAAAAGGAAAATAAAAAGAAAAGTGGAATGATTTAATTAAAATAAAGTAGAAAATCAGAAGTAAAAAAATCAAAAAGCAATAAAATTAACCAAGTGACCACATATTTTCTTTAAAAATATAATATCACATAAAATTAAACAAAAACCATTATCTAGCCTAGTAAGGAATGGCGGGGGGGGGGGGGGGGGGGAGAGAAAAAAGAAAAGAAGAAGGGAAGTTGGATTGGAGGGGGGGGGGGGGGGGAGATGAGGAGAAAACACAAATATAGAAAATTAAGGCTAAAAGGTAGAAAATTAAGGATAAAGAGGTAGAAAATGTTCACCAATGTACAGGAAAATAAAGTATTACTTAAAAATGACTATGTACAACTCTAGGTAATATTTGCAAACCTAATTATAATAGATGAACGTCTAGAAATCATCTAAAAAAAATCAATGTTCGATCTAAATCTGCTTTTCCTCCCAACTTCTCTTTGCCTCCCCTCAGATAGGCGCTCCTGCCGATTCACCGTTTCATTTCTGCCAGTCGGCTGACTTTACCTGTCTTCCATTCTTGTGTCAAGTTGAGAAGAGAAAGAGGTTCCCATCTTCTGCCTGCCTTTCCTTTCTCATCTCCTGCGTACCGGCCTTTCCCCCCTCTTTTGCCACATGGAAGGCACGCTCCCACGCCCACTCCCCACAGCTGATTCCTCAGCTTGGGCTCTTGATCCAATCCTCTCCCGCCTCCACCGGGGACCCCAGCTGATCTGCATTTTCAGCTCTGTCTGATCCAGCTAAGTCCTTCCCACCTTAAACTCTCACCCCTCCCTGAGTCCACCAAACACACACACACACACACACACACACACACACAAGCATACCCACTCACAGACCCCCGCCCCCTGTCCCTCAGGTCTGAGGTCTCCTTCCCTAGAGAACTGGGAAAACTGAAAGTAGAGGTACAGGTAAAGCCATCTAGGGTTGAATCCCAACTCCATGATTTAAGAGCTATATGAATCCTTGACAAACTAAATTCCCCAAACCTCTATTTCCTCCTCCATGCTAAAGAATCCCATTTCATAGGTATGTTGTGTGAAATAGTCTGGATAGTGATCGTAGAGCATTTGGCAGAGTTTCTGGCATACGGAAAGACAATTATAATTGCCATTATTACCATTAATCCTACCTTTCGCAGACAAAGTGCTTTCTCGCTCCCTCCTCAATCCTCTACACCTGACCTTTGCAGCGACCATTCAGCTGAAATCAGTTCACCGTGGTCAGGAACGACCTTCTGAGGACCAATGAAAGGCTAGTTTTACTGGCTAACTTTCTTCCACACCCTTCTCCGCCACAGCCCACACGCTCCCTGAATACCCACTCCCCCAACACCCCCCATTTGCATCCACCCGTCAGCCTCAATTTAGACCAGGGTTTCTCAACCGTAAGCATCACCAACGCTTGGGTCCGGATCATTGTTTGTTGTGGGGGAAGCTGTCCTGGACATTTACCAGCATCCCGGCCTGTACCCACTCCCACTGCCCTCAGCGGGAACCGAAGTGTTTCCACTGATCTCACTGAAGACACTGGGGAGTGAAGGTGGGGGGTGGGGAATCATCCCCAGTGGAGAGCCACTTCCTCTCGAAGGCCCTGCCTGGCGCCCCAGGGCTGTGCTGAGGCCCCTTCTCCGTGTTCCTGAATCTCCCAAGCACTTGTCACACAGCACCATCTGCCTAACTGTCCATCTTGCCACCCTGACCTGAGAGGTCCTTGAAAGCAAGGACTGTGTGAGGTTCATTCCCAGCACTGGCCAGTGTCCGGGAAGCTACACAATCTTCCTCCACCACTTGGAAACATCTTCATCTAAGACATACCTTAACACAGACTTTCAAGGGAAGAAAACCCACGTACATTAAATGTAAACTGATTGTAACATGTATCCCTTAAAAAAAAAAAAAAGGTGTGTCTTTGTACCCAGAAAATAAGGAATCAGGCTAAACCAATGGGCTGTATGAGTTTGGGGGGAAGCGGGGAGAATGGGGAACATTGGTGAAGGAGCTGAGGATCAGAATTAGCGAAAAGCTTTAGCTCCAATCCCATATGGCTACGAATTCCGGGCCTGGCTTGGCTTGTGGCTGGAGGCTGTTCTAAGGTAGGTCAGCAGGACCCCTCCACTGGCCTCTTGCCCACTGTTATCCTCACACGCAAGTCCTCTCCTTCCCTGATCTCAACACTGTCCTCGTGTTCAGATTTCCTAGCTGATTTGGGATTTCTGAATTTAGTGATGTGTTTCTACCTTCATCCCCCTTTTCTCATATCCTTGTGCTCCTGCCTCTAGCGATGAAATCTCGGGCAAAGAAGATTGTCCTTACAAAATACTGCTTTCACTCAAAGAGCAATATTGCGTTCCAGAAGGCTGGTCTATTTGGGAGATGAGAAATGTCAAGATTGAAAAGAACTAACTGGTCTCCAAATGGAATGACTCTAAAAAGTAAGTCTTTAAAGATACTAAAACAGAATGAGGTCACCGATGGCCAGGGTTCAGCACAAAACAGGCAAAGCTCTGGTCACCAAAGCTAAGAAGCCCAGACATCCAGCCTGCATTTCAGAACCTGTGCTTCTCCTTAAGGAAGTCTTAGGAGAATTCCTCAGCAGTTACAGATAGTGAAAAAAATAAGCTGTAAAACAGAAGGCATAGTCCGTTGCTGCCTAAATAACGATGGTAGGAATAAGTTAGTACAGACTTTAGGTACAAGGGAGACAATTACAAGGTACATTCCCTAAACCAGGGGTCCTCAAACTACGGCCCGCGGGCCACATGCAAATACAAATACTGTATTTGTTCCCATTTTGTTTTTTTACTTCAAAATAAGGTATGTGCAGTGTGCATAGGAATTTGTTCATAGGTTTTTTTTAAACTATAGTCCGGCCCTCCAACCGTCTGAGGGACAGTGAACTGGCACCCTGTTTAAAAAGTTTGAGGACCCCTGCCCTAAACCCTTCGCAGTGAAGTTTTCTCTGGGAGTGCAGTTAAAAGGGACTTGCACTTTCTCTGAATCCCAACTTCTATCATGTTTGTATATTTTTTATTAGTATGTTGGTTTTACAAGCTGGAAATGATTTTTAAAGTTGAAGTGCTTTTAAGAGAAATATGTAAACAAACAAAACAGTCTCCCTATTTAAAAAAATCCCCAAGCCCAAGTCAGCCCGGATTTAAGGGAATGTGCGAGTGTGCATGTGTGTGTGATAACTACGGTGTTTAAATCCTAAACGTATCCACACAACACTTCGGCCACGTGAACGAGAGGCACAGCCGAGAATTGACCACACAACACGTGCTGCCTATTAGCAACCGGAGCAATTGTCAGTGTTTTGCTAGCCCTCTTCACAGCAGGTGCGTCGCCCCACACCATTGGAGAAAGGGGAGTTTAGCAGGATCACATTTGAACACAAACGTTAATCAATGGAGCCCACGGAGTGACCATTCGATCCAATGATCACTTCTGTTCCATGAAGCCCTACGGAAGACAAAGCTCGGATCTCAAGGGACTGTCCACTTTACCTTATACCCCCAAACACGTAAAAACATCTTAAATGTCTCTCCAGGAAATATGAGAAGCCACATAATCCATGACCCCACCCCCACCCCAGACCCCTCCCGGAGATATATGGGACGCCAGTCATGACCACCTCACCCCACAACTGAGATAAGGTTGGAAATCTGAGACTAGATGAGGTCAAGTCTGGCTTGGAAGTGTCTCGTCATTGCCAAGGTCCACTTCATCTCACATTTAGACTGGTGAAGAGAGAGTCATTGACCTGGCGCTCTCTGCCTTCATTTAAAAGAAAAATCATTTTCAATTGAGCCCAAAACACATACTTATTGATCAGCTACCATGTGCCAACAGCATCCATTTATTGAACATTTGGGTGCCTACTAGGTAGCTGGTATGGTTCTGGATATAAGAGTAAAGCAAGTAACGCAAGGAGAGAAAAGGGAGGTTTGGAAGTTAAAGTACAGTTGGGACAAGACTAACATAAAAAAATTAGAGAATGAAGAAGTCTAAATACTCTGTAATGAAGTGTGGATTGTTATGGAACAGTTTGCAAGTACCAGTATAACTGGGACAGCTGGGAGGGCAAAGGATGAGGTGGGTCCCTGGGTCTGATAATGAATGTTCTTGAAAGCTAGGCAGGCCAGCCTGGGTCAGGAGAACTAGCAGAGGTTTTAGCAAAGAAAGTAATAGGACCTCATCATCCTAAGGGTTAGAATGGAGCTTTATCGCCTACTACCTGACCTCAGGCAAGATGCAAAACAGCTTTCTCACCTGTATAATGGGACTAAAAATACCCGCCTCCCAGGGATTAAATAAGATAATATCTATGGAGTCTCAAATGTCAGATTGTTCCCTCCCTGGCTTCATTGGGAACTCTTACCATCCTTAATCAGAGGAATGAGATAGATGACAGCTAGGTCCTTTCAAGGTGAAGGTCTGGGGGCGGGGGAGCAGGGACGGGCTGGAGGGGGTCGATGTGGGGTTAAAAAGGGGACATGTGTAATACTTTCAACAATAAAGATTTTTTTAAACACATTATTTTGGGACCATGGAGAGGAATTTATGGGGGCTGGGAAAGGGGAGTAGTGTGAGCCAAAAGCTGCTAAAGCAGCTGCTGGCTGGTGTGGCTCAGTTGGTTGAGTGTCATCCTGTGCACCCAAAGGTTGCCGGTTTGATTCCTAGTCAGGGCACATGCCTGAGTTTCAGGCCTGATCCCCAGTAGGGGGTGTGCTGGAGGCAGCTAATCCAATCAATGTCTCACAAGTCTGTTTCTCTCCCTCTGTCTATAAAAAGAAATTAAATATATACATACATATATATATAGAAAATCTTTAAAAAGTTAATAAAGCAGCTGCCAAGATGGTCCAGAAATGAGATAAAGTAGGACTAGGCCGGGAAGATGCACTGGGGGTGAAGAGGAGGTGGTCAAACCTAAACCATATTGAGAAGGGAGCAACAACAGAGGCCAATTCTTTCTGTGAACTCCACCTAATGACCAGGTCACCGCATCAAGAGTAACTAATGAGATGTGGTCTGGGCTCTTTTTAAAAAACATATATCAAGAAGAGTTATTCAGGGATAGATTTAAAACAATTATACTGTGAACTACATTTTTATATGATCAATGAAGGTGTAGAATATCACCCAAGAACTTTAAGAAGCAACAGTCCTTAGGTTGAAATACTTGAACCAGTTGGTTCTTCAGAGATAGTGCATCAATCTATGATAATGGCATTCTTATATATTTTCTATTGAACTAGATAGCAAGGAAATTAACTTGAGGCAGCCCTGTCAGGAAGAAATATAATGTGAGCTATAGATGTAATTTTAAATTTTCTACCAGCCAAAATCAGGTGTAATTAATTTCAATAGTCCATTTTAGCCTACTATATCCAAAATATTATTTCAACATGTAATCAATACATACACATATCAATGAGATAGTTTACATTCTCTTTTTCCTACTAAGTCTCAAAATTCAGTATATTTGGGACTCATAGCAACATCTCCATTCTGACCAGGCATATTTCAAATGCCCAATTGCCACACATGGCTCAGGGCTACCATCCTGGACCATGTAGAGATAGACAACCTTCAAGTCTCCCTTTGAACAAAGTCCTTACTCAATAGAGTTTTTCATTGGGAACTCACCTTGAGGTAGTCACCTATTACAGCTGCAGCTAAACATCTGGAGTGAGAGATAAAATGCTAAATCACATCTGTTCCCTGGCTTACAGCCCTGCACTATCTTTCCTTTCCCTTAAGATAAAGACTAACCACTTAGGGATCCCTCCCATTCAAAAACCAGAGTCTGTCACACTAATTTTTATGGATCCTTAAGTAATATCTTGATATCTTATCTCTGTAATAATAGAGATACGAAGACCTTCCTCAAAGCACACTCTACCTACATGGTCAAGCTGGTTGTTTTCATAACACACCAAACCCAGAGCTGATCCAGCTGAAAAACACCTTTTGACCAAACAAGGGCTTTTTTGAACTTGGCAGTTGGCCTGCCTAGCAGCACCCAGCATGGTAGCTAAGAACATGGGCTCAGAGCCCACTTGCTTGAGTTTGAATCCAGTTACTAATTAATTGTCTGTGCTTGGTAAAATGTATGGCCTCTCTGTGCCTCCATTTGCTCACCTGCAAAAAGTGTTTTTTTTAAAAAAAGGTGGGCCCTAGCTGATTAGGCTCAGTGGCTAGAGTGTCAACCTGCAGACCAAAGGATCCTGGGTTCGATTTCCCAGCGTGGGCCCTGGTCAGGGCTCATGTAGGGGGCAACCAATCAATGTGTTTCTCTCACATTGATATGTCTCTCTGTTTTTTCCTTTCTCTAAAAATCAATAGAAAAATATCCTTGGTGAAGATTAAAAAAATAAAAAGGTGATACTAGTTCACAGAATTATAATAAGCATTAAATGAAGTGATACATAAAAATTATTTGGGTACATAATCGGTCACCAATAATTCTTAGCCATGATTTCCATGGACTTCCCCAGTCCTCCAGAAACACCAGTATCATGTTTCTCCACAACCTCAGAGAAGTTTGCAGGCAGTATTGCACAATGAAATGAAACAGCTGACCTATATTCACATCACCTCACTGACACCTAACACTAATGTGCCCACATGCAAATTACTTAGCCTGTCTGAGCCTGTTTTTTTTTCATATGCTAAACAGGAATAACAATAAAATTGCACCCACTGTACAATAACATAGTGAAAATTAAATAACATAGGAGATCATCTGGCCCTGGAAAATACAGTGCCTGCCTTCTCTTGAGCACCATTTGCATCTCCCCCTTCCCTTCTCCATCAGAGCCTGTTGCTCTGAACACATTAGTTTCTCTTTACCATGTCCTTAATCATCACTAAAATAAATGCTACATAGCAAGTCAGCGTGACCACCAGCTCTGAGGAGGCCTAGTCTGTGAAGAGCATGGTGCTTTCCTTCCATGATGATACATCCTCACAAGGTTGGAGGATGTCTCCTGAATATCCCCAACTTCCTTTAAAAGGCTACAAAGCATTTGTCATCCATGGGTGAGTCATTGTGGAGTACTGGAACGGGCTGGTCAGAAGACAAGTTTTGGGACTTTGTCCTGGCTTTCAACCAACTGTGACTTTAGGGAAGTCACTTGACCTCTGTGAGTTGCAGAAGGCAAATCTGCTTCATGAAGTTGTTGTGGAGAACAAATTCACCTAATGTTCACTGAGAGTCCTTGGTCTAATGTATGAAGAGCTTTGCACATCAATGTAAGGCAGGGATGAGTTATCGAAACCCGACTTTCACACTTCCGTGTATTAGTGGTATATTTGGGGAATTTGCTCTGAAATATAGAAGGGAACTCTCACTTTATATGAGCAGTGACATCTACCTTCTTTTCCAGTTCCAAAGTCAGATCTGGAGATCCAGACCTCTGACCTTGAGAGCAGGAATAGAATGGGGCAAAGGCAAGGAGCCTGGGGCCAGGGTGACTCAGGGCTATGGAATTCATTAACCAGTGAAATGCTCTCTGCATTTCTCTCCCATGTCAGGTCTCTGGGTTAGCAAAGCATACATGACAGACGGAAGAAAAGGGCATATTTCTTTGTAGACCAAATATTTTTATATGCATACACACTTGCATATATGTGTCTGTCTCCAGATATGAATGCAAGGATCTAAGCACATCATTCCTCTATTACAGTGGTTTTCAACCTTCCTAATGCACGACCCTTTAATACAGTTCCTCATGTTGTGGTGACCCCCCAATTTCATTGACAAACTGAACATAATTAAAGCATAGTGATTAATCACAAAGACAATATGTAATTATATATGTGTTTTCCAATGGTCTTAGGCGACCCCTGTGAAAGGGTCGTTCGACCCCCAAAGGGGTTGCGAACCACAGGTTGAGAACCGCTGCTCTATTAGGTTGTACAAAACCAGAAACCAGCTTAATGTTTTGAGAAAAAGGTGTTTTAGAAAATATAGCATCTCTTCCAGTTGTCTTTTTCTCCACTAGCTCAAAATTTGGCAAATTAAGCCCTATAAATTATTTGATATGATTACCAATTTTAATTAAAAAATCTAAGTGAAGGGCAAGAGAATTCCTTAGATAAGCCATTAAAATTCTCAAACACTGTAAGACTCTAAAGTTGTGTTGTTATTGGGTGGGACATGGGGACATGCAGGTTGTATGAGGAGCTTAATGATTCCAGAATTTTAAAAAATAATAAAATAGGTTGGAAAAAATGGCGACCGGCAGGAAGGTAGGGACGGAGAGAGTGTGAGAGCACAAGGAAGTGATAGAGGAGTGTGTGGACGTGTGTGGTGTGTGTGTATATGAGCTAGGGGCAGTTAGATTCTGCAGGTCTTCTAAGGGGCTGCTAAACCGGGCAGTCTTAGGCAGCAGAGCCCCGCTCCCTGCAGGAGACTCCTGGGCGGCCAGCACGGGCACAGCGACCATGCCATCTTGGGAAACAGAGCTGCTTAAGACTAGGATCCTGGCTTCAGCACCACCCAGTCTGATCTCAGACGCATACCAGGACCCTGCAGCCACTGGGGACAGAGACCTGTGACCACAGCTACAGACCAAAAGTTCAGAAATCCCGCGGCAGATCTGTGAGTAACAGAGCCCATCGCCCTCCCTGCAGGCACACGGGCGGTGCCAGAGTAACTGATAGACCCACCCCTTGCCCAGGCCTCAGTGCTGCCACAGGAACTTTAGCCTGGAACCACGTGAGCGCCTTGGAACTGGTCCCACATAGTGCCCGCTTCAGGAGTCCTGGGCTGGGAGCAAATGCGCGAACACCGGGAACTGGTCCCATGTAGCGCGGGGCCCAGGGACCCTGATTCTCTGGGCAGGAGGCAGCACCAAGCACCAGTGACTTGACTGTGTTTCTTATCTCCTGTGCCTGAGGTCCCTGACTCCCTGTGCATTCATACTAAGAGCCAGTGACTCCAATTCTTGGTGCAAGGGCACACAGGGACCCTGATTCTCAATGCGAGGTCGAGCGAAGCAACAGAGACTCTGATACTGGATTCTTTGGGAACTCTGACTCCTGATGCACGCTAGGGGTTGCTGATTTTCAACACACTACAGGGGAATCTCTGTTTCAGCAAGGTGCAGGCAAGGACCCTGATTCTAAGGGCGCGCACGAGGCCACATTGAGCACTGGCAACACTGACTCTGAGCGAACCTGGTTCCCACCAACCCACAACAACAACACACCTTAGTGCCAGAGCTCTTCAGTGACACTAGGGTGGTGGTGGTGTGAGGCTCCCACTGCACACGGCCCAAGCCCACGCAACTAGTACTGGAAGTACTAGCCATTGCGATCAGACAAGAAGAAGAAATAAAAGGCATCCAAATTGGAAAAGAAGTAAAACTGTCCTTATTTGCAGATGACATGATACTGTACATAGAAAACCCTAAAGACTCCATCAAAAAATTATTAGAGTTAATAAATGAATTCGGCAATGTAGCAGGATACAAAATTAATGCCAAGAAATCTAAGGCATTTCTATACATC
>NW_006296226.1:493499-521354 GCF_000327345.1 Myotis davidii | reverse complement strand
GTAACGTAGGGGAGGGAGGGGGCAAGGGGAAGAGATCAACCAAAGGACTTGTATGCACGCATATAAGCTAAACCAATGGACATGGACAACAGAGGGATGAGAGCATGAGTGGGGGGGGGTAATGGGGTGGGGGAATGAGGACACATTTGTAATTCCTTAACTAATAAAGAATTTAAAGATAAAAAATAGTAATAATAAAAAAATAAAAAAGATGGTCAAAAAAACCCTAAAGCAAATGAAGCCTATATTACATGCTCATGTATAGAGCTACCTAACCTTTTGTCTACGTTGCACATTTATTAAATGGGTGCCAGGATTATTCTAGAATAGGAAAGGACCTCGAACGGGACATTCCAAATACCTTGTGCTTGGATTTTTCTCACACAGCTGCAGCTATGCAGCTCCATTAAACCAGCTGCTAATAATTTTCAAATGGTCCATCCATTCTACCAATGACCTTGGGCCACCACCAATTTCACACCTCATCTTCATGTCTTAATCAACCGCCTCAAATGGAATCCCTTCCTCTTTCCAAAGAGAAATGTTTTGAAAATAGATTTGTTAATCATGTAACTTCTTTGTCATTAGGGAATTTGTCTAATGTGGAATTTAACCGACAAACCTCAATCCTTCTGAGATTTTCTTCTCTGAAGCAAGGTAAAAAGCTAATTTTTTTTCCTTGTTGAACAGAACAGAATGCATGGATGGGTCTCTCAGGGCCCTGGAAAATTCTCTTGAATGTGCTTGATCAACAATGGGAACTCATCCAGAGCAAAATATGCCAGGAAAATATACCCTAAGCTACTTAAGATAAATCTCAGAGAACGTCACTTTCTGTATAATCGAGGGTGTGGAGAGGAAAAGAACTTATGAAAGTGATTTCATTTTCAGATGTGAGTTATTAATGGGACTGAAGATGATTCGGAGAGAAATCAGAACCAGGAAAACAGGAGTGCCAGGACTAAAAGGAATGTCCTTTTCTTAGGCTTGGAACCGAAAATATTTTTCTCTCTCGTGACCATCTTAACTTCAAAAGCAGAAGCCAGGAATGTCAATCCTTATGGAGCTGCGCTGGCTGCTTACGATGTTTCCATTCTTTCCACTGAGAAGGGGGAAGGCAGCCCATTGTGTGTCTCCGCCAACAGAGATGAGAAAAAAAATCTCTTGTTTTTAAACTTTTGGAGGACACAGATAACTCAGGAAGAATGAAAACCGAGATGAAAATAAAGACTATTTTAGAATTACATGTTAGATTTTTAAAAATCAAAAAAGTTGGACATTCAAGAAATGTCAGAACTTCCAGTAACAAAGAGATAGGCTTCATCTGTGTGCTAAGGAAATGATGTGTCGTTGTTTTTTTACCTCTTTTTGTTATTTCTTCAGTACTTTTGTTCCAGGAAGACCTTTTCTTCATTACTGTAAAAATATCAAACCGGCTCCCATTTCCTAGAAATTGATCATCTCCTTTTCCAGCCACTATAGTCTCTGTTCTACCTTTGACTTTTTACTAATTCTCATCAAATTAGCTCAAAACCTTGATTTCCTGTACTAGCCATATTCTTTGTAAAAAAAAAGGGGGGGGGGGGCTTGCCTTATTCTTTACTCAACCAGAAGGTACAGAGGAAACCATCAGATATGAAGAATGCCATTTATACTCTTCCATGAATAAAGGTGAGAAAGTGGCTTGGGGCAGCATCTCTTTGTTCACGATTGCTGGCAAGCTTCCAAACAAAAATATTCAGTAATCTCATGATAATTGGATAACACTCCATTATGCACGCCCGATGATGCAATATTGTTTCATGTCGCAGCATGATGCAAGTGACATGAGCTCTGGAGTAGAGGACATAGATAGGGAATGACCTGGAATTCCATCGCAAAGCATATATCTCTGACCTAGATGTATTTGGCTAACCTGAGAGATTCACCCATACTGTTGAGTGGAGACAAGTCTCGAATATTTCTCGTCACAAATGATATTTAGCCTAACTGCATACTGTACCACACAGTGTTCTTTATATATGCCTGAAAGTGGGCTCTAGA
This sequence comes from Myotis davidii, assembly GCF_000327345.1. Classification (NCBI taxonomy): domain Eukaryota; kingdom Metazoa; phylum Chordata; class Mammalia; order Chiroptera; family Vespertilionidae; genus Myotis; species Myotis davidii. The sequence continues at coordinate 519,311 of NW_006296226.1, read as the reverse complement.
AATGGGGGAAATGATTTCCCTAAAGATGTTGGGGAAACATCCAAACCAAGAGACGAGACAAGAAGAAGAGGAACTTTAGGTGTTGCTGAGTTGATAACTGGAATTTCTGAAGAACATACATGCAAATGATTGTGGAACATAGGCTGGCAACAGATTTGAAGAGTAAGGACATCCATAGCCTAGTCAAAGTCAGAAAAGCCTCACAGAATATAGTTGTTATTGCCTAAGGAGCTAAATGGATCACCAGATTCTATAAGCTTGCAGCAGAATGATATCCAAGGGCTCAAAGGTCAACTAGTGCAGAAAAAGACCTAATCTAAGAATCCTGTAGGCATTTTGGCAGGATGGCAGTTGAGTGTGGGATCTAGTTTAGAACATAAAGCACTCAAAGATACAATCATCACCGTTAGCTGGTTTGGAGATACATATATATCAGTGCTACTTACAGCTTCTAAGGGAGTGATCCTGCATCCTGATCACCTGGGTACCCCAAAATGTCTGAAAGAATGGATGACAAGGAAGACATCCAAATAGTTTTATTTGGGGGAGTTGGTCTTCAGCAATTACAGTGTACAGAAGCTAAAGAACATGCATTACAATGCATCCTTTGAAGTGTGACAATGTGTTATACCTGCTAACTACTGGAGAAGTTAACAATAGATTATGAGCTTCTAGAAGGCCAGTGTGGCTCAGTAATTAGAGCATTGGCCCCCACACCAAAGGGTCACGGGTTAGATTCCCAGTCAAGGGAGGTACCTAGGTTGCCAGGTCCCATCCCAGGCCCCAGTCAGTGAGCTTGTGGTAGGCAACCAATCAATGTGACTTTCTCACATAAATGTCTCTCTGTCTCTCCCCCCCCCCACCTCCTCCCTTTCCCACTCTCTCTGAAAGTCAATGGAAAAAATATCCTTGGGTAAGATTAAAAAAGTAAACAAATAAATAAAATAAAATAAATAATTTAAAAATTAAAATAGAAGGCAGGGTCTGAGTCTCTCATTTCTGAAATCTCCAACAGTTAGCACAAAGCCTACCAAGTAGTCAAATGCTCAATAAATGTTTGAATGAATGATCAAAGGAAAGAACAAGAGTGAAAGATAAGTAAGGGTGGTGTTCAGCATTCAAAAATTGGGGAGCGGGCAGTCTTTTTTCAACTTACGAAGGAAAGTCTAGGCAGGGAAGGGCTGTGCCATACCAATGGCAAAAGCAAATCAAAGAGAAGGGCAGGGGACGCACAGTCAGACAAAGAGAGTTCACCGGCCCTGTTCCCTTTTAACCACACTCCCCCCTACAAATACTACGGCCCATCGCTGGCATGACTTTCAAATCCAAAAGGCAACAGCAGCGACAGCAACCACCTGAGCTCATTAAGGATCACAACAGGGGAGGAAAGAGACAGGAAAGTTTTACAAGATAAATGGAGAGGCAGCAATTTCTGAGGCCTCCCTTTAAAAAGGGGTGGGGAGGAAGGGTGTGTTCACAGGGAGTGGAAGTACTAACTTCCACCTAGGTGCCCCATTAGGCCAATATTTTGCAAAACCAGGTGTGTGCAATTTGCTTATTAAAGTTGTCACCCTGGGGCAACTGACAAGACTCATCAGTCCTGGAAGACATGTGCTATGACCCCAAGGCAAGTTAAAGCATATCCGGAATATTTTAAGCGAGAAAGAGAATCTTTTTGTTAAAGTGAAAGAGGATCATTTTGCTGAAACGACTGGGAGAAAAAGGCATTGAGGGTGGTTTGTTCCCAGTTTTATGCAGAAATTACGCCATTACATTCCAAAACAAAGGCTCAAGGTTAGATTGAGTTTCCAAGAACAAGGGAAATTGATTCCATTCTGTAAGTGAGGGCACTTCAAAAGGAAATGGTCTGGCAGAGGGCAAAAGCTCCAAGGTGAGCCGCCTCGCCTACGCCCTAAGAGGTCCCTGAGTCAACGCTCTTGAGCACCAAGATCTCTTAGAGATCAAGACAACTTTCCCTTCTCATCGGCTAATATGGTGGAGACAGGAATGGATGTGGAGTGGCCCATGGGAACAGATGGCAATGGCACAGCTTAAGAGCTGTCTGCTGCTGACAGATGCGAAAAAATAGGAGAGCTTCAATTCTGTTTTCCAAGACCAGCCCAGAGGGGCAAATGAATGCACCTATGTGGGAAGTGACGTGGGCCTTTTCTATGTTGGTATCGATGGCATTCATCTCAAATTAGATGTTAACAGGTTGCTCTCCCTCCACCTGCCAAACACTGACCCTATAGGGCAAAGGATGATCATACATACTTTGTTTATCCGTACAATAACCATGGCAGAGCTCTAGTGGTAGGTGGCCCATATCCTGTGATAAAGTCTCATTTACATGACAACTCTCACGTGCCTCGCACTGTGCTAGAGTCTAGCTGCTAGACCATCACAAATCCACAGTCCTGTTTAGACTGCCAGGCTCATTTACACCCCACATGAGACCTCAAACAGCTTCTCTTTGGAACCAGAAAGGGTTCCAGAATTATACTTAAAACCTTGGGAGGATCATATTACAGGAAAGTTTATAACCAAAGTTTTTCCTTCTAAATGTACTACATCAACTACTAAAGAATACTCCAAAAGTCCTCTTCAATCAGTTTCATCAAACTGTACAGGACCTATCGATCCTAACAGGTTACAAGGTAATCATGCCCCCTGTTCATTTTTCTCATGAAAATAAAAAAATAAATAAATAAAAGGCACGGGGGGGAAAAACGTTCACTGTGTTTGTGGCTTTGTTCCTCAAGATCTAGAGGGTTTTTGTGCTACTTAACAATATAGTTATAAGTTGGGCAAGTCCTTTAAATGTTCTTGGATTCCATTTCTCTGGCCATAAAGTGAGATTAAATAAATAACCTCCCAGGTTTCTTGTAGTTTCAAAGTCACATGTGTTGTAACAGGTAGGAAACCTTTAATGAATTATCTTGAAGCAGTGATGATCAGGGTGCCGGGTGAGCACCCTGGGTGAGCCTGGGCAAGGTGAGGACCTTTCTGAACCATGTACAAAGGGAATGGATTTAGTAGATAGATGGTCTATGAGGTCCCACAAAGCATATAGGCATTGAAAGGCAAACTTTGGACAACATGTAGAACAAGTAAAAAGGTGACGACGGTAAAACAGGGAGCTGAGTGATCCCTCACCGGTGTCAAGGTTAGACTATACAAACAACGCAGAGAGCTCTTCAGGCCAGTTGATAAAACTCATGGTGAAAACCCTATCATTGGTTCCAAGGGCTGCTTAACAACCCAGCTACCTTGGGTAAGTCACTTGGATAATTGTTCTGAGAGTTTCCGCCTGACTAAATATCCTCTTCTTTGGTTTAAAACATTTGGAAATAGGAAGTCTTCATGGACACCAGTTGAGAAAGTGTCTGGTGGGGAGGAAGGCTGTGATTTTAAAACACATAATTGTAAGGGACGGCAACTATGGGGAAGTGCCACCGCCTATCATTCACCCCCTCCCGCCCTCTGCAGCAGTCTCTGCCTGATCTCCACGCTCCTTTCCAACAAGCCTAGACAGGGCAGAGAATCCTCAAAGCCGAGCTCCAGGCAGTCTCCACCAATCAATCAAAATTGGCACAAGAAATAAAGCCTATTTGCCAACACTGTTGTAGCGGAATAGGCAGAGATGGCCAAGGCAGGAACTGAAATTCCATTCCAGGCCTCCCTAACTTCTCACACTGTGGACTTTGGACATACGACGTTAGCCTCTCCAGAGCTGCAAAATGCAGGGGTTGGGCAGGATGATTTCATAGGTCCGTTCCAGCCTGGGATTTCATTTCTTTGAATATAGCTAGTGACTCGCTATTCCCTCCCTTCTGGACCCCATCTCCTTGAGTTCTTTGTAGTTGACACCGCAGGGTACAGACGCATCAAGATTTAGAATGTGCTCACAGACTACGTGTGGATCCTCAAGGCAAGCACTCCGGCATTTTATTTATAAAACCAGGATCCAGCCTTATTGCCAACATGCAGTGGCTTGAATTCTGAGAGCTGGATACCCTTGAGTCATTATCAACTTTCAAAATAGGCAGCACATTCACTCAGCTGGACAGAAAGACATTTCCAGCTTTGAAGTCATTTCGGATTTACATAAACATACTGGAGTCAAGAAAGCTTAAAGAGTGGTCTGGTGAGGTAACAATCGCAACCCCCTTCTTACCACCCCACCCCCATTTTCCTCTTGTGTTAAGTCAGTAATGTTCAATGACTCATCATGCAGCTCCCTCCTCTCATGCTACGGCCGCACACCAGCTTCTTGGGAATGAGTTACCTCTTGGTTATGATTTAGTAAATCAGAAACTATTCGGGTCTGTTACTTTGCTTAAAACAGGCATCACACATCTTTTAAGCTACCTTGAGCATACTTTACCTTTTCCTGGGGAAAACAAAGCCTCCATCTATCCAGATGAGAAAACAGCCCAAGAGCAAGTCATCATGAGAACTCATGACTCTCTCTAGTATCCTCCCCTTCTCTTCAAGTGGTTTATGCACGAGCAGGGGTAAGGGGTGGAGGTAGGAACTGGAAACGCTTATGAAAGCAGATGGGTCCTACACACCAAGCAGTCCTCAACATCAGTCCCATGTGCAGGATGGCCAGTTCGAGTTGTCCTTGTTCTAAAGTTCTGATGGTACATGAGCTCTGTACTCTATGCCTAAAGGGCAGCCGGGGCAGGACAGGATCGTTTGCCACAGTGATCTGAGTCACTTCTCAGCAACATCTCGGGGTTAACAAGATCACATGTTCAGCTGCTACTTAAAGCCTTGGAGGCACTTCAACCTCTTAACTTGGGTAAGCATTAGAAGCCTAGTAGGTAGTGTCCAACTCCTCAAAATAACTTGAAGAGACTATCTTCCATTCCTGGAGCTTCTGAGCATGCCAAGGACATAGCCAGGAGTTCTTAGGCCATGACCACTATTTTGTTACTCACAAATTACTGTCAAGAAGAGAAATTTCCTCAACTTCCTTTTTTCTAGTCAATTGTTTCCTCGCTTCTACTTCTAAAACGACATTCTTCTCATTCCCTGAGACTTAAAGTTCGAAGGAAGCCTAGAGAAAGATCATCAAATACCCTTAGCAATGACTGTTCTGCAGTCACTCTCTTTAACGCATGCAGGATATTTTTGGGGTGCTAGTGATGATAGTTGTTTTGGGGATAGACAATCCACAAAGAGAAGAAATAACATCCCTGCTTTTTCTTAGGAAGCCAAAGTCTTTGTCTGATCTGTCCAATTTTGAAACAGGGTCATTTTCCTTTTTGTTGTGATGAGTGCAGAAAGCAGCCTTAAAAAAGGTTATATTGACCACACACATTGCTCTGATGCAGCATCTTCTTTCCAAGTTACTTCTATCTCTTGAGGGAATGTTTACTTAGCTGGTTCAGCCATTCACTCATTCATTAACTGCACCCTGAAGATCAACTATTTATCAGGAACACTCGTAGAACCCAGATCAGGGTGATTCTGTGGTCAAGGTCATTCTGATTCACAAATGGGTCAGCTTAGCTGTGGCCCCAATATCAGAGACAACAGCTTCAAACCAGGTCAGTCAGGCAGCCATTTGGAGAAAGTCCTGGGTCAACAAGTACATCTCTTTATTGTTCGTAGGAAAACAAAACAAAACACACCCGGAAGCTAATTGGATGGATCAGTAGCAAGTCTTTTGTAAAAAGAAATCAACATAATATAACATCCCTTTGTTTCTGCCAAAGGTATTAATATGAAAACCTGCATCCAATTTAATTGACAAATGACAGATATTGTGCTAACATTGTCTCTGTGCTGGAAGGGGGCGCGGCAGGGCAGTGGGGGATGATGGTAGAGTATAGTAAGTAGCCTGCCACTAAGATGACATTTCCCAAACCTAAATCATTTGGTATACAGTACCCTTGAGGTGCCCTGGAGGTACTGAATTCCTTGGGAAGAAAAAACGAAAGCCTGCTCCATAGCTCAAATTATTAGCAGTTTTACAAATATCTAGTTCTGACAGCATCTCTTTTCCCGTTCCTACTTCCTGCATGTGAGCCATCAGAGCACAGGGGCTGCTTCTTCCTCTCTTGCCTAATGATACTGAATTCTCAAGAACTGTGGTTCCTAAATTTGGCTTCTAAGGTCCCACCCTAGACCTACTGAATCCCTCTCCTGTGGTAGAACCTAAATATCTATTTTTAATAACCTCCTTTTTGGTTCCAAGTTCTCAGAATGATTCTGAAGATCAGCCCGGTTTAGGAATCACTGCCCCATGCCACAATTATGGTGAATTAAAAAAAAAAAGTTTTTTAAAGGACTGTCCAGTCCATCCCACCCCACATGTGTGGTTGCTCCAACATTTTCATTATAAGCAACGGAGAGAACAGAACAGCTTCCCCCACTACACCCAAATACCCAGCAATTAGCAGACTAGACCCACAGATTCTTCACATTCTGAAGCTGTTAAAACAAACACTGTGTGTCTGATGCAAAGTTTGCTCAGCAGCTCTCATGATTGTGTGGGCTCCCCTATCCATCTAAATGAGCAAGCCAAGGCTGCTGGTTCCAGGTAAAATGACAATTAAGGAGCCTCAGTCTTCCACTCTGGACTCCATCCAACCTCAGACAAAGATTGACTCATCCCTTGTTGGCGATACAAAATTAATAATACAAACAAAATCACCTGCCATTAGCCAAATCTAATCTAATCATTTCTTGCAGTAATAATTTTACTCAGGATAGTTCAACCTTAATCTTGGCCTGGCATGCACAAGAAATGAACTAACGATGCTGGCCATATGTACAAGGTACTGTGGGGGAAATGCAACTCTATAGACTGGACTGGGATGAAATGTGAGGATTAAAATCAGAATTAGTAAACAGGACCATGAAGAGAAGTCTTCTCATTTTCCATCCACATACTATTCCGTCTTCACGGGGCCTGCATTAATATAGTCTCGGCTTCAGAAAGGCTTTGACTTTCCTGCTATTATCCTAGTCTTGCTTTAACACATACTTTATATTAGAATGCGTTCCAGGAAGCATATGGCAATAGAACTAGGTCAACCATTAACCAAATAACAGGAAACTGCTCTGCAGCGCACACCCTTCAAAAGCTTGCTTATTGAGCTGGCTCTTCAGAATATGTCCTTCAGTGAGGTTGAAACTAGCAGGTCCCATGGTTTTTTTTTTTAACGCTGCAAGGTCATCTCATACCTAGAAGGCTTCTGCACATACTAGACTCTCAATGGTCTAAATCATTCCATTGAAACATTCGTTCAAGAACGAAAGCCAAAGGTGAAGAGCATGTTTTCTGAATCTGCTTGAGCATCTTCAAAGAATGAGCCTGGTTCCATTGCTTCATTCTTTCAATTCTGTTAAATTGACAGGAAACCCTATATTCTCATCTTTTCTTTCTCTCCCTCTCTCCCCCCATATTCCTTGTTTCCATGCCACCAATTTACCCCATGAAATACACGCCACAGTCCGTTTAGACTTAATAGGTCAAATAAAGTCTTGGAAAAAAAGACCTGTCTTCCTTTTTTCACATCAAACTATAAATGAGTTTCCTCCAGAACCATCGGCCTTGAATTGCTGAGTATTCCTCAGTTTGAATTTTTCCTCTCCAAAGTTTCACACTCAAGTTCTACAAAATCTGACTTTACAATGCCCTGAAGAGTCATTCATTCAGGGCCATGCTAGTAAACTACCAACAATCACACTCACCTTGGCTTCTGTAAGCCGGATTACATATCCGTCATTCTTACTTGCAAAATATATTTCATATGAACCTTAGAGCTGGGCAGTTTCCCTTGATGAAGAACTTACATTAACTCTCATTTTTTAAATTAAAATGTCAGTGCCAAATCTCCACTTACGGGAGCTGACTGCTGAATGTCTAGTGATAGTTAGAGTAGTAATTATTGTTTAGAAGACACTAAAAGATAAAATTCAGTTTCAGAAATCCAGGTGTATTAAAGGAAGATATTTAAGAGCAATATGACCTTTCAAAAAGTGCTGGATCTGGTTACGGACCGAACACACTGACTATGTTCAGCTGCCCGGGCACTGTGCAAGACACTGACAATACAGGCGAACGAGGGAAACCCAGGGCCTGGCTTTCTGTAAGCTTCTAGTCCAGTCCCACTCAGTAATTAATTATGAGACAAACCAGTGGGTTGGCTTTCCAAGTTGATGTGGCTAAATTTTAACTAAGATCTTTTTTCCTGAAAATAGTGAACAAGGCTTCATGGAGCACCAACATATGGCACACTGCACCAGGGGTCAAATGAAAGAGGCTGGTAAGAGTCGTTCGTATTGTGCAGTCTTTGGGATTCTGGGCACCCAAATACTCCCATCCATGCTCCTCTTGGGAACTGTCAGGCTTTTCTTTTAAAGAACTTGGTTGTATAACCATAGTGAAAACAAAACAAAAACCCAGAACGTCATCTAAGGAATTTAATAAATAATCTATTACAGAATGTTCAAGATAGTACAAACAGAGGTTAAGGTACTTTTCTTCCCCTTTACAAGAGTTGGAGTCATGTTGCATAGAGGAGCTCACTGGCTTTTAAAAGTCACCATACAATAAATAGGATCCTGCCCAGCCTGTAAGGACAAGAAGCTAAGTATTTGTCAATCCCACCACTACAAGCTTCAAGGAGCCCCTCACGGGGATTTTATTTGGACTCCACTGTATTCTAACTTGTAATCAGATCGTCACTGTTCAATAGTGTCCTGTCTATAGTACGTGTTCCTAAGGATGGGAGGAAAGGGAATTAGTATTTTTATGTGCCCACTATCTATCAGGTTCTGCACCAGGGATTTACATTCACACTCTCATTTATTCCCCACAAGAAGCTTACAGAGTAGACTTTTTTGTTCTGTTTTTTTTCCAAATAAGGAAAGGGAAGATCAGAGATTAAGTTATTCACTCCAAATCACACAGCAACTCTCTGGCTACATACCATGGCTCTCACTGCCAAGGTCTTCATGGGCCTCCCAACACCGAGAGCAAAGGGTTCCTTTCTAGGTGGTCTCTGTGCCAGTCAAGTGTTCCCTCGAGGATGAGAGCGCGCGGCTCCCCACACAATCGCCAGGCCCCTTGAGAGCAGGTCCTGCGTTGCTCAGAATGCCCAAACACTGATGGTGGAACAAGGTCAGGCCAGTTCCTAAGATACAAAGCAAGATGAACTCAGTGGGTCCTCCTGCCAGTTGCCCTTGTCCTTACTCATCTGCAGGAGCATGCCAAGGCCTGCCTGGAATGACGCAGGCAAGGGTCACCATGGGTGATCCTATACCCCTCCAGACTGTTACAAAATAAAAGCCTGGTGCTGAGACAGGCTGGCTCCTTGAAAACCCACCACCATTGTTTTGTAGGAATCAAGCTTCTTAAAGAAACCATTTGCGTCTGTCAATTTCTGCCTTAAACCCAAGAGATACATAGTAAAGCGGGGCCTAAAAGTAAAAGGTCTAGGAATCTGTGGACCCACTCCATCTGGAAGTCAAAGTCCTTATATTTCTGGCTGGCCCTTCATTTTCAGTTCACAAAGGAGACAAAATTTTCCCTTTTACTGAAGTTCTGACTACAAACACATTTAAATAGAAGCATACAGATGAATGTCATATTTATGAAAGGCCCAACTTGTGCCATTAATAAAAATGTGTCCCGACAACCACTCTTTCTACTCTTAGCAGCTCCTCTAGACCAACCCCAGAAAGGCAGGATTGCTGCAATGTAAAGCTACTTAACATAAACAAACATAGAGGCCGCACTTGGGTTAGGAGATGAGGCTAATTTTAGATGGCTGTTTCGTATGTGATGAAGCGGAGCCTGGACTTCTCACTGCCTCAATGCAACCCTCGTGCCTACATTTAACCAACTCCACCTCAACTTTTTCTCAACTCTGGAAAGCAAGTGGTAAGGCAGCTGAAAGAAGGAATTCATTCCTGCGCCGTGAGGTCTTCACACTGGCCAGTCTGATCCATGGCTTGACGCTGAGAGGAATTCAGCTTTTAGGAACATCTGATGCTTGCCGGCCTTGCAGTGTTTCTGCTGATCCGCATCTGAGAGTGCTCACTCAAGAGAAGCTGTGAAAATCCTCCTGAACAGGCAGCAGGAAGCCAGAGAGCTCTTGGTGATCAAGTGTGACTCCGTGGGTCCCTTCCTGGGAAAACTCTGGAATACTCCATGCCTTGAATGCATACAGAACACAGTCTGAGATATTACAAACAAGTCAAATATCATATTCAATGGACACCAGAATCCACTTTTCCAAGAGTCAGTGACTTGCTCTCCCTGTAACATAGCTGTGAAGTCCACTCAATGTCCGGCCAAGTGTACTTGTGAATTTCCTCCCCTCTCATGCCAATGAGAGGACCCAGTTCCAGCCTGGTGGCTTGATGTACTTGCTCATCAGTTTTCAGGTTTCACAAGGGAAAACAATCTACCCCTTAAATTGGAGAAGCTTTCTTTCCAGAACTAGACAATCCTGATGGCTCTCTCCAGTTACATAGCAATTATGTAATTGCTAAGCTTCTGCAGAATCACTGGAACCATTCTGCAGCCTTCTCCTGACTACAGCTGCAGCACAGTGTTCCGAGATGATTGCAGCCTTTGAACGGATGACCGGTCTCCAATCTGAGCACAAAGGGGTGTACAATGGGATTCCATCTCCAGCACAAAGACGCTCCTGCCTCACGAAGCCCTTCCTCCTCCTCCCAGGCTGTGCAGCTAACTCTTGCCTTTGCCCGCCCTCCATGTGTGCAGAGTGTGGTTCATTCTGTTTATGCAGACAGGTTCCAAAAGAGGCAGATAATCAGCTGACGTTTTGCCATGGACCATGCACCAGGCAATCATTTAACACATAACATGGAAGCTCCAGAAGAGGACAAGATGCGAGGGGGGGGGGGCGGGAAGATCGCTCTAGGCTTCCTGCACTGGCATGAAATGAGTGCTTCCCTTCCTCCTGCCAGCTCCAATCCTTCATGTTGACATTACACATCCTGTACTGGAGATCCACCCCCATGCTGCCGCTTGCCCAGCTGAATTATCTCCTGCGTCACAGTGGTGGTAACAGAACTGCTGGCTCGGCAGACCTGAGAGCACCATTTCAACGCGTAATGCACTCAGCAACTGGACATATTACCAGTGCGCCGGGGCCGGTCTGTGGCCCTCTCAGCAGCCGAGCAATACTCGACCTAACCGTCTGCTAACCAGATGGCTGGGTTGCCTCTTGGGACCAAACTATTAAACTTTACTTTATTAAATTCTATGAAAATGTGGGGACAGTTTACAGCAGTGTGTCTGGTTCATCTCCAGCAGGGTTGCTAAGATGAAAATGACCTAAAAATAACTGGAAACTCTACTACTTCACACCAACGGAGAACAAGATATTTCGGAGTAAATATTTAAATGAATGATCTGCCAGATTACGTCCCCCAGCAGCACTGACTACATGCTTAGCAAATTATATTGTAAATATATACAAACAAAGACACAGACATGCATGCATCTAAAGAGGGATCCATTTCCCACTGCCTCAAGCCACAGCTAACCATCATCAGGCACCAAGCTATTTAAATGTGGCCAAGGACACCATCTCCATCGTAATCGCCCAATTACCAAAACAAAGAGCCTAACACAACTGACAGAGATGGACCATCTCCTGGGTTCGACCACCTAGGCACACTGCAGGCCAGCTAGGTAGGCAAAAGGCGCTCAATAAATGTTTTGATAGATAGATGGACACATGTTTCTTAAATATAACAATCCTATAAAACACGTTCTTTCCAACTCTATCATCACCCCACAACTGCTAACTAGGCGTGCAAAGCCAGGCGGCAGATGAATGGCAAGGAGCAAGCCATCTGCACCAGAGGCGCTGGATGGCCACTAATTGATTACTGCAAATGAACTGCAGAGGCGGCCCTTTATTGGGTCCCTGGCAGGGTGCTGGGTGCTTTATATACATGAGCGCCCCTTGGCCTTCACCAGAGAGAATTCCATTTTAAGGATGAACTGGAGGCTAGGAGCAAATCAGGAGCCTGACCCAAATTAAGCCAAACACCTTTCTACTACTTTGTAGTCACGAGGAAGGAAGGACCCCCGCAATTTGTAAAGAACTGAACACTTGTGAAGGTGGCACTCCCAAATATATCCCTCAGTTCCAGGGAAACGGGGGGGGGGGGGGGGGGGGGGAGAATCTTTCCACTCCCAGAGCTTTTCAGACATCCTAGGAAGTCCTAGTTTCAGATCCTATTGTATCTCCCCATACTTCTTATTCTACTGAGGGCATTCTAGATTATTGTAACCACTACCACACCCAAAGTTACACCTCCACTTCTTGAGTTGGGGGTCCACCCTTTGAGGCCAAAAAAATCTCTCATTTGAAATCATCCTAGAGCTCTGAACCCCAGTAAGTAAATGCATGTCTCTTTCTCTCTCTCTCTCCCTCAAATATCTCTGGACACCGTTTTAAAGTGGTGACTGTAAAGTTTTATAATTAAAAACAACTCCTTTGTCTCTGGGAATTTTCAAAATAAATAAATACATAATTCTTCTTGGTAATCTTTTTTCACAGGTGAGAAATAAATCACTCTACTGTTTTATCAAAGAATCACGTGTGCCTCCTTTCTCTACCACTAACTGCACCACCACCAACCACCACCACACACTACCACCAGGGAGGCCACCAATGTGCTTCTGACTTGGAGCAAACCAGGTTAGAGAAGTCCTGTTAAGACCTATCAACACCACTTCACATTTTGAAATATCATCTACCCTGAAGGCATTCTAAAATTAGCCTCCTTACCCTGAGATCTCAAGCATCTGATATTGCAGTATGTTGGAAAGACCAAGTGGACATGGACTATGAAAATAAACATTTGCACAGAGAAGACCAGAGCAATTCTCAGCAAGACCACAGGACACCCCCTGAACAGGCTCGGCCCTATCTATATGAGGGAAGCCAAAGAGGCCCCCAATCCTTTTAGAAGGCAGAGTAGCCAGTATTTTCACTGCAGTAAGTAAATTTTCTTAGACAAGCCATTTTGCCAGAATGATGCCAGACAACAGGAACAATAATAACATCTTTCTTCCAAAAAGCTCAGAGAAGTTCACAGTGATTAAAAATGTGTTCCTCCACAAGACTTAAGGGAATCATTCTGCAAGGTTGGGATAGTCTTTGTTACCATGTACATGTTCTTGTCTAAGAGGACATGGCATCAACCCTGAGGTTGCTCACAAATTCCTACTGAACACACACACACACACACACACACATCAGCTATGGAGTGCAATCTGGAAAAGTCGACCTGAGAATGGGCAACAGCAATGAGCACCACTCATCAGTTAAGGCAGACATGGTATAAAATTAATCAGGCAGGATTCAAAACACTGAGTTTAAGACCAAGGATGAAACAATTCACATCTGGCAAAGCCCTGGGAGAACATCTTGACCTGAGCTTCTCCCTCAGTAAGGAAGGAAGAAACGATCATTTTTTGAGTACCAATTATGAACCGGGACCTAATATACTTAGTAGTTTTTAGGTCTATGTCAATTCTACAGATTCTTCTTATCCCCATTTCATTGGGTAGAAAATCATGGGAGCAGAGAAGTTAAGTGACTGATTCAAGGTCCTAGAGCTAGGAAGGGACAGAGCCCAATTTCACCCTGTGCTTATATAGTGCCAAAGAGTGTGCTCCACCCACCACACGTTACTTCCTTAATGAAGACCTCTGCACTAAAAGCTGCATGTTCACCCAGAAATATGGAGAACTCTGCACTCCCGATGTTTCAACAAATAAATAAAGTACCTCTCCCAGAAAGAATATATATACAGTTGACCCCTGAAAAGGGGAGGGAAGCAACTGCCTTCAGTCACAAATGAGCATATCCTTGACGTCAACCCTCAGCTTACAGATTTCCAACCATGGATGAAAAAAATATATATACATACATATTTTTACAAATTTATACACATATCTATATCTATCTATCTATCTATCTAACTACCTACCTACCTATCTATTTATACTTTTTCATTTCCTAGGCTGTATTCCCCAGAGGAGTGAAATCCCTTAGTTAAATGATATATACACATATCTATATCTATCTATCTATCTATCTAACTACCTACCTACCTATCTATTTATACACATATATACCCACATATACGGTAGCCAAGTTCCTAGTTGTTCTTCAGACAGTTCAATTGCATTGAAGTTTAGCCCCGGCATGCAAATTTTACATGCATTATTTCCCCATATAACTTGCGTGTCAGGAAGGGAAGGCTGCCAAGAGACAATCTGGCCCAGTGATTCACTGTGTCACACCAACATGCCCACTTCTGACACAGGTTGTTGTTTGTATTTCCTAGAAATCATTGTCTTCATTTGGGAAATAAACAGCAAACAGCGTCCTCAGCAATGACGTGTTCTTTTTCTGCGAGAATACCCTGGCAGCAAATGTCATGAATTTGGGGGGAAGAGGGTAATATAAAGTGGCAAGCTCTCGCTCTTTATTCCTTAGACCTTAGTGATCATGTGATAAGGCAGTATCTTAAACACAGATGACTCTCTTTTCCCTTTCAAGATTACGCCTTATAAAGTAAAAGATTTATTCAAATGAATCACATTAAGTCTACGGAGCAGGTTTCATGTGCTGAAAAACACAATCTAGCCAATTTTGGATTTTTATGGTTGAAGATTCCTCTTTGCTGGTTTATGAATGCTTTCCAGTCATTCGACTCCCTGAACTTCTTTTCTTTAGACAACAGGCTATGCAATGTGTATGGTCATAGACAAAGTAATATTGCCACAGTCCTTTCCACTAAAGCGGGGAGAAGATGATGGACGTGTGGAGAAGGAAAAGGGGACAGTGGGGAGATTGGAAATTCACCACCATTCAGAAGCTGCTTCAAAAAAACATCGCTAACACTTACCTGTGCTAGGGTCAATTTTGGTAATTGTAGCCGACGTCTAGAAACAGGGTTATGAATATAATTATCATGAAGCAGCAACGGGGCAATCATAACCTAATTAAACCCACTGACTAGATTATCGTTTTTCCCCTAATAAATACATAGCATTTAACACTTGCTAATTTCAGGATCTATAGGTGATGTTCATTCATATTAACAAGCTACACTACAGCCACAAGTCAGAGAGAGAATGGGTGAGGTACTCGGATTCTTGAGTCCACCAAGGGGTGAGGGATGGATTTCAGGGACAGTTGATATTGGTTCTTCAATATCACTTCACTTCTCCACCCCCAAGAGAAGAATGAGTGATGAGAACTTCCACACAAGTTCTGGATACAATTCTGCTTTCTTAAAGACTCGACTATTTCATGTGAGCTACACAATGTGCCTTTTCACATGACAATGGAATCTGTCTTTGAAATGTGATTTCCTTTTCTTTTGAGTAGAATGGAGGCTTCCTCCCCTGGATCTAAGTACAGAAACTTTAAACATTTACCTCCAGGACAAGCTCTGAGGCTTCCTCTCCTACCCCACCTCTCATGAGTGTATTTTCAAATTCAATGTCCTATTCCCAACTGGGTGTCACTGCAGGCACATGGATACAAGACCCAATTTACCTTCACTTTTTGCAAAGCCCCTGAGGGTAGTCTGGGTAGATTTCTCCTCAGAGAAGAGAAAGGCTGAAGACACAGGCTGGGGGCTGGTCTTGGAGAAAGGCTAGTGTGAGGGAGTGTCTCAGAGGGCTAGGCACCACTGACTGGGGCCTCAGTTGATGCTACCTAAGACTTGAGTGGAGTCCCTATTGCTCTTAAATTAGAAATCCCATCTGGACAACCACATGCTTCATATAGGTTAAATTTTACTCTCTTCAACTATGGAGTTATTTTTTCTGAGCATTTTCCTCATATCTTAAGAAAGCAATGGTTTGGTAAGTTGAGTAGATATGAATGGCGGGTAAAAATGGGTGACTGTGACCTCCTCTTGTACACTTTACATACAGGACACATGCTTATCCTCCTACAAGGTCCTGGGTATGAGACTGTCTGAACAGTTCCACAACAAAATTAAGATTTTATAAAACTACTATTAGTTGCTTCGGGGTGAAAGAGTCTAGTCAGCAATTAATGCGCAATTCCCTGTCTTACAGAGAAGCTACTGTCCTGAATATCACAGGGATATCTGGACCTGTTCCATCTCCCTTAGTACATCTTGTTACTCTATTAAGGGCATCTGTGGTCATCCATGAACAGCAGCTTCCTCACTGTGCTGTGATGTTTCAGGGAGAAGCAAATAGAACCAAAACATTCATCATGTCTCCATGATCTAAATAGAGCACATGGTGATCACTGAAGGGCGTGGGGGACTCTAGCACCCAGCCTTTGAAGAGTAACTGCACTGTTTTCCCAAAATTAATGGAAGTAATTTTCAAATATGTCTATGTGGCTTCTGAAAACCCTTCTCCTGTCTATAGTCACCAGAGCCAACACGGCACGGAGACCTTCAAAAGGGGCCCTAAGGGAGCAAAAAATCAGACACTTCTCTATTTGAAAAAAAGTTATACAGTATATCTTCCTGCCACAAGACAGGTGCTCTTTTTAAATATCCACATGTATAACTACTTTGCACCACTAAGCTTGACACAGTACAATTTAAAAATAGTTATTCTCTAAATTTCTTTCTACATGGTCTCTTGCTCCCCCCACCCCCAATCTCTGTAACTCAGAAGAACACAAAGAGGTACTCTTCAGTTAAACACACTTTGTCAAGCTATTACAGTAAGTTATACCTCTCATATTAACTAATATATCACAATTAATTTTCCATTATGCTCAGATTTCCTTCCAGAACACTAGGATATATTCCTGGCATAAGCAACTGGAAGAGATAAACCATCAGGAACATAAGCTATTAGCATACTAAGTAATAACCAAGGCCAGTTCCCACCAGGCAAAAGCCAGGAGGTAATTCCCCCACCCCCACACCTTGTGGCTCCCCTATTTCATAGCTCCATGACCTTGGGTAAATTACCTCCCAAGCCTCAGTTATTCTCTACCATATGAACAGTCTCTGGTTCATATTAAATGTTAAATAAGCATCACCTAGTATTCATATGAACTATTAGTCACTCCAGGAGGAGAAATAGCATTATGTTGAAGGCCCATGGGGTCTTTCCACTCTATAGAGGAGTTGGCAGCATTTTTTGAGGAAGCAATCATATTTATTCTCCTTACAGACAGTAATCTTACCCAATATTAGAGGAAACAATATTCAACTGACAGCAGAAGAGAGTTCTTGCAGATGAAGTCTGACATTCAAATGAAAATGGTCTCTCCCATACTGATCCCTTCCCCAATTATCATGACTAAATAATAATTAGTAGTCTCTGAGAAGATCATTTAAGATAGAAACCATTGAAGAAAAGTTTCTGTCTGATAACTACTTGTAATTGAAATCTTTGCCTAATATACACCTGGTATCTATTTTTGGCCATCTTTAGTCTATAACTCAGTGTTCAAATTTTCTTACCCCACACAAAGGACCCCTAGATCAGGTCCAATCTGGGCTGAGTGACTGATGCTCGCTTGCTGACCAACTGGTCACAACACAGAGGGATGATGTAATTAGGGATTGGAATAGCTAAACATTCTAGACCACAGTGGCCTTACTTTGGATTTTAAAATGCCAGGATTGGATTGACAGACCAGCCTGTGATGCGTGGCTTAAGCAAATGGCTTAATCCCAACTGGACAACAGGTCTATTCCTTTCCCCTCTGAAATAAGCATGACTTGGTTCTTCATTTCTTGTAACACCCAGAGCGTAGGTCGAGAAGCTCTATGGATAACTTTAGAGAGGACTATCACATTTTCTGCCCATTAATAATGCAGCTACTTACTGCTGTGCTCTGGTCTCTACTTCATTCATTTTCCAGGAAAATCTCCACCTAGGCCTACTTACCCAGTTCTCCTTCAAGTTTCCACCTGTCCTTTATCAGAAAAGCTGTATTTGTAACCCCAAAGTCACATAAATTGTCTTCCAAGCCCAAGTCCACTTTTCACAATAAGAACAGACCTAAGAATGTGGGTCTGAGCACTGGTCTTCATATTTCACATGCAATCGGTACCAAATTACAAGGTCTTTTTCCACTGGCTTTATTGTTTTCTTAAAAGCAATGCCTTTTATTCTTCCTGGAGGCTCTTCCCAGTGGACAGGCCTCTTCTATTTTCACTTGTCAATCATTCCCCCCTGCCTCTCTCTTCTTTTCCTTCTCCCATCCAAGCAGTCTCTCCTTCCCAGCAAATTTCCACCACGTAATTATGGCAATGCTTCAGCCTACTTTTTTCTGTTAGCTTAACAACCCTGTCTATTTTCTACTTGTGCTGATGCTACTGTTTGCTTTTCTGACGGGCTAATCCGTGTATCCTTTCAAGGCCTAACTTCCCCTACCATGATAGCAGCTGGAGCTCTAATTCACAGGTGCCTTCCAAAGCTTTTCATTAACAATAGAAATGAGATGGTTTATAAGCCCATTTCTTAGTCTGCAGGTGAGTATTGGAACCTTTGTGCAGCAAACATCTTTCAAGTGTCCCGCATTGTGCCACTGCACAATTATTTTCTGAGTAATAAGTACAATGTTATAGGCACATTTGTAGTGTTAAAGGGAAAATGTTCCCTCAGAGGGAATCAGCTCCCCCGACCCCTGGCATTTCCCAGCTCAAGAGAGAAGCACTCAGCTGACAGGAGCAAAACTGAAGAATAATGACTTTACTCTCTTAAATCTGAACAGGGGAGAGAAGAATTCCAAAATCTGAAGGCCTTAGCTCATGTTCTGGTTCAACTGGCCAGACGAGGGCTTAGGGAGTGAGGCTGGCCTCCCCCAGCTGGGCTCTGTGGCACCTAAGCCTCTCCACAAATCCCGGGCTTAATTACTTCTGACACAGTTGTCTCGCCTGGGCCTCCAGCCTCTTTTGTGCTCAAACCAATCTGAAGTCAACGGTAAGTCCTTGCTTACTCATCTTGGTTAAATGCTTCATTTCCAACTAAGTGAACTTAAAACATTTAAATCAGGATCCATTGATTCCTAATAGAATTTTTCCTTGCATGGTCTTTGTTAAAAAGTCTACTCAAAAACCTACCAAATAACTTTCTGAGTTAAGCAATCTTCATCTCAAGAATTTATTCTTGAACAAACAAGTACCCACCAACCTTCCCTTCACCCCCAAGAGGAGGCTCTGCTCTTTGAACTAAGTGTGGGGTTAAGGTGTGGACGGGCACAGCAGAAGTATTTTATTAATATCCAGAAGCAACATGCAATGAGCTGCACAAGCAAACCCATGAAAGCAAGAAAACCAACACCGAAATAACCATGACCTCGCACAAAGAGAAACCTTCCATCCAAGAATAACTCCAGAAAAAAAGGTCTCCAGCTAGGAATTAGGTAGGAATGCTTTGAAGACACCAAGTAATCTGCTCACCAGAATTAAAAGACAATGCAATTGCAGGTGACCATACTGGTGCCCTCTTGTACCATACCCACGCTGCTTGTCTTTCCAAACCCTGAAAACACCAACTCTGTGCTGGAACCATACATCCAAAGACTAAAAAATCTATAGCTTCAACTGCTGAGGACAAGAGCCTTTAAGAAGTAGATAAATTTGATGATAGAATTTCCAAGCAGAAAATGTAAATCCAAAACGCTTCCAATTGACTTCCTATTTATCATATCAGTGTGTGCAGTTCTCAAGATACAAAGTTCAAGGGGACAAAAGATTCAGAAGAGCTTCCTAGTCAACAGCAAACACAATCTAAAGTCATAAAAATCTATTTTCCCTTTGGAAACTTCTTCTCGTGGGTCTTATAAATCCAGGAGACAGTTCAATGTAGTATTATCTTCTCTCTAATAACCCCACCCCCCTAACTTTTTTTCCCCCTTCAGTACTGGCATGCAAACCATGCTGTTTTAACTTCTTTCCTGTTCTCCCAGTTCTTCTGGAACATTTTATTTTCGACAGTCAACTCATTTGGAGGAGTGCCACACTGAGGTTCAACTGTTTATAGCGTTAACTGTGTTCCTGCCAGAAGTCCCCATCCAGTACTACCTTCTCCAGACTGCCTCCTGGATTGAGTATTTATGCTTTGGTTTGGAAGAAGCTTAGAAAATGTGGAAACTTCCAAACATCACTCATCTTTACAAAGTTGCCTTCACTTGTCCAAGAGGAATCAGAAATGGAAACCCATTTCACTCTTCCTAAAGTACTGACCTCTCTCTCTCTCTCTCTCTCTCTCTCTCTCTCTCTCTCTCTCTCTCTCTCGGTTAAATACTGCTCGTGTCATTCAAAAGCCATTTTAAGGGTGTCTTCGTGTAGAGTGGGGAATGGGAAGTAGCTAGCCATTGGTCTGCAAGAGAATTGGGCTCCTAGAAGGTGCATGGAGGGCACATTTCTGGATGAGTACAGGACACTGGAAAATCACCAGTAATTGTTTTAGACTGGATTTCACTCTCTTGGACTTTCATCAGTATTACAAAATGGCATCTCTGAAAGAAGCCAATTTAAGTCTGTACCATGTTGCAAAATAGATTCTCTGAGTCCAATTGTGGGCACTTTTGTAAGCTGCAATTGACCCAGACAAACTTCCAAAGAAGGGCATTTGAAAAGGACTCCCAAACCCTGGGCGACAGAACTAGAGAGGAGAAGAGGACAGTGAAAAGCACAGCTACAAATTCAATAGCTAAAACTTGACTGAAAGTCACACGAATAAAATTGGCCTCTGGAGTCACTTCTATAAGTGAAACAAACCATGTTCAAGCCAGGGTTCCCCAACATGTTAAATTCAACTAACACTAAATCAACTGCCCCATTAATGTATGATTAGTGTCTTGAGATGGTGTTTCACAAACCGCTATAATTACGTGCACTGGGGCACCCAAAAGGGTACCGGGTTGGGAGTCAGCCGGCCTGAGTTGTAGGCCTGGCTTTGTTACAGCTGAACTTTCTGACCTTGGGCAAGTCACTTCAAGTCTTGGTGCCAATTTCCTCTTCAGTAAAATGCAAAGGGGGAGGGGAAGATTTGAAGTTGATGATCTCTCTAAGGCACAAAACAACTAGCTTCTCAATTAGAAGTTCTGACTGGTGAAGATTAAATACTTAATACTCATCACTTATGGTATCTCTTTGTCAGTTTTTAATGTTAATTTCTACTTGGGAAATAATATTTTTGGCCATCACCCCAAAACCTCAGCTTCATCTGGGTGCTCCCTAGAGTTCTTTCATATTATAATAAACTCCTCTTTTCTTTTCCTTTCTTATTTTTTTTTTTAAGCAACCTTCCCCAAACTAAGAATTGTGACTTGTGCTATTAAAAGAGCTTAGAACTTCCCATTTCCTTGCTAGGGCTAAAATTAAACTGTCCATTCCTTAGGGCCCAACATAACATCTGCCAGATGTCTTGGCATATCACACAAGAAGAGGAATTTTGTTCTAGCACTCTCTCTCCTCCTCTCCGTTTTCTCATAATCAATTAATAGGTCACCAGCTAATGTTTCTCTCAAGGCCACCAACTTCATAAGTATGTGAACCTCACCAAAGATACTTGCTTACACACACACACACACACACACACACACACACACACTGGTCTCCCACCCTTCAGTTCACTAGATTTTTAGTGATAGATCCTGGAAATATTTTCCCCCACTTCTTTTGAATTTCCTTAGTTCCTATGTACCAATCATCCACTTATACAGTACTGTCAGATCCTTTGCAATCTGAGTTCATTATTTACATATTTCCTAATTTGGGAGTATGGCATTGTGAAATAGCACCTCTGTTCTCCAGTCATCAACTGGAAACATTCAATACAGCTTTGTCAATGCTCTATCCCATAAGGCAGTGAACTATAAGTCTGATAAAAGCACACATCACAAAGAAGATAAGTAAGCTTACCTTAACCAAAAACAAAAACAAAAGAAACCCCACTCAACACCAGGAAAGAATTCAAGATAGACTATACTCTATTGAACTCCATCACACAGAAAACAGACCTCTTTCCCAAGGCAACTTTACCATTCTTTTCTTTCAGGAAAACTGACCACAAGCACTCAATCCATTAGTAAAGTTGGATTTCTTTTCCCCTACTGTCTTCTGGAAGACTCCTTAGCAAGATTTTATATAGGCCGGGGAGGGTTGGGTTGGTGGGTAAGAGATCAACCGAAGGACTTGTATGCATGCATAAAGCATAACCAATGGACACAAGACACTGGGGGGTATGGGAGGCTAGGAGAAGGTCAAGGGGAGGGAAAAAAATGAGACATATATAATACTCTTTGTAATACTTTAAGCAATAAAACAATTTTAAAAAAAGAAAAAAAAGATTTTATATATTTATATATAAAAATTTTATTTATCTTGCATCTATCAGTTGTCTCTAACTCCAAAGAGTGGGGGGGGCGGGGAACAAGTCCTCAGGGGAATGTGATCAATGAATCAGATGGACATAAATCCAATATGAGCGATATTATGGACTACAAAGTTCCAACAAGCATCTTTTTTTAATGACAGTGTGTATCATAGCTCACATGTATTTCTTCAGAATGATTTTTCTTGATGATATATTAGTTATGGAAAAAATTTGCATAATGAGCTTCATCAACTAGATGTCTCAAAAAAAAGGATCTCTGAGCTTTGACATCAAATGAGAATGTTCAACTTGACACTCTTTTTAATTCTCACACAATGGTTTATCCAAGATACTTGTCCCAGTTCAAGTGTATATTCTAGACCAGTGGTTCTCAACCTTCCTAATGCCGCGACCCTTTAATACAGCTCCTCATGTTGTGGTGATCCCCAACCATAAAATTATTTTCGTTGCTACTTCATAACTGTAATTTTGCTACTGTTATGAATCGTAATGTAAATATCTGATATGCAGGATGTATTTTCATTGTTACAAATTGAACATAATTAAAGCACAGTGATTAATCACAAAAACAATATGTAATTATATATGTGTTTTCCGATGGTCTTAGGCGACCCCTGTGAAAGGGTCGTTCGACCCCCAAAGAGTCACGACCCACAGGTTGAGAACCACTGGTCTAGACAAACACAAGAAACCATGTGTTTAATATTATGGTGCTTCCCATACTGATGAAGGGAATCAGAGATAGGATGGGTCTGTTAGGTAAACAGTTAAAAAACATTTTCTCAAAATCCAAAATGCCTCGTAGACACTTAATTCTTTCCTTCCAGAAAGTTCATCTCTATAAGACTGTCTGTAAAGACACGAAAACATTTGGTTGCAAAGTAAAAAAACGTGGTAAGTCAAACTGCTGGACTGGCAACCAGTTTGTCAAATTTTTCCTCCCACTGAAATAAGTAATTAAGCAGTTGTCCTCAACAACAAAAAAAGATATTATGGAAGTCTGCTTCAAGATCAATGTTTAATGTATTTATGTTTACATAAACATATCTGGTAAATTAGATGCAAAATTATCTGGTAATTACTTTCCCAAATAACTCCTTATTCCATTGCATTTCAACTTCTGAGTTTGAGCATGCAACATCTTAACATGCACTACGAAATTTAAATAAAACACTGATGACATTCCACTTAAGAGCAAAAGCAATGGACATCAAAAGATAACATTCAAAAATGAGTAATAAAAGGTATGATTCCATGTAAGATTTTTAAAGTACTCTTGGAGAGGCCTAGGTTTGGAATAAAGAAGCAGAGGTCTGAAGAGAAAGATTTTTAAATGAGCATACACATTAATTGAAAACCATACATCTTCATCTGCAAAAATCAGGGATTTACTTCATTGGCCAGGGACAATTATCAGCTAAAGAACCATGTGTTTCCCCCTCTGCTTTCACACCCCTTAGAAGAACAATAACCCTCAATTAATGACACAACAGTTTGGTTTGAAAAATGTGATGTTGTCATATACAGCACTGTGCATTCACTGAATGACACTGCTACCAGCTACTCAACAGAATATAATTGCATCTGGAATCTAAAACCACTTCAATATGCACAAAAATACTGTAGACACAGGGAACTTCACACACACACACACACACACACACACACACACACACACACACAACACACACAAATCCGACACATAATGAGAAAGCAAAGCAAGAAAAAAGCTGGTATAAGTCGCTCACCAATGTGCTCCTTGTTTGTGTAGAAGCTGGTACCTTTCTGTATTCCTCCTTAGTTGAAACAAGGTCTAATCAGCTTCCTTACAATACATTAATTGGTTCTGAATCTCCTCCAAGTCTTCATTCCACCGTGGAGCCCTCCTCACCTATCTCCAATAGTCCATCTAAAATTCTTCCAACATCTTCCCTCATCCTCAAGATGGCTACCTTACCTAATGGAAAAGCAACATCTTCATGGTTGGCTTTTATAAAATCCTCAAGCATTTCAGGATTTAGGTCTTTACTTGGATCAATTACATACATTCTCTAGAACTAATCTGTGAAGAACTCCAATCAATGTGTGTGGACTGAGGGGGATCCTTTCTTCACATCACCCTCACAAAATGTCTTCCTAGAAGACTAATAAATTCCTCCCCACCAAAAAGGTGAAGAGACCTAGACAGAGGTTTTCTCAACTGACATAATCTTGAAAAAAAATGTGTTTCCATAGTGACACTGTTAAGAAGACATTTGATATTTGTGGAGACTCACAGTACTTGAGAACACAGAAAAAAACCCAGCAGGATGGAAGGGAAGGGAGAAAACAAAGGAACTAAAAGAAGGCCTAATACACACATGGAACAACCTGAAGAGAAATGTAGACCCTGGAGAAACTGGTGTCAGTAAGACTTCCTCTGAGATCTTGTAGGATTTGTTGTTGGTTTTTATTTTGTTTTGTTTTGTTTTTCCCCAGAGATCAACCCAAACCAGACAATAAAGTCTTGCAATGCATCAAAACATGATGATAGCCAAGCCCAGAACTCCAGAATCTCAGCGGAGGGCACCACCGTCTTCACAATGAGGCAAGTCACCATTTCCTGGCGACTTTCAGGAGACCTGCAGCAGCTGAAAGTTGTGTGAGGACCTCAGTGGAAAATGTTTAAGATTTTGCCTTGCCTTTCCTGAAGGAGGTCAAAACCCTTCAGGGCCACTCAAAAGGTGGGAAAAAAAAAATCCAAAAGTTTACTTTAAAATGGAAACAAACATCTCAATAACTTGTGAAAGCACTCCTCTGGTGGGAGAAAAATCTGAGCAGCCCTTAAAAGCCCCTCATTTCCTTGTATAATGAATAGACAGTGAGGAACCACCAGGAGACTTCCCCCAGGAAAGGGAGATGGAGTAGGCAGGCAAGCCTCCTCCTCCAGCCATCACCACCAGAGCTTCAAAATGGAAACATCCATAATTCTATAAACACTTCTCATCTCAGCTTTGTCTCCTGGAAACTCGCTCTCCTCCATTTTCTGGTGGAGTTATAACATGACAGGGCTTACCTGACTCAGTTCCCAGCTCTCAACCAAACTAGTCACTTCCTCCAAAACCTGCAAGCCACCTCCAGAAACAAAACCAAAGCAAACCAAACAGCCAACACAGACACTCAGACACGGCTCCCCCCGCCCCCCAACCCTGGGAGAAAGCCCCAACTGGTTGGTCTTTTCCCATCCCAGGCGCGTGCTTAAAAATGAAACTTTTTTTTTTTTTTTTGGTAAGGGAGGAATATGAAAGGAACTCCAGGCAGCCTCCCTCCCTCCCTGTAGGTTAGAAGCTACAATGAAAAGAAAATGAGGGTTCCTTCAGGAATGGTGAAAAGCCTGGAGAATGAACGTGAGAAGGAGCTTTGTGTTTTGGAGTCTGGACTGGAACCAA
>NW_006296226.1:491095-493434 GCF_000327345.1 Myotis davidii | reverse complement strand
TGGGCTGCTCCAATGGGGGGGGGGCGGCTGTGGCTTCCCCTCATGCCTGGAAGGAGGGCAGACCCCTGGGAACTGCACTAGGAGTGAGAAGACCCCCAGGCCCCTGCTTTCTTTTCTCCCTTCCTCAGGAGAGCCAAGCGTATGTAATGGCTTCTCCTCTCCTGAAACCGTTGTCCTCTTCCACCAGACGCTTCTGAACCCCCAGGCTGGAGATAGCTCCTCAGCTGCTCCTGGACCTGCGCCCCCCACCCGGCCGGTGCCCCCCGCTCCTGGCCTCTGTCCTCACCAGCAGCACCAGCAGCAGCAGCAGCAGCAGCGGACACAGCGCAACTGGTGCGCATGCTCGGATGACTGGGTGGCCCTTGCTCCACCCGCATCCCAACTTCGGAGGCAGAGAGAGAGAGCCAAATACCTGAGGAAGAGGGGGGGTGCCAATCCGCACGGGTTTGCCATCGGGCTGGGGACAGGCAGACAGAGAGGGGGCAAGGAAGGAGAGGGACAGAGAAAGAAAGAGGTCAACCGGCTCAGGTCGGGGCGGCTCGGAGCGCTCCCTCCTCTGCCCCTTGCTCGCTCCCTCTGGCTCTGGGCTGAGGTCGCCTCCCGCTCTCCACCCCCCGCTCTGTCCCTACTCCTGTCCCCACGCTCGGAGCATCGGTCCTAAGCCTCCGGCTCTCTTCTTACTCATCTTTCATTTTCTCTGCTCTCCATAGAACTACACGAAATTAATTAAGCCACAGCGCTCCGCTGCCCCCAGCACAAGAGCAGCCAGCAGGAAAAGCACAGCCACCTCGCTGCCACTGCCACTGCCACCACCACCACCACCTTCTCCACCTCTTCCTCCTCCTCTTCCTCCCTCGCTTCTCCTCCTCCTCTTCCTCCTCCCCCTCTCACTCTCCCTCCTCCCCCTCCTCCTCTTCTCTCTCTCGCTTCTTCTCTCCCAACTGCCAGTCCATGCAGGGGACTTCCTCTCCTCCCGCTCCACCAACCCTCCTCGGCCGAATGAATGAGCGCGTTTGTGCGTCCACCACCCCGCGCTCTCCTCCCGGGAGCACTCGGACCACCCCGAGGTGTCGGTTAATTGCAATAACTTACAGAAGAAGCGTCCCGGCGCCGGGAGGTGTTTCGGGTTCTCCGGCCCCACCGCCTCCTTATCCTCTTTCTCTTTCTCCTCTTCCTGCTCGGGTTATTGTTGTGGAAGTTGTTTGGGAGTCTCATGTGCTTCTGCCGGGTTTCAGCAATGGAGGATCGCCATCTTCCCTGCCTTCCTCGGCTCCTCAGACTCTGCAGCTGCAGATGACCTGAGATATCCGTCTCTCTCTCCCTCTCCCTCCCTCCCTCCCTCCCTCTCCCTCTCACTCTCTCTCCCCTCTCCTCTTCTCTCTCCTCTCCTCCCTCTCGCGCGCGCTCCCTCTCTCTCCCTCCCTCTGTGTCTCTCTCTGAATAATGAGCAACCAGAGGGAGAGAGAAAGCAAGACAGAAAGAGAGAAGGAAGACAATCTTCTCCTGCCACACAAAACGCCGGAGCACCAGGGGGTGCGCGAAGCCTTTCTAATAACAACACCGTGCAGGAGAGAAGAAAAGAGAAAGAAAGAAAGAAACGAGGAAATGGGCAGGGGGCACGGAAGGGAAGAATTTTATCCAAGAGCTGGAGAAGAGCAGAAGGAGAAGCTGGAGGAGATGCTGAGGTTATAGAAATAACAAAAAGCTTCCCTCGGGTTCCACACACCTTTTTCTGGAACAGAGCCC
Source organism: Myotis davidii (assembly GCF_000327345.1). Lineage (NCBI taxonomy): Eukaryota > Metazoa > Chordata > Mammalia > Chiroptera > Vespertilionidae > Myotis > Myotis davidii. The sequence continues at coordinate 491,688 of NW_006296226.1, read as the reverse complement.
CATACCGCCCCTGCCCTGTTGCAAAGTTAAGGCTGGGACATTGTCTTTGTCACTTAGAGCCACACAGAGCCAGGCCAGTGAGATGCAAGAGGAGGAGGTGGCGGCGGCGGAGAAGGAGGTGGTGGTGGTGGTGGTAAAGGAGGAGGAGGAAGAGGAGGAGAAGGAGGCAGAGGAGGAGGAGAAGGGGAAGAGGGAGATGAGATGAATAAAGACCTGCGGATTTTTTTTCCGAAGGCGCCCGGCCGCCCGGGCAGCAGAGGAAGCCCCCGGTGAGGACCCTGTCCCGTGGCTCCCCAGGTTCCCACGTCAGCCCTGCCCCAGAGGCCGAGCCCACGGCCCAGAGAGTCCCTCACACGCATCCATCTAGAGGCCAGTCTTTGCACAGAACAGACATGGGGAACTAGAGGTTGCAAGTCTAAATCCAGATCAACCACGTGGGGCTTTTTAATCCCTTTCCAGCTTGCGGTGTATCTCCAGTGAAAAGCTCAAATTGTCCATTACTGGCACGTACTTTGAAGACTTCTCCCCCGAAATAAAGGCTCATTGTGCATTTTATTTCTTTTTTGATATGGAAAGGGGGGTGGGGAAGGGAG
>NW_006296226.1:489493-490993 GCF_000327345.1 Myotis davidii | reverse complement strand
GGCGCACCAAAAGAAAAAAAAAAAAAGCCTACTTAAATAACTTTACACCCTCCAGCCCCGCGTTGTTTGCACTTTCTGGCCGATCATCTAAGGCTCGGAAAGTAACAATCAGCGCTCCTAATGATAAGGTGTGGTGTTGAAGACAAGAGAGCCAAAAAGGAAGCTTTCACACCTTGATTTTTTTATGTGGTGTAATTTTTCCCAAATCATTCTGACCTATCCCTTTCTCAAAGGAGTGGGTCCCCACCTCCAACCAGGTGGGGCATCTTCTACAGCTTCAATTTATTGGGGCGGAGGGGGGCGCCGCACGGGGAGGGGGTAGGTGGGGAGGGTGCCTACAGTATAAAAATCAATACAGCAAGTCAGGAGCAATTGAAGTTCAAGGGCATGGGCTGGTTGTGCCATTTCTATTTCTCGCATCCTCGAGTTGGACATCAACAGCCTGGGAGAGAGAGCGAAAACACGCAGCGCGCGGGGCAGAGACCTTAATTAAAGTTTCTTTTGTCCGCGGCTGAATTGGGGGATGTCGCTGGATTCCTTCGCATTGGGGAGCGCGCATCCGGTGGAGAAGGCGCGGTGGTGAGGATCCAGGGCGAGATTGCCCTCTTTAAATACTCACTCCTCCCCCTTCCAAACAACAGTCCAGGAAGATGTATCCATAAACCCATACAATAAAGGGGGAGGAGGAGGAGACGCGCGCGGTGTTGCTCGCTGTCGGAAAGCGGGGTTTCATAAACAGATCTGAATCCTCCTTTTCCTAGACATTCCCCCATCGTTTATTCTGGGGCAGAATCTCTCACCCAGAGGCACGATCTCACCCCGCTCCGAGTCAACACTTCCTGCCCTTTTCTCCTCCCACTCGCATTGAAAAGCTTGGAAGCCCTAAAAGGGTGTTGATGGCGGGGGTGATAAATAAATAAATAAATGACACTCTACGCGTGCGGTGGCGAAGAAAGGAGGGGGCCGGGGGAGGAGAGGCCAGGGAAAAAGTAGGTGAGGGGAATAGGGAGGAGAAAGCGCCGAGGCGAGAGGGAGACGGGAGTCGAAAGAAAGAGCAGAGAAAAGAAAGGAGAGCGGAGGACGGCGAGGCTGTTCAGGGCTGAAAGGATCCCGGCTTTGTGCGGACCTGGGAGGGCTCTCCCTCCAGGTGCCTGCAGGGACTTGGGGAAGCCCTTCGGTCCCGAGCTCCTCCCCCGCGGGACCCCAGGGGTGTCTGAGCGCCGGCCGCCGCTCCCCCCATGAATTCCTCGTGGCCGCGAGAAGAAACGCGCCAGGTCTCCGCCGTCCCTCTCAGTGCGCCGGCTGATAATTTACTTCTTTGTCTTTAATAAAAAGCTGACTTTTTCTGTCAAAGCCCGGCACGGGAAAAAATAACAATCGTATTTCAGGTTGAAAGCTCCTAGGACTGCTGGGTTTGGGAGGTGGTGATAAAAATCTTCATCGACGTGGAGGTACCTTCTGGGTTGGCTTGGGTCGGAAATCCTAAGATGGGGGCCGCCC
>NW_006296226.1:478753-489451 GCF_000327345.1 Myotis davidii | reverse complement strand
CAAGCGTAGGGGAGGGAGGAAGAAGCGACGAGGTCAGAGGAAACCCGAGGCTCCCGGGGCACCGGAGGACTTCCCGCAGTCGGGGAATGAACCCTGGGGAGGAGCCTTTCGCGAAAGCGTGAGCGCGCCCCAACACGCCTCCGACCTCATAAACCCTCTTGGCAGAGCCCCGGGAAGCGGCGGGCGCACTGACCGCGGTGAACTCCAGAAATTAACCTGCGCTGCCATGCAACGGGCTGCCGCCCTTTCACTCACCTCGAGCGACCGAAATAGAGAGCTCCCGGACCCGGCCCGGCCGCGGGGGGACCTGGCTCCTCCCTCCCGTCCCAGGAGGAGAGGACAAAAAAGGGGAGACGGACTTGGAGATGGCCCCGCCCTTCAAACGCTCCAATCCTTGGAAACCAAACCTCCTCTCTAAGCCTCCACGTCTAGAAGGGACAAAGGCAGCGAGGAGATCCGGAGACCGATGGGGAGATAGGTGGCTGTCGGGTTGCTCATGTGGGTGCACTGGGGAGAAGGTAAAATGCCCAAGTTTCCATCCCAAACATAGGATGGTCTTGGGAAGACCACCTTCTGGTTTAGAAGCAAATTGATTTCCCAAAGCCATGAAGCAAACTACTACAAAACTCCCGCATAGCCCTGCTTTTTGAAGGTGGGAAGGCTAAAATTCCAGTTACCGGTCCCATATATATATATTTTTTCGACTTTTTTTGGAGTCACAAGTGTCTTAACTGCCCAAGTGAAATAATTGAAAGAAATTAAACCCGGCTGCGGAGTGGGCTTTTGTTTGCTTGCTTGTTTTTATTGAGGGCAGTTTTCTTTCAAATGATGGTAAAGCGATTGGGTAAATAAAAGCTGGGTCAGTCCAGGAAAGCGCGGTGGCTGGAGATGTTAGTGAAAATCTTGATAAACTTGGCACTTAAGTAACTGTAATTATGCTTTGCCATTAGCGGACCATTAAGATAAACGAAGAAAGTTCACACCTCCTGCTATTTCATTCCCTAAGAATATTCACAGAGATAATGCAAGCCTCCTTGGTGGGTTATCTTCTCCACCAGGAGGGTTAATTTCTAAATTTTTTAATTAAAGTGGAAAAGCTTAGATTTTTGTACACAGCCAACAAGGTGAGGGAAGTCTCATGGGGACAAGTTGACTGGGTGAAATTTACCTTTGTTACTGTACCTTAGGCCATTAACCCCTGGAGTCATATGGGATTTCAAGACGCTATTAATGACCCAGGAAATATGAATATGTTGGAAGTCTGGACTTACTTCTCCCTTATCATGGGTGAGTGGCATACAGACTCCTCATAAAGGGAAATTATGGCTCATCAAAAGAGTGACTTTATGAGCATTAATAGAATAATAAATCTTGAAATTTTAGTTCAAGAAACAGTGAAGTCCTATCATCAGAGTGACCCATGCAAATATGATCCACTTACTTGCCCAACTCTAGCAGGATAGAGATAGTGTATAAATCATTTTGATTTTTAGAGGTTTAGGAAAGGAAGACACCCAAATCTCTTAAAGGAAAGTGTTTATGGAGAGAAAGGCGGCTTCTATCACCTGCAGGAAGGAATCATGGGAAGAAGAAAGAGTAGATCCTGAGGCTATATTAAAAAGAATTTAAACTGAAACAAGAGTGTTTAGGTGTCCCGATGTTATTGATTCAATTCTTACAGTCTATCATATAAAAAAGGAAATGCTTTGCTTCCTGAAAATTATACACCCCCCCAAAAAAAATCCAGTTTATAATCCCACTTTCTAAATCCCAGCTGGAAAACTGTTCAAGCTGATGATTTTAGGAAAATAAAGAGTAGGTGAGTAGAGAATTTGTCTTTTTCAGAAGTCTTCATTATTTAATTCTTAAGCATTGGACCATACTGTGACACACCTTTTGAACTTGGTATTTTCCTGCCTATATAAAACTCCTGTGTTGTTTTTTTGCAATTTAATATAGTCTTTACAATTGGAGTGTGTTTGTTATTTTGTTTTTTTTAAAATATGTTTTTATTGATTTTAGAGAGAGAGAAGGAAACATCGATAGGTTGGTTACCTTCCACACAAACCCCGACCAGGGACCCAACCCAAAACCTGGGCATGCGCCCTAACTGGGAATTGAACCCAGGACCCTTGGTGCACAGGATGATGCTTAACCAACTGAGCCACACCGGCCAAAGCTATTATTATGTTTTTCAAATTTTGAATTTTTGAGATTTTTCACTCTTGTTGGAAATTACTCAGACTTTGAATTTGGTTTTTTTTTCTTTCTGAAAACTCCAAATTGCATAATTATGGACCCTGCAAATATCAAGAAAGTGAAGTCACTAGCACACCACCTGATCCCTTACAAAAAAAATCAGTATATTCTCATAAACCCATTTCAAACATGTAACTAGTGGACTAGTGTCCATCTTAGGGAGAAGTGACTAAAAGAAGACAAAAGTGGGTGATTCCTAATTCTGAATAATTCTCAAAAGAAGAGAAGTTGCAATAACATACTAAACTTACTCTGTATGAATCTTCATATATATACCTTTGGGTACCAAAGATGTTTCAATAGCAATGTTCTAAAAAAATTTCTTTTAACCTCCCATCGGTGGGAGGTGAATTTACAGTTGTTATTAGACTAGTAACTATAATACGGAACATTCATTCATGTGGCATATCATCCATCCATTGACTATTTGTCTAGCCTCGACAGTGGGACATACTCATAACTGAATACTAGGAACACAAAGATGGACCACTAACTTTAAAATCTCATCACTTGGCTATAGAACTTCAGATTTTTTACTTACTCGAAAGCAATACAGGATTTGGCCAATAAAGAGACTGCTTAATTTGAAATTTTCTGTTTCTCCTATAGAGTTATTGAGACGTAATATTTTAAGATAAAATTTTGGGATTTCATTTTAAAGCCAATGTCTTCCCTTTACTCATAATTGAACATGAAATTCTTCCTAGAGGAGATACTTTTTTATTTTTAGGAAAGAGAGCAAGCTTAAATAAACTTCGATAGATTAACCAAAATTCAGAAGAAAGCAACTCAACTGAAATACTGCCCATTTGTTGAGACATCCCTTATCGCAGAAAGATGGGTATTCCCAGGTGCCTATGACTTGCACTCAAACTGAAGGCCAGCGCGGGGATGTGACCTGGTCGAGAACACAGAGCTGGTGGGGGGCAGGCAGCTCTAGAAGCTGTCCCTCCATGGCAGTTTCCTAAAGTCATTCTCCTAACACATTCAAGACTTTTAAGACATATTTTCATACTACTTGCACTTTTATTTACTTAATATATACTATTTTTAAATCAACTTAAAATTTTTTAACTTCATCAGAAGCAACAATACCCATAAAAACACAGGTCTGATGGGCTATTTACCTATCCATTTTCAATATGCATCAAAATAAATATATTATTGTTAAAATTTAAATGCAAACCTTTTTTAAATTAAAAAACAGTTTGAGAGTATACTTCTCAAATTGTTAATAGTAAGGAATGAGAGAGGTGGTGGTTGGGGGCTTGAGGGAAAAGTGTTTTTAAGTTATTGTTCTGTGTACAAACATGAATCACTTTTATAATTAGAAAAAAATATATGGCCCAGTGATGGCTTTGTGTACCCTCAAATTAAGCCCTCTCATTATATATTCTTAATAGAAGTTAAAAATTAGTACAGTCCATTTTAGCACAATTTAATAATATATATTTTAAGTCTTGAAATGCTCTCACTTTTTGTTCCCTTAACTTGCTCCTCTTAGAATCAACTCTAAGGAACAGAAATGTAGAATTATACAAAAAATGATACAGATAAAGTAAGTAATTGAAAATAATGTGATTAAGATAAGAGGAATGGTTAAGTAAATAATAATATATCCCCATGATGACACATTAGGCAGTTGAAAATTTCTCATGAAGATTTTGTAATTAAATAGAAAAATGGCCTCATGATAGGTAAAAGATCAAGATGCAAAATTATAAACACTGATAGTATTTTATAATGTACACATACAAAAATTTCCTTGAAAGGAAATATTCTGTGTCACTAGTAAATTGACTTACTATAAAAAATTTAGAAAATGTGGAACTTATGTATAATTTGTTATATAACTATATCGTATATACCATATATATGTATATTATACACATACATATATACATGATGGAGTCTACTGCTTTGTTTGAACTGAATTGTCAATTATCTGTTTAATTACTTAAAGACATTTTTAAAAAATATATTTTATTGATTTTTTACAGAGAGGAAGGGAGAGAGACAGAGAGTCAGAAACATCGATGAGAGAGAAACATCGATCAGCTGCCTCCCGCACACCTCCCACTGGGGATGTGCCCGCAACCCAGGCACATGCCCTTGACCGGAATCGAACCCGGGACCCTTCAGTCCGCAGGCCAACGCTCCATCCACTGAGCCAAACAGGCTTCGGCTTAATTACTTAAAGACATTTAAAGTTAAATGACAGAACCTACTTTTATGTGCCTGATAATTATAAATGTGTGTCAAAGAGCTTATTAATACTGCTAATAAAATAGTGGTACAGTCACTGTTTTATACAAAGATAATTAATTTGCTTTTCACAGGAATCATAGGAAGATTTTAGTGGGCATTCTGAGTACCTTTTATATATAACAGGAAATTTAAGACCAAAGAGAGTGAATGATTTAATCTAAGATCTTCTAGCACTAATGCTATAATGAAGGCCAAAATACAGGTCTCCTAAATTGTACTCATATTTTCAAATCTAGAATTCCACTATGATCTCAAAAATATTACCAGATATTAGCAAAAGAAAATGACTGCTCTGGCTGTGTGACTCAGTTGATTGGAGCATCATCCCAAACACCGAAAGGTTTGGGGTTCGATTCCTGTTCGGGACACATACCCAGGTTTCAGGTTTGATCCTAGTCAGGATGCTTACAGGAGGCAACCAATTTATGTTTCTCACACTGATGTTTTTCTCTTTCTCTTTCTCTCTTTTTCTCTCTTCCTCTCTCCCTCTCTCTTACTCTCTCTTTAAAATCAATAAAAAAACATCATCTAGTGAAGGTTTAAAAGATAAAAAGGTGATTTAAAAAAAAATTACTAACGGCCAATATGAAAGCTATAATACTCTTTTACATGGAAAAGCTGGCAGAAATATAAATTGTATGTGTGTATATACATATATGTACATATATATGTTTATATTTCCTAGTTGTTAAGATATAATTCCAGTCATTGAAGATATGGAAAAATAGACCATCTTGTTGGTGGGACTATGAAAATACATCAGTTATTTTAGATGTATTAAAAGTCTTTAACCCAGGAATTTAACTTTTAGAAATTGTCTTAAAGAAATATTCATGACTGCTATAAAAAATTAATATTTGAGGAGGTTCATTGTAACATTAACACCCAACAACAAGTGAAGAACTTATGTTCATCTATGTAATAAAAAAGCTATATAGCTATTAGATTCTATAGGAAATATGATTTAATATTTATTAAATCATTAATATGATTTAATATGGAAATACTTGCATGATTTTTGATAATGGAAAAGTTTTTAAAACAGCATACATAGCATTCTCATATTTATAAATATGTGTGTCTGTATCTAGGCATTGAAAAATGATTAGAAAAGCATAACCAAAGTGTTAGTAGTTTTTTCCAGGTGATCTAATTTTTCCTAGGTGATGTTCTCAGATTTCACTGTTCTCAGATTTTAGAACATTTCTACAATGAATATATCTCTTTTGCAATTAGAAAGTTTTAAATTTTACAAATAAATTTTGCCAACACAAACTTTCTCCTATCATAAAGCCTGACTGACCAAACCGGATGTTTGTCCAGTTTATAAAACAAACGTGTTCATCAGTATTTTCAGACACATACACCTTAATCCTTGGATATATTCATTTGATTTACCAAAGAAGCTTCAGAGTTCAGCTAAGATTTCAGCACAACCAGTGGGTTTTGAGTAATAACTGTGAGCACCCAGCTGACTTGGCTTCGCATCCACTAATCACCCCTGACTGAACACTTGTAGATTTCATGTTAGTTGCCCTTTCACCATAAGGTGGAATCTACACATACCCCCTCCTGTCTCCAAGGCTGGGGTTTGATTTCCCACCAAGTTGCTAAGAACCAGGTGTTTCACAAAAGTTACTCGTTGATTACATGTTCTTTTAAGTGCCTGGAATGAACAACAACTTTATTCTTTAGTATTTTTCTAATGTTTATCCTGAAAATCTGCCCATTTCAAGGAGCAGGTGTTGAGTGTTTCTTGGCTTACTATTTAGAACAAAGACAAAACCAAATCTAGCAAACAACATCTACTTACTAGTTTGCAGCTCCTGCTCTTGTTAGTGACAGCGTTGGGCATCATGCATCAGTTTCCACATCTATGAAAGAAGGATAATTAAATACTGATAGGATTGTTATGAAGATTTTAAACTATATATTTTTTTATTGATTTCAGAGAGGGAGAGAGAGATAGAAGCATCAATGATGAGAGAATCCTTGACTGGCTGCCTCCTGCATGCCCCACTTTGGGGATTGATCCTGCAACCCCGGGCATGTGCCCTGACCAGGAATAGAACGGTGACCTCCTGGTTCATAGGTAGACACTCAGCCATGAGCCACGCTGGCTGGGCTGTTAGGAGGATTTAAAAAATGCAGATAGCCCTAACCGGTTTGGCTCAGTGGGTAGAGCATCAGCCTGCAGACTGAAGAGTCCCAGGTTTCATTTCGGGCAAGGGCATGTATGTTGGTTGCTGGCACATCCCCAGTAGGGAGTGTGCAGGAGGCAGCTGATGGATGTTTCTAACTCTCTGTCCCTCTCCCTTCCTCTCTAAAAAATCAATAAAATACATTTTTTTAAAAATGTAGAGAGAAAACATGAGAGTCGGCATAGATGAAGGACAAGCTCTAAATTTGGAGTCAAGACAGATTTCTAGGTCAGGAAATCAAAACCAAAATATGTACCCATGATAAAACACAATCGAGTACTATTTAAACAAATCTTTAAAATCATCAACAATTATTAAAAATAAAACAAATCTAAGCATGATTTCTCCTATTATTACTTATTTGCTGCTTGTTAGATCCCTTTGTCATGTGCTAGAACTGTTACCTGAAATGTGGTAGTAGGGCCAAAGGATTTTTAAAAGTGGAAGAGAAGACCTTAAAATCAAGAAAATGTTGTTTATTGATATCTCAACGCGAAGAAACTGTCGTATATGCTCAGAAAAATCCATCCAGTGCAGGAATTGTTATAAGAAATATAAACAACTAAACTATAGCAAAGGAGGAACATTTTACTTCACTCTATTTTTCTGTGAATTATATAGAGACCACCATTTTTCATTAATCTAGCTCCAGGAGCAGCAGTGTTCTGCAGAAGCACAATTGGAAAACCACTGATGTATTCCAGATGAGAAAATGGTCTCAAGGAAAAGTGATTTGCCCAGGATTCCATACCAAGTTATTGAAGATCCAGAACCTACTCAGTCCCTCTGTGTGGCAATTTCTACTACATCCAATTTGCTTGTCCCAGAAGAGAGATTTCCTTGAGCTGGTATTGACCCCAAAACTCAGTTATCTTCTTTTCTTTCTCTCCTTCCTTCTCTTCCTCTCTCCCTTCCTGCCTAATGTTTCCCAGAAATGAGATCCTGTACTTTACATGACCAACAATAATGAACAGCTTAGTCAGCCACTAAATAATTTTATGCTTTCTCTGAATTATTTTGATAACTTTCAGTTCATCTTTTTTTCTAACCTCAGAGGATTAGCAGAGGAGCTAATTATGTTCTCCATATATCAACATTTTCTATTTCTTGGGAATGTTTAGGGTTTTCCTCCATCTTTTTCTCTTGTTTTTCAATCTAGAATGGTTTTTATAGGTTCAGGATCAGAAGAAAGAAAGAAAAAAAGAAATATAAGGCTTTTCACCTGGAAAATTATAATTCTGCTTTTCTTTCACATTTATATCTATAAATAGAGACACATAGCACTCTTCTGCATATCAGGGATCAGATGCAAAGTTGATAGTTCTGGTCCTTTTGGGTTCTCTATATCATGCAACATTCACATGGAATTATTCCTATTACTGAAAGAGGCGATTAGCTGGTGTTCTCATTTGACTTATGACAAGAGCACTGAATTTGAAATTGGTAGGGACTGTTTTAAAATGTCATGAACATGGAATTATAGTATCAATTTGGCAATCAAATTAATTCCACGGATATCAGAACTGAATGCTAACGTATATAACATAGAAAAAGAAAAGCAATAGTGATTGTTGTTATTGCAGTCTTATTTGACTGTAGCTAAAAGTTTTTTAAGTTTTTTAAAGTAGAAACTATTAAGTATTCAAAACAGAATTCTATGAAATTAACAAATAAATGTTATTAATTTAACTATCAATATAAAAGTCAGATAAGTCTGATTTTTAAAAAGAAAACACCAATCAGGGGTGGACAAAAGTAGGCTTACAGTTGTGAGTACATGAAACAGTTTATACTTGCATTATTTATTAATTATTGTATTATTTTCCATATGAACAACTATAAAACTTTTTCCCACTCCTGTATGTAACATGAAGGCAAGGAAAGAGACATAAGACACAGGGGACTAAAAAGTTATGAGAATATTATATCAATAAAATAAAAATTCTTAGGTGCAAAGGATACTTTTCCAAAAATCTATATATTAATAAAAATTGACTCAAGAGGAAGAAGAAAAGATAAACCAATTACTTATGAAAAGAGAAAGCACAGCTAAGTCCCTAGCCTCCCAACCAGAAGTACCAGGTAAATTCTAGTATACCTTATAGAAATGGGTAATTCCTTTTATAAAATATATGTATGTATTTATCTTTAAACTTATTATAAAGTAATAAGAATCATGGAAATATTTAAAGAGTACAGGAAGTTTCAGACATAAAAGTAAAAGTCTTATGTTATTTAAATATTTTATATTTATTCTTTGTGTCTAGGCATCCCATAATTCAACAAAGAAAACCAAATACATAAACAAACCTTTACATCAATATTTGTTATAAATATATATGTGAAACTCCTGTATAAGATATTTTGTATAAAAATCCAACAGTGTATGAAAGAAATGATTCACCATGAATTAATAAGATTATCACAGAAAAGCAGTGATGCTCAAAACCAGGTAATCTACTCCTGTAGCTCACTGCCTTAACAAAACACAGTAGGGTTACCATGTGATCATCTCGACAGTTGCTAAACAAATAATTGTTGATATAATTTAATATTCATTTCTGGTTAAAACAAAACAAAATTCAACTTTTAGTAATTCACTAGTAGGATATGTTTTTTTAATTACCAGAAAATCATAGCAAAGTCTTAGTACTGAAATAATAAGAACCTTCCAAGTAAGGTCAGGAATTAAAAAGGAAATACCTGAAACCCACTGATACAATTCAATATTTCACTGAGGTCTCAGTCTTCGAGATAATTCAAGAAATAGTAGGAGTTAATATTAGAAAAATTCAGACCAAACTGTCATTATTTGCCAATGCAAATTAGAAACTCTCTAACAATCCTCTTAAAAATTAATAGAGCTCAGAGTTCAGTAAGGGAACTGACGACAAGGGAAACACACAAAAATCAATATTTTATACTCATATGCCAGTAACACCTCCATAGATTTGGAAGCATTCGGCTGCAGTTAGAGAATGCCGAATTCATCAAGGTTTAAACCTTGCTCACTGAGAAGGGAACCTGGAGGGAGGCAGTTCACTGGTCCGTTCAGTGGCTCAAAAATGTCTTTAAGGACCTAGGCACTTTCCACCTTTCTGCCCTATTATCTCAGTTTGCTACCCTTTTGTCTCCATATCTGTGGCCTCATAGCCACTATAGCTAGCCCAACCAGGTGCCAGGCCTGCTCACCCACCCTGAAAGCTGGGCGAGAGCATGGGGGCAGGAGCAAAGGGGTTTTACTTGTATCAAGGAGTAGAAATGATCACAATTTCCCTTATCACACATTGGTGGCAAGAGAGCCAGGGAAAGTGAGCATGTAGCAAAAGACAAAATCATCTGGATTGCCATGAATGGCTGGGACCTATCATGATTCATCTTCTGGGAATGGGCACATGGCTGCCCCCTAAATAATAGGATTCTGTTAGCAAGGGAGAAGTGGTCACAGGGTTATGTGGCAGATGACCCACAGTGTAAGTCACTATACCAGTCAGAAAATACGATGGGGATAGAAGACCCAATCACTCAGTGACATTTTTAAAAAATCCTTTAGAATAAATAATGAAATGTGCAAAACCTATAGGACGATATTTAGAAATTTCATTGAAATAATCTATCAGACATAAAAAAATGGAGAGACAAATCATGTTTTTTTAGGAAAAGCCTCAGCAGGATAAAATATAAATTCTCTTTTCTTTTTTACACTGGTAACTGATTCTAAAGTTTGTAAGGGGAAATTATGATTTACAGAAATAAGACTAGTATGAAGCCTAACTCCTTATCATAGACTAGAGGCCCAGTGCACGAAATTCATGCATGGGTAGGGTCTCTAGGCCTGGCTGGCTACCAGGGCCGATTGAGGCCTTTCGGCTGCCAGCCGGCGCCTTCTTTCATTTCGTGCTGCCCCCTGGTGGTCAGCACACGTCATAGCGAGCAATTGAACTCCGGGTCTCCTGGTCAAACTCCCGAT
>NW_006296226.1:471987-478645 GCF_000327345.1 Myotis davidii | reverse complement strand
TATATCAATCATAGCATTTATTATCTACAAATAGAATACAGAGTGGATCATAGTAAAGAATACAAACTCCAAAAACAGTTCATGTACAAATGAGGATTAGTGTATAACAAATATAGATTTTAAATCTGTTAGAAATAATTGATTTTAGACTTAATTTTTGAAAAATATCTCCACTTGGGACATATTCCTTTCTCACACCATGTACAAAATCAATTCTGGATGGGTTAAAATTATATACATGGAAAAACAAAACTCTAACATACTGGGAGTCACGGGTGTGGAAAGAATTTTTTTTTACTAGCTTGGGTGTGAAAAGATTTTCTAAAATGACATTGATTGACCAGCTAATATACATAATAAATTCTATAGGTAAATAAAGTTAAAAGACAAGTGAAAGAGCTGGAGAAGATATCTGCAACATATACAACAGAAGGCTAAATATTATTTGCAGAGAGTTCCAATGATTCAATAAGAAAAAGACAATCCACATTTTTTAAATGGATTCATACCATCAAGCAATTCACAGAATGCACACAAAATTGGCAAAATATATTAAAAAGACATCATACCTCTAATAATCATGGAAGTGAAATTTACAATAATGATAAAATAATTTTACTCATCAGATTGTCAAATAATTTTTAAAAATTGACATGATTCACTGTTGATATAGACATACAAGTACTGAATTTATAGAAATGTTAATCTGTACAGTGGTTTGGTGGATGATGAAGTGATATCTACCAAAATAAAATATTCAGAGCTTTCTAACCCAAAAACTATACTGCTGAGACTCCATCCTATACTAGTAGATATATTTGGATATGTGCACAAAGATGTTTATCCTAGTATTGTTTCTAATAGGAAAAAATCTGAAGCTACGTGAATGTCTAACAACAGTGGAATTATTTGATAAATTACAGCATATAAATTTACACTATTAAAAATTTTTATGACTTCATTACAATTAAGATAGATGTATTTGCATTGCATGGCAAGATCTTCAAGATATATAATTAAACTTAAAAAGTCATTTATTTTTTAAATGTTATCTTTTTATTAAATTACCTATTTACATTATAAATGTTATATGTTATATAAGTATGTAAATGCAAAAAGATAGTATCTAAAAAGATGTTTTCATAGATGATTTATAGATAGGAGGACATAGCCATAAGGGGCTTTAATATTTTAGTCTGTGTATTTGTAACTCTTCAGTTTTTTCAAAACAAATATGTATGATGCTGCTTTTGCAATTAAAATATTTAAAAAGAGACAGCTTAGTATTTGGATTAAACAGACTGAGGCTCAAATCCTGAATATATCACCTAATAATATATATTACACCTGACTGTGTGACTTGAATATTTTTAACTTCTCAGTTTCTTTATCTACACATTAGGTAAACTAGTTCTTACTTCACAGATATATTAATAGATCAAATCTATAATAATAAAAGCATAATATGCTAATTAGACCAGAGTTCCCCCCCCGCCCATGACCATCCGGATGACCTTCTGGATGAAGCTGGAACAGCGAGGGCCAGCTGAGGCTTTGAGGGGCTGCCAGGGATGGCCAAGGCTGCGAGGGCCGGCTGAGGCGGTGGGCGGGGGCCCGGCCAAGGCCCTTGCATGAATTTCGTGCATCGGGCCTCTAGTGAGATTTTATTTGAAAAGTTCCTGGCCCATAGGAGGTGCTTAATAAATGTTGGTTTCTTATATGATTGAGGTGAGAGATAAGTAAATTATAATCTTTATCATTTGCTTTTATTGTGCGAACTAGAGGAAGTATGGTTTGATCAAGCAGATTTGATCAAGGCTTTATACTTGAAATTTTCATTGATAGATGGTAGATATGCAGCATAGAGAATATAGTCAATAATATTGTAATAACTATGTGTGATGCCAGCTGGGTACTGGAAATATCAGGGGGAACACTATGTAAAATATATGATTATCTAACCACTATGCTGAATACTCGAAACTAATACAGAATAATATTGAAGGTAAACTGTAATTGAAAATTCATTTAAAATGAGAAAGGTGATAAATATGGTCTACATTTTGAGATTAAATATTTAATTATTTGATTATTAATTTATTAAGTAGTGAATATAGTATTATTTATTATATGTCAGCCAATGTGCTAGGCACTTGGAGGTGTAAAGATGAACAAAAACCAGTCTTTTCTGTTGAGCCTGAGGGTTGCTTTAACTTAATGCTTTCAGTATTGTGAGATAAATGCAATTAGAGAGACATTTATATATTGCTAAGGATATAGAAAAGAACAGTGCTGAGAAATCAGTCTCAGAGAGTCTTTGAATTGAGCAAGACCAAGAGATCGTTTATTCAACTTTCCACCCAATTCAAGAATCTCTTCCACAACAAAACACTAAGCTAGTTACCATCACACATAATTTACAGACAGTAACCGAGATCTAGAGAGGTTAAGTAATTTCTGTGAAGTCACACAGCTTATTCATACAGCTGAAATTTAAACCCAGGCCAGCCTCATCCCAGAGTCCATGTTCTCAATCTCAATCACTAAGCCCTACTCTTTAAAAATTTATTGGGAGTGACATTGATTAATAAAATTATATAGGATTCAAGTGTACAATTCTACAATTCTTCATCTGTAGGTTGCCTTACATGTTCACCACCCAAAGTCAAGTCTCCTTCTGTCACCATATTAATACATCCTACTCTCTTCACAGCTGGTATATTTCCAATGATAAGAAACTCAATATTGAAAGGCTATTACTTCACTTCTTTTACAGTTTTTCTCTTTATAGTGCTGGAATCAGTCTTATTATAACATCAGTTATCCATGAGCACCAGATAATACCTCTAGTATAACTGGTCTTGCCAGCAATATAAAAATGCTCGGACATGGTTTCTACCTTCAACCAGTTAATAATCTTGCCTTTTCTGTTAAGATGTTTGGAAGATTGTGGAATGTCTGCTTCCTTCTACCGGAGAACCCCCTAAAGGTCTAAAAACAAATTCATCCCTAACCCTTCCAAATAAAAAACACTGTACGTCTGACTGAGTTTTTGGTTGTTGTTCCACATTAACAATCTAGATTTCCAGAATCTCAATTTTCTATCCCCAGAGATGTACCTGATACTGTTCTTAAAAGACAGGGTTTTGAACCAAAACAATGTAATGCTATGGTAGTACAGAGGAATTTTAATCGACTTTTATTTTAATATCAACTTCAATTAATATTTGCAATCATGGTTCTTTTTTAAAAATATATTTTTATTGATTGCAGAGTGGAAGGGAGAGGGAGAGAGAGATAGAAACATCAATGAGGAGAGAGAATCATGATCAGCTGCCTTCCTGCACACCCTCTACTGGGGATCAAGCCTGCAAGCTGAGCATGTCCCTTGATAGGAATAGAACCGTGACCTCCTGGTTCATGGGTCAACGCTGAATAATTGAGCCGCATCGGTGGGGCAGATACAATCTTTTTCTTTAAAAGAAAAAATTTGATCTATCATACCAGACTGTCAAATTCTTTTTCAGTCTTGATACTGTTTTCCATTTTACTAGCTATCTCTCTCCTGGCTTCATAAAATCTTCAATCCTCAGAACCTAGTATTTTTGTGATCTCTCTGAAGGATTCAGGCAAAAGAGGGAGTTTTGAATTGTGTTGCAAATCACCTCTCCAATTTGCAATGGGTTCATTAATCAATTCTCCTTCGTTATCATTGTTCAATTAGGGATGACTTCATCGAGTTAAATTAGTTTCTGATCAACTATATTGTTTGAAACAGGTTATTGTGTGTGCTCAGGTTAGCATACAGAAATGCACGGCATAGATACCTACAAGCACTAGTATGTGTGTGGTAGGTCAAGACAGGTAAGACACATTACTTGTGACATAACGTTCAGAAGATCAAGGCAAACCAAGATTTGGTTTTTCATTTTTATTTTTTAAACACTCAAGAGAGCCATTACTTCTGTGGATTCATCTGCAGCCCCTCAGTCGGCCAGTGTGATAACATAAAATCTTGATTGTTTGAGAGTAGCTCTAGTAAGGCCAAAGTAATTCCATCTTTGTGAGCATGTTTCTCACGGTCTGACCTCATCCAGGACAACCCAGAGAGCCTCGAGGAAAGGATATACCGCCTGTGCTTGAGGCAATCCCCTATTAATGTCACTGCTTGCAACCATGTTTTTTATTTGTTTGGAATAGCTGAGCTCTCTAATGAGAACCTGGAGTTCAGATGGTCTGTGTTGCCAATTAAAGGCATATCTGTGTGCACAATTTCCCTGCAGAAAGTTAAGAAACCTTATTAAGACATATATCTATCATCTATTTAATAAAGACCCATTGGTTATTGGGAGAGAAGTATAACTGCTTGACATAATGGCAGTAGTTCACTGGCTGCACTTATGAATAATTTCATTTTAATGAGATATTCACATAGACATGTGCTCCACTAAAACACGTAAAAAGGTATTAGTATTCATTTTAGCCAGGTGCAATCCTTTTCGGTACCATGTACATCTAAATAATAAATTTTAAAATAAAAGGAAGCAAAGTATGCTCTTCATAATAGTATTTCAATAATTTTCTTTCTGTTTTCTCTACACAGCAGAACTTAAAGGTTTTCCAGATATTTCTAGATTTAAAAATGTGGGCAGAGTGGTATACCTTCTTATATCAATCAAGCCATACTTTATTACTTAAAAGACATGACAAATGTTGTTGAAAAATAATCTTTCACCCAATATATATTTTTCTCCAATCTAGCAAGTCCTTAAAAAAATACCACTTGATCATTTGCCTAAAAGGTTTAGTTCATGAACGAGGAAACAAAATCCAAACAATCTGCTACCCGGTGGTGTGAACCAATGCTACCACAGTCAGTTTGCATTGTCTTCAGTAACAGATGCCCATATTCACTAAGTTCACCTCTGGACTCACCTACATCTGGGAGGGACATTTCTTGAACATGCAGATAGCTTCCCACCTTAAGCACCCATCCTTCTCTGTTTATCTGTGTAGGCAACCTGGAAATGCTAAGTATTTAATGCCTGCAACGGGCAATTCTCAGCCAATGAGTCTGTGAATAACTACTCCAGCTTGACCCTCCTGACAATGCTGAAACATATTTTCTGCATGCTTCCTCACAGGGTACCCATGATCCTTAGCCAGTTGCCCATCACGGTAACATGATCATTAATACATCTTCTAGTGGCCTCTCTCAATTCCTTGTCTCAGGGTCTACTTTTAGGAAAACACAAACTAAGCTGTCCTCCTTTCAATTTCTCTTGAAATTTCTGTGAAATTGATTGTACATTAGCAGCTCCCCGGAGTGAGAAGAGGAGTTCTATCCGTAGCTCAGGCAAGGTTAACAATGGAGTAGAGGGAAGATGGTGTTAAGGGAAAAACATGGAAGTTAGAACCAGAAAACCTAATTTATGACCCCTAGTGAAATCCCAGTCCTCATCAGACTTGATCTTTGCCTCAGTAGACTGCTTTCTCCTCGAACATGCTCTTCAGTTGACCTCTGAGACTGTTCTCTTGATTCCCCTCCAATCTCACAAACCATATACCCTCAGTCTCCTTTCTTGGACCCTCTTTATTTTTCTACCTCTATTTGTTGGAGAGATCGAAACTCACTCCACTTTCAAATATATCCTGCAGTAGCCACTCCGTATCCCCTCTATTGCTAATTTGTGCCAAGGCACCATCATCTCTTGTCTGGATGATGTCAATAGCCTCCTGCTTGACCTCCTTGCCCCTACCCTTGACCCTTTAATGTTTGTAAAAAAATTTTTTTTTCAAAATTAGTGGCCTTTTAAAAGCAACCAGCTCAAGTGACTGATTGTTATGGTATTCCAAACTCAAACAGAATAAAATCTAA
Organism: Myotis davidii; assembly: GCF_000327345.1. Lineage (NCBI taxonomy): Eukaryota > Metazoa > Chordata > Mammalia > Chiroptera > Vespertilionidae > Myotis > Myotis davidii. The sequence goes on along the minus strand of NW_006296226.1, from coordinate 472,767 downwards.
AGTATATTGGATTATCTCAGACCTGATAGGTCTTTGTCTCTACTACCCTTTGGTCTGTAATTTTGTCTTCCTACTTTCCTTTGTCTTACTTCTCTCCTTCTTCTTGGTCAGGCCACTTCAGCCACACTCGCCTCCTTTCTCTTACTTGATTCTTTGCATTTGCTGTTCCCTGTCCCTGGAATTCTCTGCAATTGGCTATCCTCTTGGTCACGCTCTGCTCTCTTCACCACAATCTCTCCTCTGATGTCACCTTATCGTGTTGCTTTCCCTCACCACTTTATAGCACCCACCTCACAAATACACACATACACGTGCAAAGGCACAACATACACACACTGTTCATCTTAGTACCATCTAGCACATCACACATTTCTTTATTTGTATATTATCCTTCTCTCCCAACTAGAAGCTGAGTTCATTTGAGATCAAGGATTTTCATGTGTTCCCTGCTATATTCCTAGAATCTGCCATATTTCTGGCACAAATCAGGCACTCAACACATTAAGTATTATGAATGGTGTAATAAACCAGCTGTAAATCAGGGGAGGTTAACTTACAAGATCTCTAATCTCCCTTTCACTCAACCACTACATGATGTTAGTTGACTATGAAAGTATAAAAGATGTGTTATAACTTGTTTATTCAGACAAAAAACATGCTTTTTATTACCATTAACCTCCAAAAGTTGTCTGTCAACTCACAGTTCTTTCATTGGTGAAATATCTATTAGAATGTTTGCATTAAATTGATGTTATAAGTTTATATACACATCTAAAAGCA
>NW_006296226.1:462502-471413 GCF_000327345.1 Myotis davidii | reverse complement strand
CCCCCCCCCCCCCCCCGCCAATTCTTTTCTACCTACCTTTTTTCTCTAAGCTTTCCAAATTTCCCCAGGTACACTGTATTCCCCAGTAGGGTTTAGATTTAGGAACCAAAAAAGTCAGAATTTCCCTTCCACTCATGAACAGACACTTCTTCTTAAACATTTCTGTCCACCCATATTATACTTTTCAAAAATCAAGAGAAAAAGAGGAAAGGGCAGTAATACCAATTTTGCATTCTCCTTAGCAGTACAGGAATACTTGTTTCTCCATATTTGCACCAACATTGGATGTTTTTCTTAAGGAATTAAGTTTTGCCAATCTTGTAGGTAAAACAGATTCTTATTATTTTTTATTTCTCTATAAAATATGTATTTTTTTAAAAAATTAGTAGCTACTTGTTTCTCTTTGCCAAAATTTCTATTGAGGTACATCTCTTTCACTTACTGATTTTTTACAATTCTTTACATAGTAAAGCTCCTGTCACTTTTTAAAATGAGATTTAAAACATTCTGTCATTTCAGCATGTATTAATGTTTCACTAACTTTTAACTTAATATTTTTGTTCTAAATATTTAGAAAATGAGTACCAAAGATAATTAAAATCGGATTGCATTTTTGCAACTTTAGGTATGTGTGAAACTTGCAGACTTTGGTTATTTAATTTTTCTCTATTTATTCCAGAATTAGGATTTAATAGGTAATTGAAAATTGTATTTGTAATAATAACCTAGAAGCCAGTGGTGTGCTGGTAAATGTTTAACAACTGGGTCTCCTTGTAGAATTTACTGCTCTCTGTTGTATAAATATTCCTATCATGGCTAATTTCAAGCTACCAATGTGAAGTTGCATAATGGACTCCTAAATACTGGTATTGAAGCAATGCAAGATTCTAAAATGCCATCTAAGTCGTCTGTGTGGTTAAACTGTGTAGCACACAGTTTCATTGTTAGATGTATTTCAAACTTTTTGAATATTAATATATACAGAAGGTATGATTAACCAGAAAACCCCATTCTCCCAATTTGTCAGTCAAATGAAATTTACTTATAGTTTTCCCATATAAATCAATACCTTGTGGTAAAGTCTAGGAGTCTTTGAATTAACTAGGACATAACAAAATAGTTTAATTCAAAATTGTTTTCTAACATATCTAATAAAATCCATTGCACAGCAGGGGGAGGAAGAATCAACACCTTGTATTAATTCATCCGGAAAAGAAGCGGTTAAGGTCAGTATTAACAATTATCTTCAAATGCCTGAGTAGTGAGGGTTAAACTAGAATAAAACCACCACCACCATCACCATCTCCCTCTCTTTTACTCTTCCCTATTTCCTTAGAGTTAATAACAAGAGAAAATAAACACTAAAAGAGGTGGGATGTAGCTTGAAGAAAGAAGACTTAACCTGGTTGCAAAGTTTATTAAGGATGACAATTTTGCAATCTCTTTTCTTCTATATATCTATTGAAATAATATAGTTCTCTCTGACATCATCTTGGTGTTATGTTATAGTACATCTAATGAATTTCATACACTGAATACGCTGCAGAGAAGGAGAATGTGTTACACAAAGGCAACCTAACATGTAGAGCAACATGGAGTTCTTGAAATTCAAAAGTTGAGTGACACTCGGCTTATGAATGATTGCCCTTGTAAGGAGAACTCAGTGATTCAGGAAGGAAAGCCTCAAGATGCGGGGGATAGTGACTGGAAAATTCACGCAATTGCTTTAGAAGATCGGCTTAACTCTGGCTCAAGATTCACATTTCCCACTTGTGTCTTGTCTTCAAAAATAAAAAAGAGGAAACCACCAATGAGAACATGTGGTGTTATAAATCATCCTGACTGCTGTTCGAAAAATGAGTAAGGGTTCCAAACAGTTTCCAAAAGGTCCTGACTAGCCCTTTGCACTCACCTTGAGAAGAACCATAAAAGTAAGAAAAGGAATTCTTTTTCTTTCCATGCACCAGTCATCAGCAGTGTTCTCGTTGGGCTCCTGGCATCGGGGCCCAGTTGCTGGGTTACAGGCAAATATAATCAAAACAAACACTAAAAGGTACTCTTTTGGCTCCTCACATGCTGGAAAGGTCTTCTGCCTTCCATCCTCTATGCTAGCCAACTCTCAATGCGAAGTGCCTTTCCCATTTGCTGTCCTTTGCTTTTCTTCCTGAAAGACAATTCCTGATTACAAACTTGTGGGGTAGAAGGAGCCCTTAATTACCAGGCCATTAGACCTTTAGACCTTTTCTCCGACTTCCTGTTGAAAGGCACCAGGAATTTAATCTGTTTCCAGTCACTATCACCCTTCCCTGGCCTCTGAGAACTGGTAGGGTGTAGTAGAGGCTCTTCCACAGCGGCATTAACCCTTTGCTCCACCCTCTGTCCTGTTACCAAGGATAAATCATCAAGGAAACAAATGGTATTTTCCACTCAGGACTGTGGTGCCAGATCCAGTAATGGACTTCCTGCTCCTCAACGCTTGTGATGTGTTAGACTATATTTGAACTTGGACAGGAAAGCTCCAGGCATGTTTAGAAGTTTGGGAAATAAGATCTATGGCAAAAGTCAACCCATTAACATATTTTATTAAGGTCCAGGGGGTGCTAAGCAATTTTATAGAATAAGGGTATTCCAGCGTGCTCTGCAGGGGTGAAAGGCACTAGCATGATTTGATCTAGAGGAGAGAAGAATGAGAGGAAGCTGCCAAAATCCTTCAGTATTTCAAGAGATATTATTCAGAGGGTGGCAACCAATTGTACTTCAACTCTGCTAAGACCAGAACATAGGAAATATCCTTGAAACACAGATATTCTGTTTATTTTTAAGGAAGAATTTTCCAACAGTGTAAATTGCTAAATACCTTGCTGAGTTCCCTAAAAAGATGGCCACATTTTTTTTTTTTAACTGAAAACCTAGACCATAATGGCTCTTGCCTCTTATCTGCCCAAAATGATTGGGTTTTGCACGCATGACTATTGAGCACAATTATGTGTTTATCTGAAGACAAGAGCCAGACTGACTTCTGATGAAGAGAACTTCTAACCATGACTGATCTTTGAAAAGCATAGATTCATTATGTATCTGGAAAGGTCAGAGGTGTTTTTGCAAAATCTGAGCCAGAGAACACAAGGTGGTGTCTTTCCCAGGGTTATTAAAAATATGAGTGTTAGAACCAAACATATATTTTGCAAGTGTGTGTGTGTGAGTGTGTATTGTGTTTTATTGTGTTGAAACCTCCAGAAAGAACTTTTCCCTAGTGATCTAAAAAAGTGACCTCATCTTTCCAACACTGGCATATAGTCTTTTTTTTTTCTTCCTTCTTTTTCATCATTATAGCTGCTTTTCATTGAGCTTCTACTCTGTCAGGCATTGAACTCAGAACTTTACCTGCATTTTCATCTCCTTTAATCCTTGCATCCATTATATAAGGTGGGTATTGTTATTTTTATTTGCCAGATGATGAAACTGAGGCTTAGATAAATTTTGCTACAACTTGCCCAATTGTAGTCACCAAACTGGAAGGTGGTAGAACCAGATTGAAATCTTGGCCTCCCTGAATCCACAGTTCTTTCCCACTGCACTGGTCTACCAAAGAAAATCTGACTCAATGGTTCTATGTCAAAAGGATTGAAGGAATTCTTAATAAAAACACAATTCATTTAATAAAAACACAATTCATATACACTAACCTTCCTGGAATTGCTAAACTGTATATGAATTATGACAATTATCACACTTAAAAATGGTTGAAACTCCCCCCCTTTTTTTTCCTTAAGAAAATACAACAGAATGGTGAAAGCAGAAAACATTTTAATTCCCTTACTATCCTTCCCTGAAATGATTTTTCTGGGTGGTTGTAAAGCCATAAGATTGATTTCATTGGGGTTGTATTTCATAATATAACTAAAATCACATTATGGAAATGTTTTCTAATGGCCTGGGCTTTATGTTCAATAATTTTATTCTATCTTCCAAGCTGAGTAGGCATGTCTTTTACTCATGGCTTCTGGAATATTCCACATTCCTTTTAGAGATGACTCTTCCACTTGGGCCTCTTCACCTGGCACTTTCCTCTCTCTTCTTATGATCAAATTTATAGACTGCCTGTTTAATAAGAGAGAGCTGCAGGGTAGAACAGGCAGTGGTGAGAAGTGCCGGAGCTAAATATGATTTCAGGCAAGCCTCCTAAAATCTTTGTATATAGGCTTTTCATCTATAAACTGGAAGCAATGAGCCCTATATCTCCCGGTTGTTGTGAGGTTTGTTCTGAGAAGATAAATGACAAGGTCCACGGGTAAACATAGTCATATGTATACGTACTGCAGTTGGCATTTGCCATGTGAAGTATACCTTAGAAGTATACCTAAATCCAGAAGTTTTTATAACAGATTTTAGAGAGAGAGGAAGAGAGAGGGAAAGACAGATAAATATCCATATGAGAGAAACACATCAATTGGTTGCCTCCTGCATGCACCCCATGGCCTGGGCCGGGGAGGAGCCTGCAGCCAAGGTACGTGCCCTTGTTCAGAATTGAACCCAGACCCTTCAGTCCATAGGCCAATGGTCTATCCACTGAGCCAAACCGGCTCATGCTCAACTGCCCTTCTCATTCTGTCTTCTTCCATGTTAAATAGGACCACTTGGAGAAGAATATAATACCTTTGTGCCTTTGCTTTGAGTTTTCTCTGATATGGGCCTCTACTAAATTATAGCTCATTAATTTCTCCTCCATAAAACCTGTTCTTCCTCTATCCATATTTCTATCCTTGTTAATAATGTCAGAATACACTCAGTTTCAATCCCAATCTCCCAAGTTGAAAATCTTAGAACTATTTCCACTGCTCTCTCCTCTTCTCTTTCTATCATTTCTCCCTGCCTAATCCAATGAGGTTTCAAATCCAGCTGATTCCAGCACAGACATGTCTATTAAACTATCTCCCACTTCCATCCCCTGGATCACCTCTTACTAGGACTACTGAATCCTTTGCTGTCAGGATTGATGGAAGCACAGCTTCCATCCACAGGCTCTGTCTACGAATGTGTGTCCAAAGGAAAGTTATATCGAGAGCAGCCTGCCAATTCACTGTATTTTTCTGTTGGCGTGGGCTTTTGTTCCAAATGCCTGTATTAGGAATTAGGTTGGATGACATGCCTGCTGAAAGGATTGCTTATGTCTGGGTAGATGCTCATCTCTTCAGGCTCCTTTCTGTGGGGCTAACCTTTGTTTTTTGTTGGCTTTCTGTGGGTGGAGTGGGTTGGCAGAGGGTGAGAACAAGACCCAATCCTACTTATTTCACTGGCTATATGGGAGGTGATTTGCAGGATGGAGAAGCATTCCAAGAAGAAAGGGAGGTCAAGGAAGCAAGATCCCCCCCCCACACCCGCCCCGATATTTCTCTACATGGGATCAAAAGCTGTTTTCCCCTTTGCTCCTTCTCCAGAAAGCTCCAGCTCCTGGTGTCATGGCCCAGCTCTGGGCTCTTGATCTTAACCCATTATTGGAGCTCAGCCTGCTTCTCAGGAGTGGAGCTGGGGCGAGTAGGGGAAGGCTTGGATTTTACCCAGAGCAGTGTTGTCATATTATGAGTCATGGAATCATTTTTGTGGGTTGTGACCAGCACTTAAAAAATAAAATTTGATGTTATAGTGTGGAAAGGAATAGGACACAATAGAGTAGAAAGTATAAGAGTCGATTTCGTAAGGTAAGGATATGACTTTTTCATGAAACCTTTGTTTCAGTCATATGCAGGTGTGTGTGTGTTTATGTGTGTGTGTGTGTGTGTATGTGTGTGTATGTGTTGGGTCACAGTATAAAACATTTTTTACTGTGTGGCATGGTCTAAAAAGTTGTCAATACACTATAACTGCTAGGGTGTAGTGTGTTGACGACAATGTCTCTGCTTCTCGTTTTCTCCCTTTGATCCATCCTCCATCTGTCCCCCCCAATTGTCATTTAAATAGTTTTCCTACTAACCGATGTGATCACATAATCACTTTATTAACCGTTTGGCTGCTGACGTATTTTTTCGGACATATGCCAAAACTGCGGCACTAATTGCCCGTGTATGGGAAAAAATGTAAAACACTTTTTATACAATAAAGTCACTTGTATTGCTTTGCAACAACAAAAATTAAAAAATACCAATTGTTTACATAAATTTGTTTTAAATAAGAAGAGCGCGATAGCGCTCCTTAGCAGTCAAACGGTTAAGGATGTCCACTACTTAGAGGACTAATTCATGAGCACAACATTCAATGTCTTTAATAATCCTATCCTATATAATAAAAGGCTAATATCCAAATTGACCGAACGGTGCAACGACCGGTCGCTATGACGCACACTGACCACCAGGGGACAGACACTCAAATCAGGAGCTGCCCCCTGGTGGTCAGTGCGCTCCCACAGGGGGAGCACCATTCAGCCAGAAGGTGGGCTCATGGCTGGTGAGCACAGCAGTGGTGGTGGGAGCCTCTCCCGCTTCCACAGCAGCATTAAGGATGTCTGACAGCCAGTTTAGGCCCGCTCCCCACAGGGGGTGCAGGCCGAGCTGAGGAACCTCCCTGCATGCACGAATTTTGTGCACCGGGGCTCTAGTTTCAAATAATTTCCCAGCAGCATTTCCTGCTACTTCCTTCTTATTGGTCTACTCTACCTTTTCCAAAATACCTTTCACATTTGCCTTTTTTTCTTTACTCATAATGTCCTTTGGACTAAAATGTCATTTTCAGTTTTCCACTTGTCACTTAGTTAAATCCAATTCATTAAAACATTGTTTGGAAACAACATTATGAATAAAGTTGAACAAAGAAGAAATAATATTATTTTCCTGACTCAAAAAATTAAAAATTAGAGGTTACTAACTATAAAATAAAATGACATAATCCCATAATCCAGAAATAGTATTATATATTCTACATATTTTCTAGTCTTTACTTAATATACATATTATATGTATATATAAATATATGATTTAGAACCCTTTTTTACTTACTGTATAATGAAAATTTCTAATGGCATTAAATATTCTTCTAAAATACATGAATGATGCCTCATATTTTATTATATAGATATTAATGAACATTTAATTCTAATACTTAATTTTTATAAATAATGCCTTTATATATGTCTTTATGAGTCTCTGATTTTTTTTCTCCTTTGACTAGAACATTAGATTTGGATTTACTGAATAACATTCTATTAACATTTTTAAGGGCCTTGGTGTATATTCTGTGAGCTTTCATAAAAACTATATAAAAATCCCAATTTCTGTCAATATTAAATATCATTCACAAAATGTTTGCCACTCTGATAGATGAAAAATAAATAATTTTGCATTATATTATTTTCATTTTTTGAGTATTAGGAAGATTAATATTTTTTCATGTCTATTCATCATTTATATTACATTTTGGAGAAAATTGCTTGTCTATAGGAGGTTGTTTTTTTCTGTGTTTTCTCCCCTTTATTATAAATTCTGCTTATTCTTCAAATATCGATTTAAAACACACTTTCTCCATAGAGCGTTCTTTTAGTTTCTTAGTTTGAATCTTTGTTTTTCCACAGCACATTATTTGTGCCTCTATTTAGTGATCAGTTTATTCTGATATCTTCTCCACTTAATTACATGATATTTGGAAGTAGAAATCTTTTCACATTTGTTATTGTACCTCTCCCCAGTAAAAGGCACAGATCAGGTATTTAGTATAAACTAGAGAGCAGAGCCTTCTCTTTTCAATTTGGAATGTGATAGGTTATTTTTCCTCTATGCTTTTAGAACATTCTCTCTGAGGCTGCGCTCACATATGTTTAGGAAGACTCAATGAGTACAGACTGAATTCTTCTTAGGGTGCTGGGGAGAGGCAGAGAGCAGTCCCCTCTCTGAAGTCGGCTTGGCTATGCTTCCTAGTTCCATTTAAATTAATTTCACTGGCATTTAGAGGTTTTCCACTCTGAGTGATGTGAAGTCCCCCCTCTCCCCCTTTTCCCTCAACACTGTGGTGTTCTGGCTTGGTGCACTTACAGGCCCATCTGAGATTACTTCAATTACTTCAGCAGATTGGTCAGAAGTTAGAATCATAATATGCAACTGCTGGATTGAACCTCAGAGATCAACCAGTCCCAGATTTTAGACCTTGTACCAGCATCTGCTCCAGAAACTTCCCTACTTGAGATAATATGGAACTCTCCAAACAAGTAAAGAGTGTCAGGAGGCAATTCTCCCTTTCCACGCTTCCTCTCGAGGGACCATCCCTCTGAGCACCTTTCCTGGGGAAGGGCATGGCTTTGACTCTTCCGTAAACCTGGGCCAGCAGCAGGTGCCAGTCCAGGCTTCCAGGTTTGCCCCCCTGTCTGCCTCCTTGGCTTTGTTCTCCAGCAGTGGCATAACCACCACACACCTGTGTTTTCTGTCTGCTTCTGGTTGATCCAGTTTGCATCTTCCTAACATACTTTCTGAAGGAATCTGGTATTTATTATTATTATTTTAAACATTTTTATTGATTTCAGAGAGGAAGGGAGAGGGAGAGAGAGATAGAAACATCAATGATGAGAGAGAACTATTGAGTAGCTGCCTCCTGCATACCTCCTACTGGGGATCAGGCCTGCAACCCGGGCATGTGCCCTGACTGGGAATCGAACCAGTGACCTTCTGGTTCATAGGTTGATGCTCAATCACTGAGCCATGCTGGCCAGACGAACCTAGTATTTATTGAGTCTCTTATATGCATAACTATTTTAGGAACTTTGCAGAAATTAAATCATTATTTCTTCCAATTGTTCCCATTTTACATTGGAATAATTGAGGCTCAAAATAGTTAAACTATTGATGTCACGCAGCTAGTATGGTATGGAGTGAGGACCTGAGCCCAGGTTTACCTGACTGAGGGTGAGTTAGTTTCACTCCCCCGGGTTTCA
>NW_006296226.1:461298-462475 GCF_000327345.1 Myotis davidii | reverse complement strand
AGAGCGGTTAGGTTACTGAAACCATATGTGCATCCCAGAGAGGGTCTCTTCCTGTAGTGGTGCAAACACTGAATTTTGGGGGTCAGGGCGAGAAGACTTGCTTTAAGATACATTTATGTTGAGAGTTAATTATAGATCTTCCAAATAAAGTCTGAATTTCCAAATAAAGTCACGCCAGGGGAATGGCATGAAAAATAGGAAACAAAACTATCAACTGAAAGAGAATCATATGCTTATTTTAATTCAGGAATATGTTTAATTCACCGGGGAAGTGAGACGAGGGACCCACCATACCAGGAGACATTGCTGCAGAGTAGTTATAACCACAGACCTTGGAGTCAATCAGAACTGAATTTCAATCCTAGTTTTGCCATGAACACTTCATCTCTCTGCACCTAAGTTTACTCATCTGTAAAGATAGGTAATAATACCGATCTCTTAGGCATTTAATGTGATCATAGATTCACTTGTTCATCCATTTCCGCCTTTGACAAAAGCAGATTTTGAGTATTTACAATTTGCATGGCACTGGAGATGTCGCCACGAATAAGACATATGTGGTTCCTGCTTGGAGAACTGATAGTCTGGTGGTTAGATGCAAAGTGTTCATCACCGTATCAAGCGTATGCTCAACACCGATATTAAAGTGGTAGATGTTACTGTTATTATTATATTACTATTATCATTATTATTACGAGTGTGCATTTCTACAACCGCTTGCAATTTTGACATCTCTCACGTTTGATAATAGGTGCGAGACCTAGTTAACGTTTTCCTGTATTGGCATTTCTAATGAAAGGATAGTGTAGTAAGGTAACAAGCAATTATTGTTAACAAAGGAGGTACTGTATAATCAGAGCCTTGCTTCAAGAATGTAGGATTTCTTCTCTCCTCCTCACTTGACTGGTATTCTGTCTTCAGCCACATGAAACACTCAGAGCAGTATCTGGCACAGTGAGTAACTATTAGTTGAAAAAAAGAATGGACGAATGAATGAGGCTTGCACAGACTCCAAACACAGTATCTGGCCAGTGCCTACAGAAGAGGATGCTATCTGGTGATAAGGGTACAAGGATAGTCTCCATGTAATAAGCACCCTTGGACTCCCCCCCACCCGCCCCCCATAAACCCAGGCACTTTGTGGGGAGGATAGCCAAGGTGGGACACTAAGCAAGGA
>NW_006296226.1:420601-461285 GCF_000327345.1 Myotis davidii | reverse complement strand
CGAACCTGGGACCCTTCAGTCCGCAGGCCGATGCTCTATCCACTGAGCCAAACCGGTTTCGGCAAGGAAGTTATTTTTAATGTCACTAGACTACAATGGGGGAAGAAAAGTGAAGAAGCTGGATATGAAATAATCATCTGCAACTGAAGAATTCCATTCTGAGGGAATTGAATGTTGACATAGTTGTTCAGGTATTTTTCCACGCACCCACGTATTTTACAATGAATGTCTTTAAATGGAATAGCTTGAGTTAGTATATTAAGATAATTTACTAGATTTTGAGATTCATAGAGAATTTAATGCCTTATTCGATGGAGATAACTTTTACCTGCACTTAGAACATTTCTTTGAAAGTGGCTAGTAATGGAAAGAACATGTGGCATAGAAATTTGAAAGGGTTTCTGCCATGTCAGATTCATGTCCATAAAGATAAATTTGTTTATGTGGGTCAGATTCCATTTTGACAAATACCTGTTTGCAAAAGATAAAAGTGCCCCATGTAATAATCTCTTCATTTTAATAACCAGATCTCTGTATTTAACATTATATTCATCTACTCATGTAATATCATTAAAAGTAATATAACAAAAAATATACTTTAATTGAATTTAAGATCATGGAACTTGACCCATATGTTATTTAACTATTGCTTTACTGGCATAATTTCTAGATCATCTGGAGAAATCTTCTGTTCTTAATAACCTTCGCAAGAGTGCTCATGGTTATTTAGTTTCAATTTCTTTACATTGTAATTCAAACTCATCACCACCATAAGGGAATTAATGTGATCAGCCTGAGCATATTTTTACCTTTAAAGAGATAATCATAATAATTTTAATAGGTAGGCCAAGTGATGTTGATAATGAAGTCTGAAGGAAGTTATAGCTTTCTCTCCCCGCCGGCTCCTTCCCCCCAGCACACACTATCATTTTTGATAAACACTGCAAGTTACACGTCTAATACTCATTTACTGAAATATTCAGAGAATTAATATTTGACCCATAAATTCCAAACTACATCAGCTACTGTCTTTTTTTCTTTCCCTTCTAAAAGAAATATGCTCTCATTCTCCACGTATTGAATGCAAATCACAGAACCAATGCATCAGGGATGAACATTACCTTTCAAAATCTATCTATACACAAATGCTCATGTATCTCGAGCCATAATTGCATGCATGTGTGCACGATGATTGCACATAGTGTGGAGAAACGTTGTTATGGTGCGTGAGCACTTAGGAAAATAGAAATCAGTCAGCACCAGTTTAAGCCAGACATAGTGCGGGTAGGTGATATAAAAGCTCCTTTCTGCCGACCTCCTAAGTTGGCTGTGGCATCCCAATTCTGAGCTAAAAACCTTCATTGATATTCTAGTCATAGAATTCAAAGATGGAAAACACCTATTAGGTTACTTAGTTTATCCCTCTAGGGCCAGCACTGAAGATTACTCTGATAGCATATTTTATTCCTTCTTCTTCTTCAGTATTTGGTCCACCCTCATTCTAAGATGTCTGTGCTGACAGGCTTTCAGCTTGTTTCCTTGGGTAAGTATGTTCTCTTGGATTTCCTTACATTTCTTCAACATTTAAATACATTTTCTAGTTTGCAAATACTGTTGTGTGCTTGTAATCAGATCTAGGTAAATGATGTTTCCCCACCTCATAGCATTAATCATCTCCTCAGGGAGTATATCATTATAGCCTCAAAGCAATGTGGGGGGAATAACAATAGATTTGATGCATTTTTGCCTCTCTCTCTCTCTCTCTATATATATATATATGAATATATGTATATATGTATATATATGAATATATGTATATATATATTAATATATGTATCTCATTGGCCACCTATTTCTTCCTCAGTTTGCTCATCAACAGAGGCTGAAGAAAAGACAAGCAGATTATCTGAGTTATGTAAAACTGTGCATGCTGAATGAGCCACAAAATAGGATTGCTCTATATCTCATTATTGGAGCAAACAGGGTATGCAAGGAGACCTTGGTTCAGTTCAACTGAAGATATCTGGACCTCAAGAACATATTTAAGTTGCTGGTACTTCTCAAGCCCAGGAATCCCAAAGTGAATGGTGAGAAGCTTGGTATGTGTCAGAAATTTTTCTAAGAACTTCCCATATTTAAACTCACGTAATCATTCTAACAGCTTTTGGGAATGGGTTCTAAATAACTCTCATTTTCCTGAGGCACAGGTCCACTTGCCTCTGTCATAGGATGGAGCTAGGTAAGAATCCAGTAATCTGGTATCAGAGCCCATGTCCATAACCACCATGCTGACTTGAGTGAGTGATTAGAGGGATGGAGTAAGATGTACCCTGTTTTGAGTATTGGTTTTATCACAACTTTTGTAACTTTGTACAAGGTAGTTGTTCTCCCTGAGTCTCAGTTCCCTTCTCTGGATAGTGAGGTTAACAATAGCCTCCTCCTAGGATTTATGAGAATTAAATAAGACAATGCATGTTTAGCTCTTGTTACAGTTTCTAGCATATGACTGACATTCAACAGAGGTTCGTTTCCTTCTTTTGAAGCTCTCCCGAATGCCATGGATGAAGGTTGGCCAGTTTACCCTTTCCTCAGCCACTCATCTACTGTTCCAAAAGCAAATTCTTTTCTAAGCTATTGGCCTTTGTTCTTTACATGAAGGCACAGGTTGGTGCTCAAGAGTGTTAGAGATTTTGTGGTAGGAAGGAATTTCCTTGTGGAGTCAAGTTAAAGCAAAGTCTGACTAATGCCTTTATTTCATATGTCACATTTAGTTGGTAAACCTTGTATGGAGATAGCCCCCAACTTAAAAATAGATTTTGTTCCAAAAGTTTGTTGCAATTTGAAACTTGAATCTTTTTTTTTTAAATTCTAAACTTATGTTATGGATGATAGATTATTAGGTTAGTTCATACTATCTTTTTTAAAAAAACCCATATAATTCTTTTCTATACTAGAAGTTGGTAGAAAAGACGTTACTTGATTTGCTTGCCATTGCAAAATTCTCTTCTAGCTTAATCTATTCCACTAAAAGTCCTGAAGAGCCAGAATTAGGTATGACAAGTTCTATTTGCCTGTGATACTGTGAGGAATTTTAGAAAATGTATAAGTCTATTGACCAGTGATCAATCAAATGCTCTCCCTAGAAATTGAAATGAGTCACAAAAGCTGTAACCTATCTATGTTGGACATTGAGAGACTCTACTCATGATGAGTTAGAGACAGAACTCATCAATGACCAAGTTATGGATGGGCAAAAATGACCAAGCTGGGATGCAGAAAGAGGAGAAAAATGTAGATGCATAATAGAGTACGAAACCATATGGTTTAGAGAGCAAGATGATGACCTTCCAAATAATATGAGGCCTGATTGTTATAATCTACAATTGGTTCTAATAGGATCCTCCTATATTATTTCAATAAACCCTTCTACTTAAGCTAGTTTGAATGGGTTTCTATTATAAACTACAAAATGATTCCTGGCGAAGTTGAAGTTCTCAGACCAGAGCCCTTCTGAACTCTAATTTTTTTGGCCATCTGGATGACTGTGTAGATGTGGCTGGGTAAGGGTTATGATAGCTGGATCCAATAGTATTAAGACAGGGCTCCTGGTTGGGAGAAGAGAGCATTTGGGAGCCCTGGCCTCGAAAAGGTCTATTTTTGTTCTCAATCTAAAAGGCATTGCTGTCATCACTAGGGTTTTCCTGGCCATACACAATTCATTGTTCTCCTGATTAACATTGTTCATATCTTGAATGCCCTTTTGTTCTTCTCTACTTATACAAAGTGTATTCCACATTCATTGTACCTCAAGATGAGTCATGGAGAGTTATAGAGTTTTATGGCAGGAAGAGGACAAAGCCATCTAGTTCAGAGGCTCAAAGGGGTTGCTCAAGGTCATTCAACTAGAAAGTAGTGCTTCCAGGACTTGAACTTAGGTTCAGACTTAAGATGTTTTCCACTGACAGCTCTGCCTATAGCCCACAAGGTTTTATCCTCCTCTAGTACGTCGGAGGCCTCTAGTACGTGTGATTCTCTTCATGCAGTATTTAGTTATATCTTTGTGTTATTTATGTTTATTTTAACAAGTTGCAATCTTGTTGAGAGCAGGAAGAGTAAACTTTCTTTTAATTAGTTCCTCCCAGAACTTCACACAATGCCTGGCATATAAGTGATTAATTCATTTCTGCATATTCCTTAAATAATTGAAAATACCATGCAGGAATAAAGAACCTCAGAGTTTTCAGAGCTGACATCTACAAAAGGTAAAGAACATTCTCAGCACAGACAAGTTCTATGAAAATAGTTTTATTTTGCCACCTCTGGTGCCAGAGAACTTTAGCTGTGAAGTATAGGAATTGAGCCCTTTATTCATTATGAGCGGGAGCCAGATCCTGAGGCTGGAAGCTTCAGTAACTGCAAAAATTAGGTGAAGCTTCATGGTGGCACAGAGGTAGCTGTTATTTCCATCCAGGTGGGATGGAGGGTGTGGTATCTCCAATTGGAGTAGATGAGATGATTCATGAATTAACTTCTTTATTTTAAGTGGTGATCATGTGCTTTTCAGTAAAAAATCTTGGGAGGTCCCATTCTTAGAATTTTTTCTGATCTTAAGAATGTCCTCCTGGCTTCTGAATTCCCTACTGACCACCATCTTAGTATTGACACCCACCTTTATGGTCCCAGATTTTAATGTTCACACTGTATCTTAACTCATTAGGACCATATGCTTTTGGCAATGTAGATGTGACATTCAGATTATCATCATAGAGACCAACAAGTGGTAGTTATGCCTTTGGGTCTTAGATTCATGAAGTGAGTCCATCCTTACTGGGACCACAAAGCTATGACTTCCTATTAGACCATGTGTCAAAGTGACCTCTTTACCATTCACTTTGATATATCCGATTGGGATTCCTAGGTTTGAGAAGGACCAGTAACTTAGCTATGCTCTTCAATGTTCAGATATCTTCAGTTGCACTGGGTCAAGGTCTCCTTGCTATACTTTAGTATGCCATTGTGTAGATGTACCACAGTTTTTTAATACATTTATCTGCTGATGGGCCCTTAGGCTATTTCCAAACCTTAGCTATGGTAAATTGTGCTGCTATGAACATAGGGACGCATATATCCTTTCTGATTGGTGTTTCTGGTATCTTGGGACATAGTCCTAGAAGTGGGATTACTGGGTCAAATGAGAATTCCATTTTTAACTTTTTGAGGAAACTCCATACTGTTTTCCATAGTAGCTGCTGCATTCCCAGTCTGCATTCCCACCAGCAGTGCACAGGGTTCCTTTTTCTCCACATCCTCGTTAGCACTTATTTGTTGATTTGTTGATGATAGCCATTCTGACAGGTAGGAGATGGTATCTCATTGTTGTTTTGATTTGAATAGCTTGGATGATTAGTGACTTTGAGCATGTTTTCATATGTCTCTCAGCCTTCTGTATGTCCTCTTTCAAAAAGTGTCTATTTAGGTCCTTTGCTCATTTTTTGATTGTTTATCTTCCTTTTGTTAAGTTGTATGGGTTTCCTATAAATTTTGAAGATTAAACCCTTATTGGATATAACATTGACAAATATGTTCTCCCATGCAGTAGGCTCTCTTGTTGTTTTGTTGATGGTTTCAGATGACATGATATTGTACATAGAAAACCCTAAAGACTCCATCAAAAAGCTACTAGATTTAATAAATGAATTTGGCAATCTAGCAGGATACAGAAATGTATGGCTTTTTTATACATCAATAATGAACTCACAGAAAGAGAAACTAAGAAAAAACCCAATCTCATTTACCATTGCAACCAAACAATTAAGATACCTAGGAATAAACTTAATGAAGGAGATGAAAGACCTGTACTTGGTCTAACGGTACAGACTACCACAGCTACTACCACTCTGACTGCTAATTGATGTCTCTGCTCTACTGATAACTATGTATCCCACCCTCCTATGCCCTCAACTATGGCCTCTGGAACCCTGGAGATCATGGAATGCCCCATATCTTCAGCCTCTTTCCTGAACAGTGATTTTCACTTCCTTGCCTGCATCTCCTTATCTTACCTGAAACCTGGCTATCCAAGAGGAGTCAGGTCTGCTAGAGCTGTCTAGTCCAGTGATGGCGAACCTATGACATATGTGTCAGAGGTGACACGCGAACTCATTTTTTTGGTTGATTTTTCTTTGTTAAATGGCCTTTAAATATATAAAATAAATATCAAAAATATAAGTCTTTGTTTTACTATGGTTGCAAATATCAAAAAATTTCTAGATGTGACATGGCACCAGAGTTAAGTTAGGGTTTTTCAAAATGCTGACACGCCGAGCTCAAAAGCTTTGCCATCACTGTCCTAGGACAATGAAAACTAAGGAGAAAATAAACAAAATAAAAAGCTTCTATACATCATTTATTTTTTAAATGCACTCACAATGTATCTAATTTTTGTTTTTAAGTTAGAAGAGTCCAGTTTGTGAGAAAATAAGCCAGAAAGTAAAAAAAAAATGTGGGATCATCCCCATTTCCTTGATTTACTCAGTAATTGTCCTATGTTCATTGGCATCAATGTACATATGCACATTCATTTTGCTGTGACATTTAGTTTAACTTTATGAGATTCCCAAGGGGGATGCTGGATCTCTGATGGAAAGAGCATTTTATTTAAAGTTTAAGCTAAATATTTCCTGTGATTATCATCAACCTTTCTGAAATTTGGTTTCCTCATCAGTATAGTATAAATAGAAATAATAGTTGTTGTAAATGCCAACTTAGATAATATATTTAAGTATATTGTAGTTTACTTTTCTTTGAAAGTGTGGGGTGTTTTATATGTTTGGGGATAATAATAATTATTATTTCTGTCTTAAAGTTCATAGATATCCGTATAAAGCTCTTTTCTCCTCATTGTTGGGCATGGACTGACTGAGACTCTCTCCTAGTTCAAGCAATGCCATGCTTCACTGGTCAGTCCTCTCTTCCACGACTTTATCCATGTTATTCCCTCCTCCTGGCATCCTCTCCCCCGACAATTTGCCTTCTCAGATAGTCATAACTCTACCCATTTTTAAAGGTCAAAAATCCCCACCACTGTGAAGCCTCCTCTGGTAACCCTTTAAGAAGAATTAATTGTTTCATCCTCTGTGTTGATCTTCCTCTCTAGATTTCCCTTAGACTATATTGTAATTAGTTGTTTGCAAATCTGTCTCTTTAACCTATCAGTGTTTCTTGACTGTTGTGTCAAGGTTGACAGATAGATCATGGTCCTTTCCCTAGTATACTACCAACATCTGAATCAAGGGTAAGGTTTATTTTTGTAACAACAGAGTACACACATTCATTACAGTGACTTCCGTCAGAGGTACGATGAGGTGAGCAAGTTGTACAATGTGGTAAAAGCAGGGTGTTATTTGCCGTAAGGAAAGGTAAGAATTGTCAGCAGCAGTTCAGGAATGAATAAGTATCAGAAGTTTATGTCAAGCCAGTTTACAGCTCTAACCCAACAGTGAGACAGTGCTTTCTGGTTGATGGGGGAAACTTAATCCCTTCAAAAGCACACTCGCTAGTATTTAAAAGTGTATCACAAACACAAAAAGGATAGAGAACTACTGTATTTGATGCTGAGTTCCTTGAGGGTGTGCACCTGTACTTGAATGAAAAAGAGTAATGCATATGTGTTAGTGCTGACAAATCTAAAAAGATAATTGGTCAAGTAATTTTTAAAAAATTTTTGGTAACCATTACCAAAAGGATCTGGCACTTTTCTAATGTACGGTAAGGAGATTTTCGGTAAAGAGATTATCAGCGGCCAAAAATCTTTGGAAATTTAACAAAATGGGTTTAGTACATTCTGTGCTGCAGATCTTGGGCATTGAAGTCAGATGAATCTGTGCTCAAATCCCACTTTGCTACTTACTACCTGTGTAATTTGGTTGCTTAACGCTTCCAAGCGTCATTTTTTTGTGTCTTTAAATTAGGTCAATAAAATATATTAATTGGGGCTATTCTGGCTACAAGTAACAGACATTCTGACAATAAGAAAATTGGTTATTTCACATCACAAGTTCAAAGATTCCAGGGTTGTGAGATTCAATGACTCAGTGATGTTCTTTCCATCTTTTAACATTTTCATCGTCAGAGTTCACTACTTTCAGAGGGAAAATAGAGGCCACACTTTCCATTTTTTCTTGCTTAGGAGTGAGGAAAATTTTACCTGAGCACCACTGGGTGAGCAGCTTGTTTCCAAAGTAAAGACTGGTCACAAAGATGAAATCAGCCTGACTGGCTCGGACTAACCATCTCAGGATGCAGAAATGCTAGCAAACCAACCATTGCCTAGCTCCTTGTTTGGAACATGGTAAGTATAGGGTAGCTCTTTTTATCAATCAGTCACTAATTCAGACCTACAATGCCCACCTTAAATTTCTGATTTGTTGCACCTTTCCTCTTTCTTTTTCTTAAAAAATTGTGTGTGTGTGTGTGTGTGTGTGTGTGTGTGTGTTGCCTAGATCCATCCTCTCATTCTGGTCAAGATTTGCCAGATCTGTGTCTCACATACAGTGGACCCAACAGTATCTTAATGCGTTGATGCCTCTTTTTAAAGTATTGTAATGTGGAAAACCTCTTTTGGCCCAAAGAGTATTTTGTCGTCTGTGCAGTCTTGAGGAAGGAAGAAAGAAATCCCCAGGACCACAAGTTAGGCCCAGGGTTAGGTGCTTTCATACACGATTTGGTGAAGGAAATCTGGGCTACCCTTTCTCTCCCACTTGCCAGTTGTGCAAACTACTTGTGGTTTTCAGTTGTCTCTTCTGGTGATCAAGGGGATAGAGGTTAGAAAGGCTTCCTAGACAGTTTAGCTCTATGCAGATACTAGTCATTTTTCCTCCACTGGGTACCCTTTTTGGTATAACACATAAACTGATAGTCAGATGGGCATAGCCTGTTCAAGGGCAAGGTGCAAAACAAACAAATGACTTGGCCTGGGAGTAACTTCCTGTGTTTACAGAAGAAGCATGTTTCTTTTTGTTCTTCTGCAGGAACGTCCCACCCTTGAAATTTCTAGGGACTTCAGTGGTGTCTCCCAGTGTTCAGAAAATGTCTGGCTAAACAGGAACAAATTGGATTGGTTTGTTTGGTATATGCATCTGTGTGAAGAATTTCCCATTTCACCAATGAAAAGTGAAGTCATCTGCTTTTCTTTTGGATGATGGACAAAGGGCTACAAACATCTACATATTCTGTAAATCAATAAAGTGCGCTCAAGGATGAGTGGCATTTCCTGTAGTGTTCTTTTCTGGGGTTCAAGACTCAACCAGTCAGAATTGTCTTTCAGAGAATGATGACTACCATTCCTTGGGAAGTAGCGTCACATAAAGCGACTTATAGGGATATTTCTTGGCCTAATCTAAAACTGAAACAGACACTGCACATGGCTTTATTTAGGAGCTGGAAGTTGAACATGGAAGGAGTTCTTAGCTCAACATTCTTCCAGATTGTCGAAACTGGTTGATATTTCCTGACAAGGCCTCCTGCCAGTCTGACCTCTCCTAGCTAAGCTATTTTAACTCTGGTCTTAGGCTGATATATCTCCTAGCAACACATCTTCTCCTAAATAAAAACAGATCTCCCAGGTGGCCTTGTTCACTCTTCCCTTCTATTGACCAACTTCGTTCCCCATTCTCACCACTTTCTCAGTCTTAGCCATTTCGCCCCTTCAACCTCATTATTTCTTTCTCTTCATTCTTCTAAGATTATGATTTAACGTAGCACTGTCCAGTGTGAAAGCTGTTACATGTGCCTATTTTAAGTTAAACTAATTAGAATTAAAGAAAATAAAACATCCAATTTCTCTTCAGTTGCATTAGCCACACTTCAAGTGCTTGGTGACTATGTGTGGCTGGTGGCCACCATATGGATTGGATAGTGAAGACAGAGATTTGCATCATCACAGAAAGTCCTATAGATAGTGCTAACTTGGGTATTCCATTTTTCTACTGCTTTAAGTGCTTCCCCCACCTCCTCCAGCTAATTTCTACTAAATTTTTATTGTTATGCCTGTAAAAATGTCAAAGATACTCATTAGAAGACAAAAAGAAGTGTCTTAAATTGTTCACATACTTGGAGCATATGTTCTTTTCCTTGGGCATAGCCATTTCATAGTTTCTGTTATCTTTTCAGCAGATTAAGTTGAAGAACAGAGAGTTCTTGAAAATTTTTATTCTCAAAAATGGAATTCCATATAAGCTATGAAGACATGTAATTCCTCATCCTTTGAGTTGACTATCAACCCAATTCAACCATGATTATTGAGTGGAGACTTTGTCATCAAAAGAGGCTGAGCACATACTTCACACCTATTAGGATGCCTTTTATTAAAAAAAAACACACAAAAAAAACTAAATGTAACAAATATTGGCAAGCATGTGGAGAAAAGTGAATCCTTGTACACTGCTATTGTGGCTGTAAATTGGTGCAGCCACTACAGAAAATAGTATGGAGGTTCCTCAAAAGAACTAAAAAGAGAGCTATCATATGATCCAGCAATCTTACTTCTGAGTATATATCCAAAGGAAATGAAATCAGGATCCCAAAGAGACATATTCACTTCCATGTTCATTATAGTATTACTACAATGTCCAAGACATGGAAGCAACTTAAAATGTCCCTCAATGGATGAATAAAGGAAATGACACTTACACACAAAATGGAATATTATTCAGCCTTAAAGAAGAAGGAAATCCTGCCATTTGCAATAACATGGATGAAGCTGTAGGATATTATGCTAAGTAAAATAAGGCAGACACAGAAGAATAAATACTTCTTAATACCACTTAAAGATAAATCTAAAGTAGTCAAACTTATAGAAGCAGAAAATGGAATATGATTGTCAGGGGCTTGGGGGAAGATTGGGGAAAACAAAGAGATGTTAGTCAAAGGGTACATGGGTTGGTTATTTAAGATGAGTTAGTCCTAGAGATCTATTGTACAGCATGGCATTAACAATACTGTGATGTACATGTAAAATTTTGATAACAAGATTGATCTTATGTTAAGTGTTCTTATGACAAAATAATGATGATTATGATGACGATAATAATAATAATAGTAATAATAATAAAAGGGCAGAAGGAAACTTGGAGGTGAAGAACTGGTTTATGGCATAGATTGTGGTGATGGTTTTACCAAAACAAACTTATCTACAAACTCACCAAGTTGTATATATTAATTATATACAGCTTTTATATGTCAAAAATTATTTTCAAGGCTAATCTCAGCAGAGAACTGTCAGTACAATATGGTACAGACCTAACTTTCAAATTTTATTTCCCTAACTTCTTGTCTTTCAGCCCCTGCCAGCACTGATCTTGACTTATTCCTCAAATTGATTCCTGGCCTTTGCTTTTTGTCAACCCTCTGATTAGGGTTGTCAACTTTTTCACTGGAGCAAGATCCTGATCTCAGCCTGTCCTGTTTCATTTCCATGCCACTCTTGCTAAACCTGATGACTCATCTGCATTGTTGCCAAGATCTAATCTCTCCCTGAACCCATATTTGCCTTGTCCTTCCTTTAGCATTTGAGGGTGCACTTGGAGCTTGAGGACTCTTTGCCTGTCCCTCCATTAGCAAGCATGAGATTGACTTCTTCTATTGACCTTGCACTCACCTTGGAGAGCTTGACAGGAATAAATTTTTTTTAACTTCCAAGGAGTTTACATATTTGTTGGGAATAGAAGAGACAGTTAAGAAATAAAACCAGATGATTTGCTAAGAGCTCAATGAATGCTGTAGAAACAAGACCTACTAGGATTCACAGAAGTGTTTAGGATATTTCTGGGGAAGTTTGGGCAAGAGTTAGACTGGCCAGGGGAGGCCATCACAGCTGGTGGATTGGGGCTGACAGAGTGAGGCAAGAATCTCTTAGGACTTACTTTTCCTCCACCCTATTTGTTCTCCTTCTTCACTTTCTGTTGACAGTCATGCCCACAACTGGGCCCTGGGTGTCACCATCTTTTATTCAGACTTTCTTATTTGTGGTTTTGCTTAGCGCTCTGTGGTAGTGACTATCACAAGGAGCTTAAGTTTCATTTGATTCTGAGTTTTTTTGGCCACATATTAAGACGTTTTATAGATATTTCACTGGGGCGAATAGTCATCCATTCTAAGAGCTGAGTTTAAGTCTATGGCTAACTGCACTCACATTTTCCACAAAGATGAGAACAGAAAATTTGCTTATTGTTGCTTCTTTTTCCCCCTGGGGACTTCTGAGTTCTTAATTATTTGAAACACTTCCATTGAGCTCATATTTTTCTTGGGTATAAACAGGTATCAAGAATTTATAAACCTTTATTTTTCAAATGGCAAATCTGAATTTCACGATGGGAAATGATGAGCTCAGGATGTAAGCTCCTCTTGGGGTTGCAGCTGTGCTTTTTCTTTGTCTCCCCTGTGCCCATTGTTGTTCCCAGAACACATCAGGTTCTCAGTAAATGTTTTCTGGGTGAATATTCAATGAATGTCTCAGAAAACAACAACAATAATTCAGGGTGTGAGCAGAGAGCTCGGCTGAGTGTGCAGAACTTCATCCTGTCGCAATGATCTCAAGTTCATGCTCAAAAGTGTCTGATGTTTAAGATCATGTCCTTTCTGAAGTTCTGCATGACATCTACTTCTGGCTATTATGCACTTATTCATTGTGATTTCATAGCACTTTTATCCTTGTAAGCACCAAACCCATTCTATTTTGTAACCTCTTCAAACGTCTGTCTCTTGCTCTGGCTGGTGCTCCACACAGATCCTCTCAAATACCATCCCCTGACCCCTGGACATTTTGCTCTTAACAGCTCAGACTGTCAACCTTCTTGAGAGAACTACCCTTGGGCTGTTGGGCATTCTTTGGCCAGACAGTCCAAGAGCAAAAAGTGCTTGGTAGTTTACATTCCTCAGGGGCATTCTGGAGCTCGCTGTTTACCGGGCCAGGAGTGAGAAATTCCAGTTCCCGTGCCTCAGAGTGGAACGCCCTCTGCAGCAGTATTTATCCTGCAGAGCTCCCACAGGTTCAGACTGAGGCTGGAACTTCACCTGAGCTGACACCCTTGGCTTCTTCCCCTTTGCTGTCATGACCTCCCCACCCTTGCCGATTTCTCCTGAGAACACTTCCTCAATAAATCTTTCCTGCAAGAGTCCTCATCTCAGGTTTTGCTTCTGGGAAACCCAAACTAAAACCCAGGTTGATCCTGAATGTTGGAATTGTACATGCAAGTATCTTTGCAATTTATACTGAGATAACAAACATGTCTCAAACACCAGGTAACTTCCGTAAGAATTAGAGCTAGAGCTCCTGTGATGATTTTCCAGTCCCATATCTTTTATGGGGAGCTACCAATAAGCATATTTTTCAGGAAGTCATTTCTTGTTCACAAAAAAGTGTGTGTTTCTAAGGAAAAAACCAGGAAGCCCAGCACTGATGTTCAATCGGACCACTCATGGGTTAGAGCTGAAGAGATGGGACCCTAATGTATGAGTCACAGAGAAAACACAGCTGGAATGGAGCAAGACATTCCATCACATTCAGGAATGTCACTAATTCATTTCTGAATGCTTGGGGAAAATGTAGTCAACTGAGTAACACATACCTCTCTGTTTGCTAGTTCCCAGTTCACCTCGTACTTTCTCCATCTCTAAAGCTCTCCAGGTCTGTTCCTCTCACCATCCAGAAATAGCTGGTCAAGTTTCCTTTCATCTTCTGGTGACTGTAGCCATGGTAGTACCTGAGGTGCCAATGGAAAGAGTAATCTGCAAAAGGTGACTTTCTTATGGTTGTGTCTATTTTCCAAGAAGACCAGATCACTGGCATTTTAAAGGGATCATAAATATACCATTAATGAAACTGGAAGCCATCATTTCAGCAGCCAGATTAGTGTCAGGAGTTGACACTGTTTCCTAGAAGGAGGGGAAAGCACTAAAATAAAATTACCCAAGTCCAAATATTTCCACACTGCACAGGCGTTGGGTGAATGACACTTGGGAAAACATGTGCATCAATATCTTTTAAGTGCAAACTGTCCCTTCTTAAACCCTTGGGCTAGTGACAACTTGACATACAGAAGACGTAGCTCTGCAGAGGCTATTTAACCAAGGAAAGATGATTGTCAGTTTTCTCCGGCGTCCTTTTGTTAATAGTCTATAAACACGGATGTCCCTATTAGGTGCAGCTCCATTTCTTTATTTGAAATCACCATTAAATTGCTCTCCCAAAATACTGCAGAAAGGCCTCAGCCCTCACCGAACAGAAACTTTATGAGCTCTTTCTCCCTCCCTTGGGCTTTCCTGGGCCCCTCCTCTGCCTCCGAGTGTGTAATCAGCCCCGTCTCCTGCTGAGCACCGTCAGGAAAATGGCAGCTCTCACTGTGAGGCAGCAGGGCCATTCACAGCCGTGGAGCTATTGAAACATTGACAGATATGACAGACATTTCCAAAGCTGTGCGGAGCATTAATTTTAATGTATGCTGTGTGTCCTTACTTAGTAAATATTTATTTGACTGTGAAAGATAGGAGAGGTAATCACTGCTTTCCTTAAAATACAGCTCCCCTCTGCGCTCCATGCCCCCTTTCCTTGAGAGGGCTCGGGACTCAGTTGGGGAGTTTGGGAAAAGATGTAAGAGGCGAGATCTTTATTCTAGAGTCAAACTTTAACAGCCTTCCATGTTTTGTCCAAAGTGTTTGCTTTGGACATGGACACAGCATAGCCTTGTTGGTTCAGCAACCAACAAGAATCATGCTAAGCTAGAAGGTCTGGATTGCCAAGGAAATCTTATTGGGCACTCTCTTCCACTGTAAACCTATCTGACACCATATCCCACTGTACTCTTCCCACCTGAATCTCCTGTGATTAGCCTCTCCAGTCACTGGCTATCCAATCTATTCAGAGGGTCTGTACAGGGCCACCATACCTTCAGATGCATAGAAGATCACTTTACTCTTTAAACCAAATGGATGGAGAAGTTGGAGGGCAGTAGATTGGGTCACAACAGTAATCATTGCTTGAACACCTGCAAAGGTGTAGTTATTTTCACATGTACTATCTCAGTTATCTAAACATCTCCCAGGCAGGCATTTCACAGAGGAGAAAACAGCGACATAATGAGGACCAAATATTTCTTTTCCAATGTCACATAATGACAGAATTGGGATTTAGACTTGAGACTTTCCAATTCAAGTCTGGTGCTCTGTCTACTGCATGGCAACAGAGAGCATGGCATACATAAAAGCATTCTGTAAACCTTAAATCTTTATGGAAATGTTAGCGACTGCTATTGTGGATGGTTAGAAAAATGTGCTTGTTAGTTTTGTCTGGCTGGTCAGCCATCCAGGGCTTTTCTAATGAGGCAATGAACCCAACAGGGGTGAGGGGATGAGCTGCCAAGCCTTTCACATCAACTTTGTGCGCACTAATTAAACATCATGCCTGCATAAATGGCCCAGGATGACAAAGTCCACAGCTTCTCACAGATGGTTCCAGGAAGTCGCATGGTTGGCTGGAGAGGATTTGGTCATGAATAAGATGCAACCTCAAACCTCCTCCACTGGCTCTGTGTGACCAGGTACATTAATCTTTCTTTGTATCAGCAGCAAGCTGTGAGGGGAATGGCAGGTGGGCTCCAGAAATCAATTTCCCATTGGTGAGTATCTGCTAAGTATGTGCTTATTTCATTATAATATATAAGGTGAGTGACAAATACTAGGCTAGGAGATCAAGCTCTAAAATATTAATTCATTAGAAGGTGTGTTTTTTTCTTTGAACCTATGCTGCTTATTTTGGCAAGCTCCCGTAAATATCCTTTGACCTTTTACAAGCTGGTTTATTTGCTAAGTTTGCTCTCTTCAGTCTTTTTGTATTTGGTGGAACTTCTTTGGAATTCCCCTGTACAAAATTTTACACGGGAGAGGAAACCATACATAGTCAAATTCCCCAGAGGATAGAAATGGGTTTGCAAATTATGCAAGATATTGGTCATGCATACTATGTTCCAATATTAAGGGAACTCTAGTTTAGAGTTTTAGAGTCAGCAAGTTTTCTACACAACACTCTACTAAATCTGGGGGATATTCTCCGTTTTCTGTTCAAGTCCTGCAAATGTAGCAAAACCAATTTTTTTTCCACTTCAGCAGTTGTGTGGCCAGCTGATTACAACTTTTTTTCTGTTGTGGTAAAGATATGTTTTCTTGTGAAGTATCTAAAACATCACAATCAGAAGAGCAACAACTACTTAAATGTCTTGAATTTTCTAGTCACCCAGATAGGAATGTGTTCACTGATGCTTACTATACAGATGAGTTATCTACACTCTCCAACTAATGTGACCCAAGATCTATGACCCCTAATAGCTTCATCTCACTAACTCATTAGAGCCAAGACTCAACCCCTAGTATAAGCAGACAATGATCTTATTTAGATTTCAAACGCCTGTCCAGATCCAATATTGATATTTGGGGTGTCTTTATTTACTTGGCACCATGCTGAATGTTTTCACATATAATATCCTGTTAATGCTTTAAAAAACTATGAGTAGTACTATTTTTAGTATTTTACATATTAGAGACACTGACCCTCCTCAAAAACTTAATTGATTTGCTCAAGGTAGGAGCTTGGATGGGAACCTGGGGTTTCAATTGTTCATTTTAATGTTCTTTTGTTGGTGATTTAGTATAACTGATTTCTGTTGTTAATAAGACATGCGATGTTGAGCAATGAAGAAACCACCAAGCCATTTTGATTAATCATGTCCATTCATTAGTCAGCTTGTGGGCATCTTCGGTAGTCTGGACCTTTTTTTTTTTTTTTTTTTTTTTTGCCCAACATTTAGCTTGGGGGTGATGAAGCATAAGGGTTCTCTAATAATACCCCTGTGCATAAATTCAACCAAAGTAAATTGTGGGTACAGACTATTTTTTTTAAATGTTAGTGATTAGTCATTCATTTGCTTCAAATAACTGGCCTACGAATGAAGTTTAAGGTGGAATTAGGATCATTGCAAGCCCTTGTAGAGACTTCCTTAACAATAAAAATTTCTTGTCCTAGAAGAATGATACAAAGTTATTATGGATCTGGGAAACAATGAAAAGTTTAGACTTATCTGTCAAGAAGAATTATTTGTCCCAGTAAAGACTTGAGAGGAAGACAAATGGTAATAGGGTAAAAGGGCCCTTGAACCTTGATTTCTGTAATAAAAAGATGGGCTCCTTGGTCAATGTGTATGCAGTTACTTTCTGAAGATGAATTTATTCTTGCCTTATTAAAAATGAGCAAGTCAGTTCGCCAACATTCTGTGGCTGAGCAAAGTCGAGGCGAATTATGTGTAATAAGAGGCCATGATTTCTGCCCATCATCTAGAGCTAATAAAGGCCCCAAAGTCCAAGAAACATGTTTCTTTTGATTAATTCAATGCCACAGGATACTTCCTCTTCATTATAAAGTGGGGTAACTTAACCATGGTTGCACTTAGAATAAAAATGTGGTGAAAGTTGAATAGCTCTAGGATAGCTTGAGGACCTATTTTTGGAGACCATGTGACATGGATTGCTCTTCACTTTATTTCAGAAGAGTGAATACCAGGGAAACTAATGCAATAGACTAAGAAGATAGCATGTTGTACTGCTCTTCTGGAATCATTCCCAGAACTTTCACTGTTCACTGTTCACTATTCTCTGATGACTCCCAAATTTATATCTTTAGCTCAGAGCTTTGCAATGAACTCCAGACCCAACTTTCAACTGCCTGTTCAGCACTTCCACTAGCATGTCTTGCATACATACACTACTTATCTGACTAACAAAATCTATTGTGCCAGTGCCTTCTTGTCTTTCTAATTCTAGCTAGAATTATTCTAGACTCTTCCTTCTCTCTTGTTCCCCACATTTGATCAATCATTATGCCACCTTAGAAATATTCCTCAAATCTAATTCGTCCACTTTATTTCCCACTCATTCTCACTACCTTAGATTTTCCTTGCCAGAATCATTGCCAACATTTCCCTGATGTCCCTGCCTCCAATTCTCTTCTCACCAATCGCTCATACACCCTGCTGCCAGAATTTTCCTCCTAAAAAAATAAAAAATGCCATAATGTAGCCTTCCTGTTTAAAGACCTTCACTGTCTCCTCCGTGCCAGCAAGATAAAGTTCAAACTCATTTGTTCATATGGTTTATAAAGTCTTTCACAATCTGGACTCAACTTATCTTTCCAGCCTCATCGCTTGCCACTCCCCTCGACCACACACTCTACACAATCACCAAACTGAACTGTCTTGTTTCATTAACACATGGTATGCTTTCTTCATTCTGACTGTTTGCATGAGCTTTTCCCTCTGCTTACAATCCCCTTTCTTTCCCCCCAAAAGCTCCTAGTCTTCTTTAAAAATAGCACAGTGACTCATAACAGATATATTTATTAACAATTTATTCTGTTTCATCTCAATTAATTTTTTTAAATCCCCAAATGTGAGTACTATCACATTTTAAAGAGGAGTTAACTGAGATTTAGAGAGCTTGGGTAATTACCAAAGTTACACAGGGTATTCAGGCTGAGGGACTCCAGAGATCATACTCATCTCTACAGCAGAGAGCTTGAAAAATTAAGTGAATGAATGAATAAAGAATAAACAAATAGTACTAGGAAGATTGGAGCTTTGCTTTTGGAGAAACCAAAACATCCTTACCTTTAGAGTGGGAGCTACCGGACTCCTTTTTGTACTGAGAATTGTAAATTCATCAGCAGTGAACCTCTTCTCTGGGGATTCTGTGATTACCACCATAACCCATTCCAGGTAAGGTTAATAAGGCCTCCCACTGTGTTCCCACAAACTCATGCCTACACTTCTATTGGTGGATTGAATTATCAATATTGGCTCAAGTGTCTGTCTTTTCCTCATCAGACAATGAGCTCCAAGAGAATCGAGAATATGTCTTGTTCCTCTTTGTACCTGCTGCAGTTCCCAACGTGATATTTGGTACAGAGTAATCACATGGTGTGTATTTCTAGAATAAATTAGTGAATGCTCTAAACACCCTCGCTCTGGTCTAGAGTACATATGTCATAGATACTATAATGCATAGGTATTTCTGTTCGTATTTCCACTCAATGGACTTAAACCTCAGAGTAAATGTGAATTGGAAGCTATGATTCTGGTGTTCCTATGTCTCTCGAAGCTGCCGTGTGTATCTTCTAGTGCGAGCATCTGGCCATGAGGATTCGATGTCAAGAGTTTAAGACAGAGTTTATTTTTTAAAATAAATTTATGGCCTATAAATATAAGGTAATGATTTTCTCTGGTGCTCAATTAAAGTATTGGTGGTCCATTCTAATCGTAGAGGAAAAATTGTTTTTGGCAGGGGTGGAGGACTTCAAAAATTGTTGAAGAATTGTAGTAGATGAAACTTTATGGATAATTGAAGACATTTTAGAAGTAATTTTTTTCACTACATTGAATTTTTTACTTAAAACTAATACTGGATACTAACCTTCAAATAAGATGTACCTGTCTCCTATTGTGTGGTGGGAGAATATTGATGTAATAGCTTAAGGAGACGATACTGAAGTTCCAATTTGACTTCTAGATTTCTCCGATTTATAATTTGTCAAAATTATATAGGGGAACTAGAAGTGTTTTCATGAATTTGTCTTCCCTTAGTTGTGTGATTGGTATGCTATCTCTGCTGCATAGACATATGCTGGCTGCCTGAGCCAAGCTAAAACTACTGAGCTAAATACTAGCTATCAGGGAGGGCTGGCAATACTGTGGGAGTTTGTGTAAGGGAGATAGGATAGCAAAGTTCATACTACGGCCGTGGTCAGCAAACTGCGGCTCTTTGGCCCCTTGAATGTGGCTCTTCCTAAGCCTTAGGAGTACCCTAATTAAGTTAATAATAATGTACCTACCTATATAGTTTAAGTTAAAAAAATTTGGCTCTCAAAAGAAATTTCAATCATTGTACTGTTGATATTTGGCTCTGTTGACTAATGAGTTTGCCGACCACTGTACTAGGGGAAAGGGTAAAAATGGGGTGATAGTTTGGAGCAGTGGTTAGGGCTTACACCAATATCAGGATAGCAAAGAAAGATGCTATCATAATCTTGGGGTGGGCGTTAAAATGAGAGAGGTAGGCAGTGCCCTCAGCCACCACCTGGATCTGTCTCTTGCTCCCTCAGCCTCCTCTGAGACCAGCCAACACCGGTTTGTGTGTTTGTTTGTTTTACCTTATTTCCTTATTGCTGAACGAGCTCCCAAATTCGTCAGAATTATTCCATTGAGGTGGAGGCTGCCATCAACCACCTGGCCAACCTGTATCTGCAGGCCTCGCACACCTACCTCTCTCAGGGCTGCTATTTCGACCTCAACAATGTGGCTCTGGAGGGGGTGGGCCACTTCTTCCGTGAGTGGGCTGGAAGAAGCTTGAGGGCCGAGCGTCTCTTAAAAATGCAAAACCAGCACGGTGGTCGCATTCTCTCCAGGACGTGCTGAAGCCTCCCCAGATGAGTGGACAAAACTCAGGGCCATGGAAGCCTGTCCGGTCATGGAGAGGAGCCTGAACCGGCCCTTTTGGAGCTGCCGGCCCTGGTTTCTACCCGCGCAGGCCCTCATCTCTGTGGCTTCCTGGAGAACCACTTCCCAGATGAGCAGGTGAAACTCATCAGGAAGATGGGCGACACCTGACTCACCTCCGCAGGCTGGGCTGGGCGAGTATCTCTTGGAAAGGCTCACCCTCAGGCAATCCACTTGGGTCCCCTCCCTGCAGCACTGAGCTTTTTCATAATAAGACTATTTTCACTCAAGAAAAAGAAATACTCATGAGCAAGCACACTAGGGGCCTTTGAGGGGCCCTCTGCATTCCTGGGGTCTGGCTTCTGTGCGAGCCTCTCCCCAAACCACAAACTATTCTTTTAAGCACCCTGGAGCCCTCTCCCATGCATTGGACCAAATGAGACAATAAAGTTTTTTGCAGCTAAATAAATAAGTAATAAAACAAGAGAGGTAAAAGTTGATAGGAGTAAATCAGCATATAAAATAGCTGAGCTTTGGTGAAGGCCCACTCAGTTCAGAGCAGTTTTCTTGGAAAATCGTTACATGACTTAAATATAAATGTGTCACCTTAGACCTGCTTCTGCCAGGTGACATGAAACAACAGCTCAGTAAGTACAATTCACCGCCACCCATCACTCCTCCCCCCACCACTACAAATATAACTCTAAAGGACTAGAAAATAATGTGGGTCTTGACTACCTCTTCTAGAAGGGCTACTCCAAAAGTCTACACTTTATATCATCAGCAAAATAGATTAAAATTTTTCTTCGCTCACCCTTGTGTCCAAACACATGAAAAAAAAGTCTCTTCTTTCTCAATCTCTGCTTCTCTCTCAAGCTTTGACCCTTTTCCTATCTCCCTTGCCCCTCCATTTTCCTTTTCCCAGTCATGACGATGCTCCCCTTCCTATTAAGGGAATATTTCTCCTTTTTCTTGGCCCAAAGCAGGATTCTGGTGAATGCAATTTTCTAGCTTCTTGTAGATATCTACATCAGCACTCCTTTGTGAAGACTCGGGGAAGCCCCAACTTCATGCCTTTTAAGATTTATTTCTTCAAAGCTCTCTAGATCCTGGGAAATTTTATGGGGAAAAGGAGCTCCAAAGGGAAAGCATGTAACCTGAAATGGCCTTTCCCAAATGATGGTTGCTTCATCAAAGATCATCTGCTGGCCAACTTGGCCAAGGCTAGGATTTGCAAAGTCCTCACCACTGGCAAGAACATCCAGGACCAGACTGTCCAAAGCCACTGTGTATGGTGCTGCTGAAGAGTTTGTGGTTGCAGCTGCATTGTCCACAGAGCCCAGTTATGAGGCAACAGTCAAGTGAAGGGCATGGCAACAGGGCAGTGCTGGCTTGAGGATACTAATTGTCAATGGAAAGTTGTCAATTCTTTCTTTGGATCCATGCAAATGAACTGGTGCAAAGGCAAAATTCAGAATGAATGAATGACATGGGCTCATCCAGTTTTTCAGAGACTACTTGGGAGGTCAATTTGTTGAAGTTGGGATATTCAAATAATGTTAATGATATTACAAGTGAGAACTACATACATTTATACAAATAATTTGAAAGTATCTACTAAGAGCCCATTAATTTCATTACTGAGTGTCTGTCCAATAAAATAAGCCTAAATATTTTTAAAATTTAAAATTTTATGCATAAGGATGCCCATTGCAATGTTCTTTATAACAGAGGTTAATTGGTAACAGTTTAAAGGACTATTCTGTTGAGAAAAGTATTATACAAACCACGATAACCACGCTCAAATGATAATTAAGCAGCCATTAACCTTGCACTGGTTATGCCCATGTTATAATGTTCAATGTAAGAGATACATTGAAAAGTAAGACTTAAAGTTATATATCCATTATGGTGAAACCTTTATAAAAATATATAAAACTACATATCTATCTATCTATGCAACAAATGGAAACAAATAGTTGTAGTTGACTTGGGATGCTACTGGAACCATGGGTTTTCCCTCATCTTTCTACTTTTTTATATTTAATATTTTTTCTATAAAGACCATGCACTTCTTTTATAGTAATAATAATTGTAAAGGTTTGTAAAATATTTAAATACAATTCCAAATGGAACAGCAGCCACGGGCACTGAAGTCTATTGCTATAAGCTAAATTTTCTTTCTTTTTGATTTCATTCCCCTTGTAATGACACCTCAGAACCCAATTTCCAGCATCATCAGCTGTGAGATTGTTGTAATCTCAAGGAATGCATGCTGGTCTTAACAACCATGGCAACAGACTTGGAAAAAAGTTAAACGGAATGTGTCTGATTAAGGATCTATCACAGCTCAGTTCAATTTGAATCTTACTCTCCTGGTGGATGATGGAGCTCTGTGGTACCACCAGAGGTGCATCTGCCCCTTACTCCCTGGATGGCCTTTAGCTGTCACTTATTTTTTTGAACCTCAGTTTTCCCCTCCTTAAAACAAAGATATAGTACCTACATCAGAGAGCTGCGGACTAGAGCCAACGAGGCAATTAATATACAGAAAAGCACTCTGCAAACATTGGTAGTTCAGTATGTAGGAAAATCACGGGATGTGGCCGTTGAACAAACCGGACTTTCTCTGGCTCAGCAGATGACTGTGTCCTTGGCCATCAGAAGATGACCCACCACTCTTGATCTTTCCTTGTTTCATTTGTAAAATGAGGATAATGGTATTCACCTTAAAAGTTAGCATAAGGGTTGGAAATGATATGGGTTTAAAAATGCCTCATGAAACCTTTAGAATTAGTAACCACTATTTTTAAGTATTTATCAAAAGCAACTTGACCTATATTCCCTGAATATGTTCCAGCCCTTGGCATTCATTATATTCGAATAATCAAGAACTCTTGATGACAGGTTATGGGCACCGCTAACGATGTTTCTGGATTCCAGTCTAATGGATTCCGAAGTGCATGCTCGGCTTTCTTTTTGGAGAACTTGCACTTCACATTGTTAAATTTGTGAGTGGAGTTTTAATGTGTGTCTCTGTGCTAGGTGTGGTTTGCTATATCTGAAATTAACTATAGAGATTCTGGGATGGGCATACTCTTGCTCTGGTAAGTTAGTGATTTAATGATTTTTGTTTATGCTTTGTAGAAAGCACTTCTTGGGAAAGCTCTTTTCCTTGGTTTCTGAAGACTTAATCATGCAGCCTTGTTGATAATATAGAGATTATTACTGGGCCATTAAATGTGACCATACTGTTTCAATTCAGTGAGACCTACAGAAATTGGTTCATTGTAGTCTTTTCAAAGAGGGTAATCTTGAATTATGTATATTAATAAATTCCCAAATCTGCAGTCTCAAGGCAGAAGGGTTGTGATTCAAATAGCTCTGCCCTAAGCAGGA
This sequence comes from Myotis davidii, assembly GCF_000327345.1. Classification (NCBI taxonomy): domain Eukaryota; kingdom Metazoa; phylum Chordata; class Mammalia; order Chiroptera; family Vespertilionidae; genus Myotis; species Myotis davidii. Next base: position 437,355 of record NW_006296226.1, on the reverse strand, counting down.
TGTTGATTTTATTTGTAAAATGCCCATCTCTAAACAATGACTAATGATGAGAAGAGAAGTGCCTCTTTTAATAATCTGGTCATTTAACTTCATATCCTCGCCTTAGGCAAAGCAAAAATCTATGAGAATTCTTACCATCTGGAAGTTCTCTGTCTGGCTGATTGTGGATTGAGTGAAAGCACCCAGCACAGGAGTTCTGTGAAGATGGGTGATTGACATGGACTCTTCACTCTACTAGTCCAGGTAACCATTTAAGCACATAATGTACCCAGTGTCAGGGTGATGTCAGGATTAATTTGTTTCTCTCTCTGTCTCTCCTCCTCCCTTCCACTTTCTCTAAAAATTAATGGAAAACTATCCTCAGGTAAAGATACACATACACACACACACACACACACACCCCACAATCAACTGTTAAAGAGGGTAGTTTTTGTCAAGTGGAAGGCCGAGAGCCTTGCTGAGTTTGATTATGTTAGGTTGGGAAGCAAGAACTGGGCGGGCGGGGCGGAGAGGGGTATAACTTGTTTGAATGGTAGAGGATGGGGAATTTGGAAATCCAAGGAAAATCTAGGAAGAAGGTAGGAGGAGCAAGAAGAAAAAGGAGCCAGGAGTAGGTGGGAATTTTGCTATATCTGAAATTAACTATAGAGATTCTGGGAGGAGTGTCTTGTGGGGCGTACGTCAGAAAAGAAACTCTCTCTAGAGGTGGAGTGGCTTGAAGGGATTTTCAAGGATGAGAAAGGTTTAATCTGAGATTTTCAGTTGTTTCGTTGAAGAATTGCTGTCAGACCCCTTTACCCAATGCTGTGTGTGTGCAGCCAGTTAAAAAAAAATTGTTGGTTGGTCTTGTGTTTTTGTTTTCTTTAATAGAAATTGGTAAAGGGGCTCAGTTTACCTTCTGGTTTCACATTTTGTAAGTGTGGTATAATGAATCAGGATTCCAGGAAGCAGGCAAAGGCTTGGCTCATGAGCCCTCTTGGAATTTGCAAAACTCTTGGAGAAGAAGGATTTGACTTTCCATAAATCACTGAGATGGGATGCAAGTCAAATGTCTAGATCTTGAGTGTCAAGCCTCAGGTGACATCTGGGTTATGTTTCGTAAGACTACATTTTGCCCTCAAAATAGCAGGAGAGGTCATGAGGCATAGTGAAAGGAGGCCAAATTTGGAATAAGAGGACCAGGTTTGTATTTTGTCTCTGCAATGTACTGTTTAGAGAGTCTCAGTTTTATAATTTATAAAATATACCTACTCACCCAGCATATATGAATATAAAGATAAAATATATAGCATATACTAGCGTATAGTGTGTGCCCCATATATGTATAGTTCATCATATTTTAAAATATAGTTGATTCAACCCTCAAATCTGTAAAATGCATTAGTCAGCACAGGCTAGAATAGATTGTGCCTCGTAACAAAAAAGCTCCCATTTGTTAGTGGTTTCAAGCAACAAGGTTTGTTTCTCACTTGCTCTATATATGCATGGTACAGTGTCTAGATGAAGCAGTTATTATCATTATCCATCATGAGAGAAAGGAAAAAAACTTTGAAAAGTCTAGAATGAACTCTTGAAGGAAATGTAACATTCTCATGTGCTTGGAAGGCAGAAAACTGAAATTATGTGGCAAACAGCACTAAGACTAACAAAACAGTATTTATTTTTTACTGTTTCTCTAATCTCTTCATGAAGGCTGAGGCATGGGTTTGTTAGACAGCAACTTTCTGAAGGAGTGCTAGAAAGTTTCTTTAGAGTACCGTACCATCCCGTGATCAAATTACCCTGTGGTTCACGGCAGATGATTGCTTCAGTCTACCATAATGATTTTGAAGCAATGTACTTTAAACATCATTTAATTGAATCAAAGATTTTGAAAGTGCAAGCGCAGGATTTCCCAATGCAAGTTCTGATATGCTCAATTTTATGGCATTTGAAGCTTATTTTTCTGTCTCAATAAGAGGTAAAGATATTTTATACTCTGAGTCAAACAGAATAACTATTGGTAAAATCAAATCACCAAAGTGTTGAATATAAAGCATCTTAGTACTATTATATCTCACTGTGATATGTTTAAGGCTAACAAACATATCTGTATACATGTATGTATGCATGTGAATACACTCTGAGAAGATGTACACTCTGAAAAGAGAAGTGTCTCTAAAGGTAAATTGTACTGATGTTCTCTGTGCCATTAAATATGAAGGTGTGGGAATTGACAGAGTTGGGTTTGTGAAATGCTCATAAAAATAGACAGATTTCTGGCCAATCTGTGTTCCTTACCCTTTTTCCCACCTGCCTGGAATTCTCATCGGCCCTCTCTCCCCGCTAATGCTATTACCGCTATGTATAGACCCACCTCACTGTCTCTCTCTAGAGCAGTGGTTCTCAACCTTTTTAATGCCGCGACCCTTTAATACAGTTCCTCATGTTGTGGTGACCCCGAATTTCATTGTTACAAATTGAACATAATTAAAGCATAGTGATTAATCACAAAAACAATATGTAATTATATATGTGTTTTCCGATGGTCTTAGGTGATCCCTGTGAAAGGGTCGTTTGACCCCCAAAGGGGTCGCGACCCACAGGTTGAGAACCACTGCCCTAGAAGATACTCACTCCTTAATTACTTAGTTTACATTTCATGTCTTCTGTGAGGCTGTCTACATTTTCTCAAATAGACCAAACTGCTACCCACTTTGTAATCCCAAAGCACTTTGATGGTGATTCTTTGATAGCACTTAGCACACTGCATTGTAGTAGTCTGTCCACACCCCACCTCGCCCTCCCTCCCCCCCGCCGGCAGTTATTTCTATATCACTAGCACCAAGCATAATTCCTGGTAGCTAGAGGATGTCACATGAATAACTGAAAGGCATGAAGCCAGGGCTTGACACCAGGTCTTCTAACCATGACTGCTGCACATGCTCCATTTTTTTCCACACTGCTCTGAATGGTGTAGCAGTAGAGGTGTTCTCCTTAAGATAAAGGTTGAGATCCTCATAATAATATACATTTCTTACTAGAACCTGTGTGCATGGAGGACAAGGATCTTTTCTGACTTATTCACTGCTATATTGCTGGTGCCTAGAAGAGTACCTGATATCTATATATATATAAAGCCAGAGACCAGAACGCTGTAACAACTGGAACAACTGGTCGCTATGAGCCCACTGTGGCCAGCGAACCTGCTGGATCTGGGGGTGGGGCCACCGGCCAACCCCCATAGCCCCTCCCCCCAGCTGGCCCTGCCCCTGATCACCTCCTCACTCCAATAGGGGTGGGGCCAGCCAGACAACTGCCTGCAGCCCCTTCCCCCAGCCTGCCCCACCTCCAATGGGCCCCCACAACCCTGATAGGCCTGCAGCCCCTCCCCGCAGCCAGCTCTGCCCCCCCATCAGCCCCCCCACTTTGATCAGGGGCAGGGCTGGCTGGCTACCCACCCATGACCCCTCCCCCAGGCCGCTGGCCCCTGATTGGCCCCCTCACCTTATTTGGGGGTGGGACCAGCTGGCCCACCACCCATAGCCCCTCCCCATGGCTTGCCCCACCCCGGGTCAGCCCCCACTACCCTGACGGCCTGTGACCCCTCCTCCCAGCCAGCTTCACTCCTGATCACCCCCCCACACCAATCAGGGGCAGGGTCGGCCGGCCCACTGACCACAACCCCTCCCCACAGGCAGCCCGGCCCCCAATTAGCTCCCCTACCCCAATCAGGGGTGGGACCTGCCGGCCAACCTCCTGTCATCTCCTCCTCCCAACAGGCTTGGCCCTAATCCACTCCGATTGGGGTGGGCTGGCCGGTCCTCACCCATGCACAAATTTGTGCACTGGGCCTCTAGTAAAATATAATATAGAGGCAACAAACATTTGTTGAATGAATAAGTGAAATATCATTAGAAGACATATCAACCATTATTACCATTGGGAATTTTAAAACTTAATATTGTTTCTCCCAGTAGGCCAGGCAGAGGGAATAGGACACTGGGCAGATACATTGAGATGTTGAGGGAAAAGAGACAAGGTTCAGAGTGTGGGGTCATCCAGGAAGGTCAGGTCATTTTGTGGTAATAATAAGGAACTCTGTGATCCCTGGGGCTTAACTGATACTTCTCTGTGTTAAAAGGAACAGGGTGACCTTGAACCACAGGCTACTTACTTTGCCACCAGACATGTGGCTATCATCCAAACCCTTGCAGACTCCAGTGTCTGGGTTATAATGTTTCTTCTTTATCAGAATCATGTAAGTGAAACTGTCATCTCTCTTAATAAACCTCAGACCCAGACCCTCCAAGTTTGGCAACAGAGGAGGAAGCCCAGGTGGGGCAAGCTGGCAGAACCTGGTTGCCATAACTCCAGCTTGGCCAAGATTTCTCTTCCCCCAGAGATTTCTCTGCCACCACCCAGCCTGCTCCCTTAACAATATGTTGGCCAAAGTGTACACAGACATTGGTTGGCTCCAGTGTATAAATTAAGTGGATAAATTTGTGTGTTTTTTTCCATGGGACATCCTGGATTCATGTCTTGGCCTTTTGCTATGACAAATTCTAAGCCTCAGTTTCCTCAAGTGTAAAATAGGGGCCGGGGGTAGTGTTATGGACTGAATTGTATCCTTCCCCCAAATTCATATGTCGAAGCCCTAATTCTAATTGTATTTGGAGATAGGGCCTTTAGGGATGTAATTAAGGTTAAATGAGTTCATAAATTAATGATAATGAGAATGATAATAATAAATAATAATAATAAATGAGAGACTTAATCTGATTGGATAGAGTCCTTACAAGAAGAAGAAGAGGTACAAGAGATTTCTCTCTCTTTGTAAAAGCACAGAGGAAAGGCTACATGAGGACACAGTGAGAAGGCAGCTGTCTACACACCAGGAAGAGAACCTTCACCTGAAACCAGATTTGCCTGCACCTTGACCATGGATTTCTAGCTTCCAGAACTACAAAGAAATAAGTCTGTGGTGTAAGCCGCCCAGTCTGAGGAACTTTGTTATGGCAGCCAGAGCACACTGATAACCAATAGTATCTAAGAGAGCTCTTTGGGGAAATAATAGCAAAGCTCTCGATGAGGACTCAATAAATATAAGTTATTTGTTGTAGCGGTATTCAACCAGCTGAGAAGATGATTCATAAATAAGCCTTGACTAGAGGTTCCAGGATAATGCATGGAACATAGTCACATACAAAGAGGTACCTGGTTTTTTACAGGGATGACTGACTGGTGGGGTGTCACCTGCTTAATGGCAGGCTCTTCACCAACTTTTAAAACTTTATCCTGGGGCCTGTCTCAGACATAGATATCAAAATAGGCCCATGAGTCATAGAAGAACTATATATGGGATTGGCAAAAGTAGGTCTACAGTTGTGAGTATGCAAAATAGAGTTTATCCCTATTTATTAATTATTGTATGATTTATTTGTAAGCTTACTTTTGCCCACCACAACAAAAGAGGCTTTACCCACAAATTTAGATTCAGCTAACATGCCCTGAATTCCGCCCGTGTACTAGGTAACCTCATACACTTTCTTTTAGGAAATCTTTACAACAAACCTACGAGGTAGGACTAATATTGTTATCTTCTTTTAACATCTGAAGAAATAGAAAGATTCGGTGATTTGTACGGCTACCAAGTTACAACAACTTTCTGAGTCAAACCCAAACCTTCTGACCAGGGTAGGTTCCATGCCATTTTGTCTTGCCTAGAAAGGTGAGTTTCTCAGGGGCCAGGCCTCAAACAGGAGGCCAGAGCTACAGGCAGTGAATGCATAGCAAGCAAGCAGTCAGTAAACATGACAGGAGGAAATGAAATGAACAAATGAGTGGAGTGAATGGTTGAAAAAGCCCTGGGGCGCTCCATACTTCCTCCAGTAGTTTTCCAGCTCAGCTCCTCGATAGCTGGTCATCTCGGAAGATTTTATTTCATTCTGATTTTCAAAGGCACTCTGTCAAATTTTCTTTTCCCCACAACTGCTCTTGGCCAGGCAAGGAAGTAAGCAGGCACATTTTCTTATGGTTTATTCCCTTGGGGACTAAATGCATCCTGGCAGTTTGCTGAATCTCTGGGTCACAGGGCTAATGTTTTTGTGTTGTTTTTTTCCCCCAAATAATTCTTTAATGTTGACAGTATTACCTTCCCCCCCATTGACCACCTCCGGCCTGCCCCTGGCCCTCACCCCAGGCTCTCACTGCCCCATGGTAATGTTTGTTTGTTTGTTTATTAATTCATTCATTTAAAAAATATGTTTTTATTAATTTTAGAGACAGAGGGAGAGAGAAACATCAGTGAGAGAGAAACATTGATCAGTTGCCTCCTGCACGCCCCCTACTGGGGATCAAGACAGAACCAGGGCAGGTGCCCTGACTGGGAATCGATCCAGTGATCCCCTTGGTGCATGGGACAATGCTTAGTCCACTGAACCACAGTAGCCAGGCAACAGGGCTAATCTTATTCCTAGTTCCCCCAATACTTACTCAAAGGACCTACTGCTGGGGAGATCAGACAAGATGGCACAAAGGACTCTAGATAGAGGGTGGGGATATTTATGTGGAAATTATGATACCACTACTTACAGGCTGATTAATTTTGGGGGAAAATAATCTTTCTGAGCCTTATTTTATTTATGGGAGTGAAAACATCTATATAAAAATAGAGTCCAAAGCCTGACACGGTCCAGCACCAACAAAACCCAGACCCAGTTGTAAAATTGTGTGTAACTTTACATGGACTGGACAGCAGAAGGTGGTATCTTGTGTTTAAGAGACATTCACAACAGTAGCATGTTTATTACCAAGAATCAAAAGTAAACCATGTTGACATTATACTTGTCCCCTTATATAGGGTTTGGTAGGAGAGACCCCCAAAGGTCTTAGTTTGAGTGGGAAGTTTTGTTATTGTGGTGATGGTTGCTTTTCGTTTTTATGATACAACCACGAGACATTCTATTATCCACTGACATGTGAGAAGCAGTGAACTGGGATGCCTGGTCATGAAAAAGCTACGCCATGTGCCGCCTTGCTGACCTCTGACCTCTGGCTTTGCCTCCCAGGACTCCTGGCTTCTTTAGCTCCAGCCCTCCCAGGCCATGCTGACCACTCTTGTATGTGGTCCCTCTGTCTGGAATGTTCTTTTCAGTTCTCTGCTCAAATATCAACATATCGCTGACACCTTCCCTGGCTACCTTACATGAAAGAACAGCCCCTCATGTTCACTCTCTCCTTCTCTCTCTCTCCCTCTCTCTCTCTCTCTCTCTCATGCTTTATCAGACATTGACTTCTTTTCCTTGTCTCCCTGTAACCTTGAGGGCATGGACTTTGCCTCTTTTGATTATTGCTCTATCTAGAACACTCAGAACAGTGTCTACAACACGGTAGAAACTTAGTAAGACACAAGTATTAAAAGAGTAAGTGCATATTCTTATCATTATTAGCATGGTTAATATTCTGATAATGAGAGTTTTTTCTGGGGAGATTGAATTATTTCTACCTCTTTTAAGCTGTCTTTGAACTTGGTCATCTCTGGTTTTCTTAACCAACACTGATCCTCAGAAGACCTTATATCTCCATTGTGCCCGACCCCCCGCGCCCCAGCCCCCCGCTCCACCCCTCTGCAGTACTCACTGGGAGTCAGCTTCACAACCTAGTGAGGTGCTGGATGACTTAGGACTCCTTGTTGCAAACAGAATGCAGTGGTGCATGGAGAAAGATGAAGCTCAGACTTTTAGGCAGTAATTCATTCCTTTGTATTTCACACACATTTATGAAGTGCTCAGTGTGCCAGGACCTGCTAAATGGAGCAGACAGAAACAAGAGTGATTGGTCCTCCTGGACAGTCCTAATGGACAGTCTCAGCACAAAGTGTGTGACACAGGACAGGGTGGTGAGCTCAGGGGTCTCAAGGAGGACAGAAGAAACCTTCCACCTCACCTGTGTCCCAGTCTGTTTGTTACGTGATGCCTGGTTACAGAGGTGAGTCATCCATGCTTTGGAAATAAACAGGCAACCAAAATACAGAAGACACTCAAATGTAATGGATTTTTCATAAGACGAGTTGGAGGCACATCCCTGGGGCGGCTTCCAGAGGTAGTCAAGGTTTCTGATTAGAAACCTTGTAGAATTCTTTTTAGTTCTTTTTTGTGTTGTTATTGTTGTTTTTTGTCATGGCCACATGACTCTTTAAAACCTATACTATACTCAGGGATCAGGCTTGCCTTTTGCACATTATATGCAGGGATGGCTGCCTCGATGAGTAGTGGTCTTTACACAGCCTGGCCCAGAGCACGTGCTACGTCCAGAAAGAAGAAGCCAGACGAGTGTCTTCAGAGACCAGGAAGTGAAACTCGAATCCTGATTTTAATGCCAAAGCCTAAAAATAATCCCAGCCCAGAGTGCCGCATATCACAGAGGTCTCATCAGCTGAGGAACGGCCTTCTTTTCTCCCACCCTCCAGGGCTTTCGAATGCCTCCTTCCTTTAAGCCCATGTGCACTTCGTGGAGGCAAGATCAGATGCTAAATTTCTCAGTTTCTAAACTGGAGACATTACCTGGCAAGGGCTCACCCTCATTCATTGAAGGACAACACATATTCTTGGAAAACTCTAACTTTGGGAGTTAATAAACAGGTTTTGATGTCATGCCTCTGAGGAGGCGGGGGTTTAGATTTTGCCTAATCACATTTCAGAGGCTGTCTGTGACTGAGAGATTGAAGGGGATAGCCAGGAGTTTCCTGAAAGGCATTAGGCCCTCCATATGGTTCTAACTATAATCATGTTTTTGAGGGACTATGAGGTAGAGTTCTCCAAGAATGCTTCTTATGTCCGTGTTAGAAACTGGCTGTGGCTCGCTTGGCTTGCAGACACACTCATACTCGGAAAGTTTCTGCTTCTCTTCCATCCCAGGATTCTGAGCTGGGTGTGACTTCATTTGAGGGAGGTGTCTTGATTCCTTATCTCTGCCAATGGCATGTGAGGGAGGAATACACGTTGTTATGACATGCCTACTTGTTACCAGGGTTATAAACAATCTCACACATGGTAACTGTCTCTGGAGGCCTCAGCCCTGCCCAGTGCAAGTCCCAAGCTCATGGGCTCAGTCTCACCTACTCACAGAGCCAGCCCTGCGCAGACCTGGCTCTTTTGTCAGGAGACCTGGGCCCAGCCCAAGTACCTGCAGGCCTGTGTGTTAGCATAGAACCCACTTGTCTTGGCTTTTTGACCATGTGCCACTTTCCCTAACCCAGAAGCTGGGATCCTATGTCCCACCCATTGGCTGGAACATTTGCTGGCCTAAACCAGCATGATCCGATAGAAAGACAATGTGAGCCAAGCATGCAAGTCACACGTGGAAATTCAAGTTTTCTTGTAACCACATTGAAAAAGGTGAAAAGAAACTGGTGAAATAAATTTAAATAATATATTGAATTTAATTTAACCTAATATAAGCAAAGTATTATCATGCCAACATGTAGGCAATATAAGAAAGAGTAGTAATGCGCTACTTTACATATTTTCTTACACTAAGCCAGTGTGAGATTTTGTACTTATGGTACAGCTTTCAAACCCAGTGTGGATTTTGTACTTACGGTACATTTCACTGTGGACTAGCCACATGTCATGTGGCCAATCGCACATGTGACTAGTGGCTACCATATTGGACGATGCAGGGCCTGACCCAACACTGGTGAATTCAGACTATGTTGCAGGCTGGAAGGAGAATCCAGAGCTGGGAGCTTCCATTCTCTGCGAGGACACTGCCAATGGGAGGTCACCGTCCAGCAGCCAAGACCCTGTCTCCCCATTGCAGACTGACATTAATTACAGTTTACCCTGGGCCACTCCATGTGCTAAGAACTTCACAAGCATTATCCCATACCATCCTCAGAGCTATTTGGGGGTTCTTTTATTACTTCTGGGGCATAAGAGGTAATGTAAGTTGCCCAAGGTCAGAGAATTGCTAAGCGGCAGTGCCAGGATTCAAAACCAGTTCTGTCTAACTGGGGAGTTCAAGCTCTTCCTTTCTGTGCTATACCCCTTTCCTCCTGTCCCCTTGGACACCAGGACGTGGATGGCTGCCATCTCTTTCAGAACCTGTCCCACTGCCAGGTCAGCCCCTCTCCCATCCATGCCTGTGTCTGTTTGCTCACCTTTCTTGGCTGACTCAGCATGGGTATCCCAGCCTGTGCTGCAGCCAAATCTGCCCAGGCTATGGTGGTAACAAACCTCTATGGCACCAGGTCCCAGGGCAAACAGAAGCATGGGAACATTTCTCTCTTCTCTGTTTGGAAAAGCTGGTGAGCCCAGAGCTCCTGGCAGGCTTGCAGCTAATGAACATAGGAATATGGAATTAGAAAACACACCCAAAGCCAGTTGCCTGGCTAATGGAGACATACTGCACGTCTCAGGGGCTTGTCTCAGGTCTCTGGGGACGGGAAGCCTCTTGTGTTAAACAGCTGGTTTAGCACATTGTCTGCCCCGTGAGCGGGTGCAGTGGAAAGCTCTTAGGAATCCTTGGGGACTGAACGAATGTTTGCTATGAGATGGATTTTTCTTGGTGCAAACACTCCCAGCCTATCTGGTTTTCTCCTGGGAGGGAAGGAGGATTGGACAGAAGTGCACTGAGGATACAGAGAGTAATAAGTGCGCTCCTGGACCGTCATAACCCCTATGGGCATTCAGTGTGACGAGACATGCAGCCGTCTCCTTGCCACAGGAGTAAAATAGAGTTCTGAGTTGGCTCATTCAGACCTAGGGAAGCAGCAGAAGCCTAGGACTGCACAGAGACCCTACATGCAGGAAGTCTGTGTCCTGAAACATCATGCATGGCTGTTGGGGCCAGAATGACGAGGAGCTGTATGTTCTTGGATGAGTCACTTGACTCCAAGTCTCAGTTTTCCCACCTCTAAAGTCGGGATTCCGACTTGACTTTGACAAATGAGTTAGAGAGATAAAGAGTTTAGGGGTTATTGGTGGGTGCATTTGGGAGAAGCGGTTAAGTTGCCCCCATACAAATGAACTCTTGGACTAAGCATTCACCAACCCACTGTCTTCCAGAATTCTGATCTTTTCTTGACTCTCTTGAGTTCAAATTAGGTCCTAATCTGGTTGCTCCCATAGTCTTCTGTAGTTTCCTATCTGGCACTTTGGAGTTTTATTGAATGTGGGTGTACTAGATTCAGTAACGTCCCCTCAAAATTCATGCCCACTACAATCTTTAGACTATGACTTTATTTGAAAATAGGCTCTCATAGATGTAACTAGTTAAGGTCATACTGGATTAGGATGGGGCCTAAACCTAGACGGGTGTCCTTACAAGAAAGCCACATGAAGACACAGAGAGAAGACACAAAGACATACAGGGAAGAAGGTTAGGTGAAGACAGACAGAGATCAAAGTGAATGCCACAAGGAATGCGGAGAATTACTGGCAGCCACAAGAAGCTGGGTAAAAGCAAGGAAGGATTCTTTCTCTAAAGCCTTGAGAGAGAGCATGACCCTGCCAACACCCTAATTTTGAACTTCTAGCCCGTAGAACTGTGGAAGAATACATTTTTCTTGTTTTAAGATATTCTGTTTATGGTAATTTATTATGGCAGCTCTAAGAAACTGATAACACAGTCGAAATATTTAATTCTTTCTCTATTAGATTATGAGTTTCTTCATATGGTTGTGACTTTATTGCCTAAGTACAATTCCTAGCCTAGAGAAAACATTCAATTTCTACTTGTTGAATGAATGAATGAATACCACTTGGCCAACTAAAGCATGACCACTTTGTGCGACATAATTTTCACTCCCCGCTCAGAATTTCACTCTGTGTGAAATTCTACCTTTAATAGCATGATTTATGCCTATGTTTTATTTGTCCTTCTATGGTCAAAGTCTTGAGGGTGCATTTGGGTCCTGCTATATGGCCTAACATAGTGTCAGCACTGAGTTGAAGTGGCCCCTACAAAGTCCATATCTCTGTAGCCTTAGAGATAAGCTATGGAGGAGATCATGAACATATGAGCTTCAGGTCTCTCCTTCAAAATGGAGACAGTAATATCCCACTCCCAGGATTCTTACAAGTATTAAATGAAGAAACAAGCACAAATGCACGGTTCTTGTTAAGTGGTAGATATTGTTATGACAGTTGAAGTCAAATCTTCATTTCTCCTAAGATCCAGACATAGTTGGGCTTATTTGGAAATCTGGTGGGTGACTCATCTGTGCAGCAGAAGACCCTCCAGAGAACTCATTCTAAAATTAGACATGGTTATTCCCACACCAAAGCCATGGCATTTACAGGTAAAGATGTGTCTACCCACCTTCACCCACAGTGTCTGCCATTCAGAATTCTCTTCTGGAACAGCCCACTATAAATTCATAGTTGAAATCGAGAGAAAGAGAGATCTACAAATAAACATAAATACAATGTCACTAGAGTTGTCATACTAATACTTCTAATTATAATGGGACTTAAAGGATTTCCCTTCCACTTGTACACAGATATTAATAGACTTAAGCACATTAAGGATTTATTTTTGGTGGGTCCATGGGAGATGTTTCAATGATGTGCTGTAGCAAGTGTTGGGGTGCCTTTACACAGCTCTGAAGGTGATGAACATCAAAGAGTTATCCTGAATCAGGAAGAGAAGACAAGGTATGTGGTGTACATCTGAGGAAACTATTGGAGAAATGATGAAGATCATCACAGGGTCCTCCAAGTGTTAGAACAAGTGGAGTCAAGCCTACTGAAATATTGTTTTAATGGAAATTTTCATCTTTCACACACTTATCTTCAATTTGGCTCAGTCAAATCAACACTCCCTGCTACTGTGGCTCAATGAAATGTTGTGGAATTTGAACAACTCTACTCCTTGAGACAGAATTCAGGTGGATAGAGGGAGAGGCAATTCAATCCTCCCTTATCTAGAGTCAACTTTGAATGGATGAGACAGTTTTATTATCATGGATCAGGAGTGGATTTACGAGACAATTGTCCATAATAGAAGAATAGTTGCTAATCAAGCCTTCTAAAACCAATGTCACTATTTTGAATAGATAAATTCATTTTAAACTAATTTTTGGTGAATAACCCTATGTAAAAAGTGGCATAAATCATTAGGTTGTATACATTTTGTAACTAGTTTCTCTTGGTGAGGGCACTAGGAAATTGAGATATTTGAAAGCTCTTTATAGATGTCATATGTATGTGTGTATATGCATATATTTGTATATGTATACATGGCTAATGAGAACATTACAACTGCATTGAATTTTTTCTTACACCTAGATTTCATTATTTTTTATGCCCCTCTTCCTGTCCCTGTCAATTTATTTATTTATTAAAAATTTTTTTGTTGTTGGTTAATCCTTACTCGAGGATATTTTTCCATTGATTTTTAGAGAGAGTGGAAGGGAGGGGGAGAGACACACAGACAGAAACATCAATATGAGAGAGACATATCAAATAGTTGCCTCCTACACACATCCCCAACCAGGGCCCTGGATCGAGCCTGCAACCCAGGTACATGCCCTTGACTGGAATCCAACCTGGGACCCTTCAGTCCTTGGGCTGACTCTCTATCCACTGAGCCAAACTGGCTAGGGCCCTGTCAATTTATTATTAATCAAATTGTTTTTGGTGTGATGAAATTACTCTACATTGAATGACAGATTCTGCTTGTTGCTAACTTATTTTAAGAACATTGATGAGGATATTGTTCATTACATTATGTAGTTTCTGCCTAATAACGCTTAGTGGGTGAAAGTTCTCCCTAGTTTTGATCTTACTTTGTGAACACAATGAATGTTCTAACTTTTCAATCTTGTTTCCTTTTTAGCACTGGTTGCTAGAAAGCTCAGGACCAAATTTTAGTTTCATCTCTACTGGATAGATAAGATTTGTTGGCCTGCATTTGATAAACTACCCTTACCTTTAATACTTATTTCTTCTGCTATATATTTCTCAAATAATTTATTTTTAATTCATTTTAACTGACAATGTTGTATTCATTTCCTTGTTGGAATCAGGCATATTTGCAAATAGACACACATTACAATATTAATTTTTAACCTTTGGGTGGAGGAAAGTATAAGGATTTAGAACCAGTAGATTTGTCACAACTCAACTTATTTCTCTCGTTCTCAATTTCTTCAACCATAAAATAGGGCTAACAGTAAATTCTATCTCAGCAGATCCTTGTGAAAACCAAATGAGACAATGAATGCATAAGTGCTTTGTTATATTATTTGTAGTAATAAAAACAGAATATAGCTTCTCTTTTCTAATAAAATTATATGTGTGATACATATAGTTTGAGCATAAAATAGCTTATATAAAATATGATCGTTCTTTGCCTCAACCCTTTCTATAACCAGTTCACTCTACAGTGAGAGCTACTTTAAACTCTTTTAAAAAAATATATATGTATTTCTATTGATTTCAGAGAGAAAGGGAGAGGGAGAGAGAGAGAGAGAGAGAGAGAGAGAGAAACATTAATGATGAGAGAGAATCATTGATTGGCTGCCTCCTCCACGTCCTACTGGGGATCGACCCCGCAACCAGGGCATGTGCTCTTGACTGGTATTGAACCTGGGACCCTTCAGTTCTCAGGCCAATGCTCTATCTACTGAGCAAACCAGCTAGGGCTACTTTAAACTCTTTTAGCTGTTTGTTTGTGTTTTTTTTAATATTTATCTTCAAATGTCTAAATACTATGCTTATTGTATTATCTTTTGATACTATGAATTGGATTCCTATTAGGGTACTTGAAGATTTATTGCTCTTATAAACCCGTTTCTTCCCTTTCTAATCCTACAGGTTCCCAATGTAATTATTTAGCAATTTTTGACTTAATCTATAGATAGGGTAACACTATGGCAACAACCAAAATAGTTCACTACCTAGCCAAGTCTTATAGATGTTTTTTAATCGCATAAGTTTTTTTGTTTTTCCTCTGGTTAATAATCACCTTAATTATTTTCACTTATTTAATATTCTATTTACTTAACACACAATTTTTTCCCCAAACATGCCAACACCCAGCAGTAATTTTTCCAAATGATTAAATACATATGATAAAACTTATCAAGTTGACATTTATCACGCTCCTTCCTGGGGAGTTCTCTCTTATAGTTCTCAATACCCCTCATCTAATCTGGATGGGGTTCTCTCTAGGTCTGGTACACATCATAATATTCTGTTTGCCACTCTCCTTTATTCCTAAATCCTTTAACTTCCTTTATTTTTTGACACAGTCATTCTTTTGCTGGAGTATATCCTTTAGTAGCTTCTGAAGAATGGTCTAAGCAGTAAACATTTTTGAGGTTTGGCATATATAAACATTTCACTGCTTTTCCTTGTAATCTGAATGAAAATTTAGCTTGATTAAAAAAAATTCTAGGTTAAAACATTTCTCAAAAATATCTAGGCCATGCTTCACTGACCACAAATCAATGTTCATGATGAGAAGTCTAATGACTTTTTATATTTGTTCCTTGTCTGTAACTTTGTTTCTGAAATCTTTTTGCATTTTCTATTTATCTCTGGCATCTTGAGATTTAATGAAAATTTTCATTTATACTAGTATAAGTATGTTCCAGTTTTTGTTCTAGGCACACAGGAGCCCCTTTCATTTCAACATTTATATTCTCTATTTCTTTAATAATTTCTTCTCTTCATTTTTCTTGTTTCTATTTTTTTTAACTTTTATTATTGGGATGTTGTTCCTCTTGGTTGATCCTCGTTCTCATCTCTGTGTCTTGTGTGTTTGTGTGTGTGTGTGTGTGTGATTTTCATTACTTCCATACTTCTGATGAACATTTTACTTGGATTAATATATTTTAAATATCTGAGAGCTCGCCGAAACCGGTTTGGCTCAGTGGATAGAGCGTCGGCCTGCGGACTGAAAGGTCCCAGGTTCGATTCCGGTCAAGGGCATGTACCTGGGTTGTGGGCACTTCCCCAGTGGGGGATGTGCAGGAGGCAGCTGATCGATGTTTCTCTCTCATCGATGTTTCTAACTCTCTATCTCTCTCTTTTCCTCTCTGTAAAAAATCAATAAAATATATTTAAAAAAAATATCTGAGAGCTCTCTCATTCTATGATTATTTCCTTTTATCACACCCGTTTCTTCTGTAGATATAGTATCATCTCTTATCACCTTAAAAAGATATTAAATATAAAGGCACTTTTATTAAAGCTTTCTTAAGCTCTCTATGTTGTCTCTGTTTTCTCCAAGTTTCTTTTTTAAAACATTTTTTATTTCAACTTTTAAAAAGCCTATGATTTTCCTCTCTCTGTTCTTATTTAAAATTGAACCATTGTCCGGAAGCTGTGCGTGTGTGTGTATTGAATGTTTATGAACTGGTGGGCTTCAGTCAAGGCAGATAAAGAACCAGGAGAGCCTCACTGTTGGTGAATCCCTAAAATGTGTGTCTTTTCTCTAGAACAGTTTAATTTTTCCAGAGAGAGAGAGATTCTTAGAATTTCATAAATTTCTGGCCTGTGGGGATTGCAGTTCATAGGTCAACCTACTTATAAATGGCCTGATTAGGTCTTGTACCCCTCCCTGCGTTCCATTTGGGACGGGTGCCCCTGAGGCTGGGGTGTCTCTGAAATAAACCTGTTCATCACTGTGGAGAGTGAGAACGTGGAATCTGGCTGCTGACAGTGAAGGAGGGTTTTGGGGGGATGCTCCCATTCCCCTCCATACAGACTTCTAGCTAATCTCTCTTTTATTTCTGTATTTCAACCTTGTTCCTCAAGCTCTAA
>NW_006296226.1:408930-420585 GCF_000327345.1 Myotis davidii | reverse complement strand
CCTCCAGGCTTTCTGCAGGGGAAACTGCTCACTAACTTCTCAGGATTTTTTCATCCATCTGTAGGCACTGAGTTTGTAACTTACTTTGCTCTCTGCTAAATTCTGAAATCTGTTGAATTCTCATGAAGACGTTTTCCCTCCCTGTTCTTCTTGTCCTTGGATGTCTTTTATCCGTTCTTACTACCATTTTAGTGAGGCTACAGGACGGGGAAAAGTAAAATAAATCCAGCGTATTGAACTGGGAGCCCTGCTTGAGTTTCCTAATGAACATATTACTATTTAAAATATTAAACAAACTTTATTGAAGTGTAATTTACATACAGTAAAATGTACACATTTTAAGTGCACAGGGTGATGGCTGTTGAAAAATGGATACAGCCATGTAACCACCATGATCAAGACATACTTTTGGTGAAGGAAATCCTGCCACTAGTGAAAACATGGGTGAACCTTGAGGGCATTATGCTGAGTGAAATATGTCAGAAAGAGAAACAGAAAAACTGCATGATCCCACTGATATGTGGACATAAAGGGCCAAATTCATAGAAACTGAGAGTAGATTAGTGGCGTCTGGAGCGGGAGGGTGGGGGGAAATGGTGAAGGTGGTCAAAGGATACCAACTGGCAGCTATAAGATAAGTAAGTTCTAGTAATTGAATGTACAGCATGGTGACTATCATTAACACTACTGTATGAGATACTTAAAAGTTGCTAAGAGAGTAGAAAACGGTAACTGTTGAGTGATGGATGTGTAAACTAACCATACCATGGTAATCATTTTGCATTATATATGTATATGAAATCTTCATATTGTACACAGTAAACTTACACAATGTTATATGCCAATTATATATCTCAATAAAACTGGGGGAAAAGATAGACTTTTATTACCCAGAAAGTTCTTTCTTGTTCAAGCACTGAGCCATGCCAGCTGGGCTTAACTTGTATTCTTAATGGGCCACAAGTATGAAGAGACTAAGTGGAAAGGGGAGGGAAAAGCAATTCTATCATTCCCAATACTTAAACCCAGTTTAAGAAAAATAAATAACCATATTCAGGTTGTTGTGGGGGAATGGAACAATTAAAATTCGTTTTACATGTGAGGCTACATCTTGAGGTATTTTTTTTGTTTTTGTTTATTCATTTGTTTTTGTTTGTTTGGCTTAAAGGGAAATGTATTAGGGAATTTTATATTGAAATTTATTGAAAGTATAGCTGGGGGGCTGGGTAAGAGACCAACCGAAGGACTTGTATGCATGCATATAAGCATAACCAATGGACACAAGACACTGTGGGGTAGGGGAGGCCAGGGGAAGATCAAGGGGGAAAAAAAAGGAGACATATGTAATACTCTTTGTAGTACTTTAAGCAATAAAACAAAATTTAAAAAAAGAAAGTATAGCTGGGATTTCTGATAACCGTGGACATTAATAAGAAGACAAATCTGTGATATGAAAGCACTGACTTAAGGCATGGGCCAGAAGAATACACGTTAATTTAAGATGATCTGCTTGGAGTTAGTGATCTAGTTTTTGTTGTAATCCTATTCTACAAGTGTTTTTCTTGATCTTTTCTTTTTCCTAAACCTTGACTAAAAGACATGGACACTGGCCAGAGTGGTCAAACAGCTATGCAAAATGACATACATGATAGTTTATTTGCCTTTGAAAGACAGGTATTTAGCATGACCTAAATAGTTTCTTCAGTTACCGCACAAGTGACAATCTGGGAAGAAAAAACAGGAAAGGAGAAGAAAAAAGGATGCCAACCCAGCTTTAGCCCTGGAATTTTAAATATTTTCAGGTAGTTTTTTTTAATTTCCCTGTTCAAGTAATAAAGGGACCTGAAGAGCAAAACCACCATTAATTGGGCGATCAGTGGGAGTGCCCACTGAGTCCCATCTTATCAAGGTGAAAATAAAAACAAAGCTCATCTGTTGAGTAAGAGTTGTGTGTTTTTTGTTGTTGTTGTTTTTTTTTTTTATAGTGAGAGAGTAGGGCTCAGGAAGCTGAGTTAAATTCCCACTGGTCCAAGCCTGAGCACATGGAGGGTTCATTATCATTACCATCACCATCACCATCCTCACCGTCACCATCACCATCACCATCACCATGACTATCACCATCACCACCACCACCACCACCAATTATATGTTTTGGTTGTGAGTTTTTTCTTTTTTCTTGAAGAGCCTCGGGAAAACAATAAATAAGGAGATTATTTCATTGTGTTTAAGCTGCTTGATATTTAACTGTGTTTGCAAATGCTCTGAATCTATATGTACTATTTTAGTTTAAAGCAAAGATAAGAATGGCACTAGACTGGGCTTCAGGGAGCTGAGAATTCTAGTGTGGGCTGTGCCAATAACATGCTCATTATGTGATCATGCAGAATATTTTTCTCTGTTTTCTTCTAGGAGTTTTATAATTTTAGCTCTAACATTTAGGTCTTTGATCTATTTTGGGTTCATTTTTATTGTATAAAGTAAGGATCTAACTTCATTCTTTGGTGGATATTCAGTTTTCCCAATACCATTTGTTTAAAAGACTATCTTTTCCCCATTGAAAGGTCCTGGCACTTTGTCAAATTTGGCCATATATCCCAAGAGTTTATTTCTGATCCCTTTATTCTATTCCATTAGTCAATATGTTTGTTTCTATGCCAGTACCACACTGTTTTGATTACAGTAGATTTGCAGTAAGTTTTGAAATCAGGAAGTGTTAGACCTCCAACTTTGTTCTTTTTCATTTATTGTTTTGGCTATTTGAGGTCCCTTGAGATTCCATATGAATTTTAGAAAGGTTTCTCTATTTCTGCAAAAAATATCTTGGGATTTTGATAAAGGTTATAGTGTATCTGTAGATTGCTTTGAATAGTGCTGACATTTTAACAACATGAAGTTTCAGTCAATAAACACAGATGTGTTTCTATTTATTTGTGCCATTTAATTTTTTAGGACTGTTTTGCAGTTTTCAGTCTACAATTTTTTTTTACCTTCTTATGTTGTTTATTGTTAGTGTGCAGAAACACAACTGATTTTTGTGTGCCGATTTTGTATTCTGCAACTTTGCTTAATTTGTTTATTAGTTTTCAACAGTTTGTGAGTGTGTGATCTTTACAATAGGACTATATTGTCTGCAAACAGAGATTATTTTATTCTTCCTTTCCTATTTTAATGTCTTTTATTTCTTTTTCTTGCTTAATTACTACACATGGCCATGAGAAGATTAAATGAAATGATGCATGTCAATTGCCTAGAACCCTCAATAATTGTTTAACAAATGTTAGCTCCCTTATCTGTTCTATTTTATCATTCAACAATCATCCATTTAACATCTACTTTTGTCAGTCTCTGGACAAGTTGTTAGGAATACAGAGCTAACCAAGACATAGAACTTGTTCTCAAAATGCAGTTTATGGGTCTCTGTAGTATTTTTCAGTTCTAATAATCTCTTCTCATTCATTAACTTACATAGTAAATTCTTTGGGATGTCTATTATAGCCCAGACACAGAGTTAAGAATAAAGCTGGATGCTGAATAGACAAAGGTAACACCCCTTCCCCACCTCCAACAAACATCCACAAAACAGACATGGTCTTTGCCTTCATGAGTCTACAACCTAATGGAGGAGATAGAGAATTTTAAAAAGTAAATATATAATTTTGAATACTGCCTGGTAAGAGCTACGGAAGAAATAGAGTGCTACAGGAGAGAACAAAGGAAAGGGAGGCGTTGACTGGAGGGTTGGAGAAAATCTCTGTGAGGAGGTGACAAAGCTGAGTCTTGAGAATCCAGCCAGAGAAATAGTATGTACAAGGTCCAAGGTGGGAAAGGAAATAGTTTGTTAGAGGAACTGACATTTCTTATCCTCATGATCTTGAACAAATCACTTCATAACTCTCAGCTGTAGTTTGCCCATCTGAAAATTTGGGACAGTAATGTCCGATTCATAGTATCCTGAAAAGATCAAAGAGCAAGTGTGCATGACCGTATGTAGCACAATGCAGGAATCATGGCCAGAGGTAGTGATGCAGAGCAGGGACTCTGAGCTACGCTTGCCGGGGTCAATGCATGACTCCTGCACTTGAGAGGTGGTGAACTCAGGCAAGTTATTTCATCCGAGTGCCTCCATTTCCTCATCTGTAGAGAGGAGATTATAGTAGTACCCACTTCGTAGTGTTGTTTGAGGTTTAAAGGAGTTAAGATATGTAAAGTGCTCAGTGCCTGGCATATGCAAGCACTACATGATGACTATTAATATCATTATACCTACTATAATCTCAGGCTTCCCTCTATCGGAAAGTCTATAGACTACCCTATAAACCATTTATAATGCCTTCCTCTCCCACCTACATTACGTAAATGAGGTCTTTTTTTTTTAAAAAAAAAAAGAGCAAGAAAGAGCCCTGCCCACAGCCTGAAATTCCCCTGTGGGGAGTGCTTTCTCATCTCTGGCTTGTAGTGACACCACCTGGAGGGGACCCCCACCCCCGATGGTTCCAGCAACAGGCCCGTTGGAGATTGGAGCAGATGTTTCTGCTTTCTAGACCCAGGCATTTTCTCTCTTCCAGGAGCACATGCCAGCACAGTCGATATCTGGGAACCCGCTGCTTCACAGTAGGGCTGAGGACTAAACTGGTACTTTACTAGAAAATGGTAATAAAGCAATTTGAATTGCTTTTCATCCTCCCTGCTCTTAACGGCTTTTAGGTTCATATGAGACCAATCAATTAATCCTGCTTCAGAGCTACAAGAATGGGGTGTGTTTCAGCATCTGAATAGGAGTTGGGCCCATAACAGAGATTTTTCCAGAGCTATCCCACCAGGACCACCTTGAGCCTGGTGTCTGGGGGCAGTGGCAAGTGGAGATGCCCATTTGGGCGGGGCTGTATTTTGCAACCTGGCCCGCACCCCAGGTGCTAATGAATCCCCTCTGCCCCAAAGGTGAACCCTAACATTGATCTTGCTTTGCACGTTTTCTCCTCCCGCTCTCACTTCCTTCATTCCCAGGTTTCTGTCTGGGAGTGTTAACAAGGTAGAGGTGATGATTCACCTGGATGGAAACTGAGGTGAAAAAAACACATAAAAAACTGCCTTTTCTTTCCTGACCAAGTGCAAAGTGGTTTATTTGAAAGCCTCTTCCCTCACCTGTTCTCATTCAGGGCTGTGCCCAGCACACAGTGACTCTCAGAATAATGCATGATGTGAATTAAAATATAAATGACATGAAAACTTGGGATGGGTGAAGGTCAGGGCAGGATTCTCCCTGAACCATCTCTTCATGACCATGTATTGAATGTTATTCTTTCAAGAATTAAATTCTTTAAAAAAAAATCTTAGGATCCAAAGATAAAAGATTAATCCAGAAATGGAAGGTAACAGATTGAAAATGATCAATACAAGAAGACTGACTCGTTGGCTCTCCTACAGACAAATTGATGATGGGACAAAATGACGTTTTTTCCTAGTCGTGGAGTCAGGGTGGGGCATTTCTCTATCTCAGCACCGATTTTTGCCAGAAGTTGTCTCAAGACCTCAAGCACAACTTGTTTAGACATTTTCCAGCCGTAGTTTTTTTCTAGGCTGTTAAAAATATTGACTTTGACAGCTTTAAAATGATGGCCTCAAAATTGGAATAATTTACATTCTGGAATTAAGATAATTCAGGCATTTCTGCTGGCAACGGCAGAGTGTAGGAGCCAGTTATATAAATCCCAGATTGGAGGGGACTGAGCCATTAGCATAGATTGGTCTGCCCTGGGTATTCAGAGCAGTCACCTTCCCATGTAAATGGATCTTTATGTCTCTCCCAGGCAGGCCCAGATTCTGAGCTATTTTCGGAGCTCTTTTTGGATCAGGTGATGTGGAAGAGGGTGGGTAAGGACTTAGGCCACTCCTGTCGCTGGCCTCATGTCGCAGGAGACATGGAAGCCCTCAGGAAAAATTCTAGCCACTGTCTGGCTGTTGTGTGTTTACCCTAGACATTCTCCCCTTTAAATCCTGGTTCTCGGTCCCAGGGAGTCAACATAGAAGGCATTCAGACCAGCTCAGTGGTCCTGGCCCTGGCCCAGTGCTCTGTGCCAGATTCCAAACACACCTGCTAAACAGATTCCTTTCTCCCAGCCTCTGCTGACGTTTTCAGCTGGAATCAAAGTCACTCTCTGGGTCCATAGCATTCCACGGACTGCTAACTGGATCATTTGTCTACCCCACGCCTCAGGAGCTGCTCCTTGATTCTAGCTGGATGCACCTAAATCAAAGGAAAATCTAGTCCAAATCCTGAGGCTGGGCCTGGGGAATGACTGAGTGGTAATCATTTTCTTCAGGGAAACATGAAAACAAGAGCTTCCCATTTGGAGTTCTTCCTCCTCCTCCTTCATATCAGGCACATCCACACTTGTCATATTTAGTCCTTTCCAAATTGCTCTGCAATCTCCTCCACATTTGACATAGGAAAGAACGCAGAAAACCGAAAGGATTTGCCCAAAGACACCTGATTCGTGACTGGGTCAGATGGACTTACAAGTTTGTGGTTGGATGTTTCACCATCACCTGTAGCCAAGAGGTAGATGAGCCCATCACCTCCATGGATTTCAGCAGGTGGAAGAGACAGTGGTGACGACAAGGCCCTCTCTCAAATATGTGCCGTGTGGATGGGTTTGAGTTCAAATCAGTCAGAGCATCATTGGCCTTTGGGATGCTATGACTGGAAGGGATGTGAAAAGCCATCTAATTCAGGTCTTTAAATAGTATCCAGTGCCTGAAACCCTTAAATATATCCAAGTAGTTCTCAACTGGGGTGATTTTGATATTCAGGGGACATTTGGCAACGTCGAGAGACATTTTTTATTTTTACAACTTTGGTGGGTGTGCCAGTGGGTGGCAGAGGACAAGGATGCTGTTAAGTACCCTTCAATAGATACCCTTCCTCAGCACAACAAAGAATTACATGGCTCAATATGTCAGTAGTGTCAATTAAGAAATCTGATGTATGGGATGGAAAGATGAAAGAAACAAAGCTAATGGAGGTAATCTGGACCACAGCCCTCATTGTTATAGACAGGAAGAAGTGGCCCAGAATGGTGAAGTCACTTACCTTTGATTGCAAAGCAAAATTTTGATAGAGCTGGATCTCAACTCCACTTGACACTGGACACATGGAATATCTATATAATAACAAAGTGAAAAATTATTTATGAATACATTGAATTTATGGAAAATGTGCAAAAAATATTGACAGCTATCAGCACCAGGCATAGTCATACTTATTCTACACTTGTAGCTGCAACATATATGAGAGAAAGATACTGCTCAGATATAATTCATATTTAAAAAAAAAACAACCTGTTGAAGTAACGGAGGTATAGAATCGAAAAGAAACTAACTCCAAAATCTCACAGCTAGTAAAATGACCCTTTGGGATGATCAGTTCTGGCCCCGGTTATTCCCATGTCTGAAGAGGCATGGAAAACAGAAAGTTTATGTCCTTCTATTGGAGAACTGTAAGATGCTCAAACATCTTTTATTGTATTATGGTCATCTGCATTTGATCTATCCATGGAGTCCACTGCTATGAAGGATGCTGCCAGTACTCCTCAGGCACTTCTGCTGGGCATATAAATCGCTCTAAAATTTCTGGGAGATAATTAAACACAGTGTGTGAAGAGCCACCCTTTGATACAGTGATTTTTACCCATTGGAATCTGTCCTAGGAAAACAATCAGAGCTGCAGACAGATTTATGTACGATGATATTATGATAATAATAATGGCTGGGATTTATCGAGCTCACGCCATATGCCAGACTCTGTGTTAAGTGCTTTACATGCATCATCTTATTTACTCCTCCTAACAACACTGAGGGGAGGATTACTCTCATTGCCTTTTATACACGGTAAGATGAGGCTTAGAGAGCCTCAGTAATTTGGCCAAGGCTGCTTGGCTACTACGTGATAAAAGAGATTCCAGACCAAGCAGCCTGGTTCACAGGATTTTTTCATTTTAATGACTATGCAAAACTGGTAGCAGCAAGTCACAACTTTATCAGGGAAAATCTGGAAGGAACCTGGTTCCTAACATTGTGCCCTTGGTTAGGTGACTTATGACCTGTTTCCCTCTTTTGGTGTCTTGGCCTGAAGTAACCTTGCGTGTGCCTTCCTCGGGTAACAAAGACATTGGGTGTAGATGTGCTTAGAGGCTTTGCAGATAGTTCATACTTGGGCGTAATGTCATTTAGAGCTTAACTCTGGTTGTAGGACAGAGAACGCAGCAGACTGGAAACCAGACAGAACTCTGTTTGAATCCTGGTTGGGCGCATCCAAGTTCTGCCTTTGGCGAGCCACCCTTCCTTCGCCAAATAGGGAAGTCACATGAAATAGGGAAGTCATATCATCCACCTTGTGGTGTTGCTCTGTGGAATCTCTGACCCGCAGAAGTGCTTGTGGTATACAGTAGGTGCTCACAAAGAGTTAGGCGACTGGAACGAGGCAGAGGTGGCACCCTCTACTGGTTGGGGCAAGGCTTGCTCTAAGAGGGAAGTGGATTCCCAGCTGTGCTGGGGATGAGGAAGTAAGGGAAAGCCACCTGAGAAGCCTGCATTCTTGTGGCAAGTCCTATGAGCAGCTGTAGAACAATGCAAATAAGCTACTTGGCTGTGGGAATTTACGGGAGCAGGAAAAACAGACTCTGGGAAATCCTGAGATCTGAAAGAGAGGGCTCTTTCTTCTGTGGAAGCTCTGCCTAGCAGGTCTCTTGGACCCAGTCTGGCTGTGCCTTTGAGGAGGAGAAACTCAGAGAGGCTTGTGTAATCAGGGAGCTGTCTCTGACATCTGCCCCAGCCTCAGACCAGACCTGTTGGTCCCCAACTCCTGAGAATGGGCCTTAGGATGTTACAGCAGTGACTGAACTCATGTTTCCTGCTCAGTCCCAGAACAATTTCTGCTTCAGAGGTGACTCAGCTTGGGAAAGGCCAGAACTGGTGGCCCCTTATCACAAGGGTTTGACTCACAGAGTGTGAGAGCCGGAGGAAGCCCTGGAGATAAATTAACTCCGCCAGTCCCTCCATTTGGGATAGAAGAGAGGCTCAGAGAGGTGAAGGCACTTTTCTAACATCCAGCCTGCTACTAAGCGTCAATGTCAGGCGCCATCCAAGCACTGCTGGATGAGTCCATGAGAGTTGGCTTCTCCTAACACCTTAATGTTTATTTGTAATCTTCGAGGATCTACTTATTTGAACTATATGTCTTTACTTAAGTCTCTAAGGAGCATATGGACTTTTGTACACTCAGAATGCATATGGTGAACATAAAGAAGCACATATCCATCCTGCCATCAAGGCCTGGCAATTATTATTTTTATAAATTAAACTTATTGGGGTGACATTGGCTAATAAAATGATATAGATTTCAAGCATAGAATTCTGTAATACATCTCTACATATTGCATTGTACGCTCAGCACCCAAAGTCAAAACTCCGTCCATCACCATATATTTGACCCCGTTTACCCTTTACTACCTCTACCCACCCTCCTTTCCTCTGGTAACCACCATACTATTGACTGTGTCTATGAGTTTTTATTGATTTGTTTGTTTGTTCATTTGTTGCTTTCAGTTTTATTTCCCACATATCAGTGAAATCATATGGTTCTTCACTCTCTAAGGAGGCTATAGTAAGCATTTTCACAGCCCAGACTATGTCCATCTCATCTTCTCCCAAGTTCTAACATAGGGCCTAACTTAGAGTAAGCATTCAATAGTATTTTCTGATTTGATGAATTATTGAATTAACATAAATAAAATTATTAATTGCTTGTCATTTATTTTGTTAAACCACATATCTAGATAGACGTTTACCAAACTTGGAGGGTAGATTTGGAATGGACTGAATTAAATTAGAGCTTAGAGACATTTGCACGGATAAATACCAGTGATTTTAAATATAAGCCCCAAATAAAAAACATAAGGGAAGATGCTTTGAAATGCTGGTGTGGAATAGAAATGGAGCTGCCTCTTATGTGGGCAACTCTATACTACATACTCAGGGTGGGTAGAGCACATGTTTATTTAGATAATGAAGATGTGATGATTTCCAAATGCAGTACCACAGAAGCCAACTAGAAGGCAATAAAGTGTGTAAGTGAGTCTGATGAATGACAAAGTGTTGGTTGTAACATAATGTGCCCTAGGCAGTCACTATGGGAGAGCTTGTCCTTTATCAAGGACAGCTTCTTGAATGAGATAAGCCTTGAGATAGATAACCCATTCACCACCACCACCACCACCACCACCACCACCACCACCACCAAACATGAGCCAAATATTTAATACCTCATGGCTTTAGATGTTATCTGATTTACGTGTGGTGGATCTGACCGCCTGCACTTTGAACATTTATGTTTAAGACAGTAACTTTTATGGGGATTTGCAGTTCTTGAGTCAGACTATGCTCAGAGAAGAAATGAAAGCTAGAAAGTTTCAACCAGCATTTTCTGAGAGCTTAACTATGACCCTCAGGTGATTTAATCGATAATGAAGTCTTTCAAGTTCTAATCCTTTTCATCTACTAATATTTTATTTTGCCCATAAGATATGTGGAAATGGGTTTAGAAGACATAGGTGAGAAATGACTCCATTTAATTTTTAAAAATTATGATATTGAGAATATTCTCATCCCTAGGACTACTAGACTCATTCCAAATTTCTGGAGGCCCAAACAGCCAATGGATAACATATAGATGGGTTCAAGTATGTGTGGGAAAAGATTTATACATGAGGGTGATGGTAAGTGGCAGTAGGGAACAAGGAAATATAAGAAAGCAGGAAACCTAACAGAATCTCCAAGAAAGATACTTGTACTCCATTTGGCCGACTTCCATCTCAGAAAGAGCACTAGATGGAAAATAACGGGAGAGAATGGATTATATTATGAAACTAATGGTCCAACCTTTAATAAATTGAATGATAGCATTATAAATAATACATAACAAAAGCCAAAAAATGCTTGTTGTGTAGACCTGTTTACTCAGCTGCTAAGATATTACGTCCTGGGTCACTTTCTCTTTCTCCCATTAAAAAATCTATTTCATTGAAAAAAGTATAACATCCTTCTGACATATATCCTGATGTAATTTTTCAGAAATGTGACACTTTAAAATGCGAGCTTCTCTACAAAGGCCTTATAAACCAGTTGGCTTATATTTACCTGAGGGGGGAAAAAAAGGGTGTAAAGTGAGACTGTGTGTGATTGGGGTGGGTGGAATCAGGAGGTATGAGTTCTAATTCCCTGTCTTTCACTAACTGGCTGTGTTACCTTGGGTAAGTTACTACAAATCTCTCTGACCTAGCCTTACCCCATTAGAAAACTATGCTATTTTGACCAGAAGATCATAAAATGCTTTCCTTGATCTCTGGTGAAAACAGAGGCCTGGAAAGGTCTTCAGAATTCATCCTTTATCATCTCTTGCCTCATATGAACACCATTGTGCTTTTTCTCATGCTTTTCTTAAAAGATCGCCAAGGAAAGAGATTCTACACTTTGCCTTCTTAACTCAGTCCACAGTTTAGCAACCCCGCCCATCTCCTGGAGTTCTTCCTTTTATATTGAATGTTGCAGAATGCATTAAAGAATACACGAACACACACACACACACACACACACACA
>NW_006296226.1:407021-408809 GCF_000327345.1 Myotis davidii | reverse complement strand
CAGCGGTTGCCAAGAGTTTAATTCATCAGTACAAATCCAAATTTACAAAGAACTAATCCCACATAATGGATAAGGGACAAAAAGAGAAGGATTAATGGGGGAAAAGGGAGTTTCTGAAAATTCACCTCTCAAGTCCACTAAACTCCTAATTTGGTCTGCTTCATTTTCCTTCTTCCCCTAGGAGACATGAATTTATTTTTCTTAAGAAAAAAAAGAAAGTTGACTGTGGTGAAGAGTTGCAACCCAAGAACACGGATGTGCTCATCTGCTCTGAGGTTGGTTTGCACGTCTCTGGGTGTGGAATGACGTTTGTGTTGGGAATGTGGGAAGATCGCAGTTGAAAATAATGAATCCCTTCCTCGTGACTTGTATTGCCCTTGCAGAGTCAGGGCAAAATATCTGTTTCTTCCCAAATAAAGAGATCTTCTTTTTCTCAGCCATGGAAAGAATATTCTCCTGGTGACAATCCAAAATAAAAGGCTCAGTTGACCACCAACAATATTCTCAGTTAGACTCACTGTCTGCTCTTTACTGGGTAAGGATTCCTGCCCAGGTTGGAAATCATCCCTGTTCTGTTGGTTTTAGAATTTACAGTCCACCCCACTCCCCCAACCCAGCTGTACTATAGGGATTAGCTCATTTAAGAGGAATGGAAGGAGAATGACTTCTCTACAAATGTCCCTGCCTTGGCCTTGGGGACTTGGGTCTTTCTTTGCTTTCCCAATATTTTTTTAGTTCACTTTACTGGACTTTCTTGCTCTCCACCTGTCCCTAAGTGCTTCTCTCCTAAAATATAGTTCCATTCTCTATTCTTGATCTCATTCACATCTAGGACTTTAAACATTATCGCCTCTGTAGATGACCCCAAATCCTTGTCTCTCATTTTCATTTTTGTTTCAGCCTTTCAACCCCCTTTATGACATTGTTTTCTAGGTGTTTTGTGGCTACAACAAGTGCAACTTGTTCCCAACGGAATGCATCATATTTCTCCTTAAATAAAGACTGTTCCTTTGTCCAGTTGCCCAAGGGCAAGGACTCAGGTCTACATTCACTCCTACTGAAAAGACAGTTTATCTCTTTTTTTTTTCTTGCCTTTTTTTCCTGGTTTTCCATCTCTTCTTTGTATTCCCATACACACTGGGAGCACACTTTTACATTAATTCCTTCTCTCTTTTCTCATTTTGCCACCAGAGCCTTCATTTATTTATGAATAAAAAACTGAAATATTGTAAATGTGCATTCGATTGCAATTGCCTATTAAAATGCCTATCTCCTCCATAGAGTGTGGGGTTTCTCAAGGTCAGGTTTATATTTGTTATACCAAGCATATAGTACAGTAGTTAGTGTTGGGTTTCAAAATGGTGCCCAGGTAAACTCTAACCCTTGGATGCATTTGGTTGAGCTTGCACAGATGTGTTTTTGTCTGGCTTGCCCCCCTCTTTTTCTTTCTCTCTTTTTTTTTTTGTAAAAGGAATTAATTATCTACTTAAAAAATCAAGACATTTAAGACAAAATTTGTTTTTAAATTCCCCTTGAATAGTCAAAATGGTTGATAAAGCTGAACCCCCATTCCAACTCAGCAACAATGGATGGAGGGCTGAGGAGTAAGTAGTAACTTTAAACAGAGCATGTCTGCTCCAGTATGCTTCTCTGCTCACTGATCCTAATACTCAGCCCACTTCCTCATGTAAGTCACCCACCTCATATGTAGGCATTTGAGCTAGTGCTTACTATTGAAGTTCAAAGTAGGTACTCAAAAAACGTTTATTGAATGAACACTCCATTGCT
>NW_006296226.1:385717-406720 GCF_000327345.1 Myotis davidii | reverse complement strand
AATGAAAGGGAGACAGCAAGTGGAAGAGAGACTATAGGGCAAAGGGTTGCAGAATTCTAAGGCTGGGTTTAACTATATCAGGCCTTTCTTCCAACTCTCATTTTCATTTCCAGCATTTCTCCCAACTCTCCTCTCTACTGCTCCAGTTTCATGTTTCAGTTGCTTTCCATCCGAGGTACTAGTGCCTCCTTGGCTCATCCCCCATCATGCACTTTCTTGTTCCCTTATAATACATCTTGCCCATCAAGGCCCGGACAATCTTCCTCAAATAATATTCTGATGAGCTATTAGGTAATTCTCTTGACAAAGGCAACTGCCTTTTTATATTGCTTAATTTTAAACCCTTCCCTGAGTTTCAGTGATATAAACCCATGCCATCTACCTATGCTTATTTTTCAGTAATCTCTTCATATTTCTCACTATGGCTGAAATGGACTTGTACACACATGGTGATTCATCTCAGGCATTCCAATCAATGACCTGGGTGTGAAATTTGCTTTCATCTCTTACAAGTTGAATGGCCTTATATGGTTTCTTAACTGAGTCTCAGTTCTCAAATATTTTTTTAAAAAGAAGTTAATACAGCTAATCTGAAGAGATTTTTGAGAAGATTGAGAGTAAGTGGCTTCTGTTTTTTGAAGCCCTTCCTCATCTCCCCAACAACTGGACATTCCTCCTCTCAACCTATGCCTTGTGTAGAGCTTCCATGCATCTCTCAATAGACTGTGCTCCCATTACTTGATAATAACTAACCTTTCTGAACACTGTTGTCATGTGTCAGGCACGGTGATAAACACTGCACATGTATTTCCTCCCATATAATCTCATCCATCTAGCCCTATGATTTGGGGAAGTTATCATCTAATTTATAACTCTTTGAGGGAAAAGAACATGTCAAATTGTTTTGTATTCCTTCTGTCAAGCTCTGGCGTGGCAGGTGATAGATGTTTATGGTAGGGAGAATTCTAAGATGGTCTCCAAGAATCCCACCCCTGGGTGTCCATATCCTATATCATCTCCACTCGTGTGTGGGTGGGAACTGTTAATATGTTGGATGTCACTTATCCATTAGTGTGACGGATGTCACGCCTATGGTTAGATTACATTTTATGGTAAAGGTGAGGGGATTTTAATGGTCTCATGACTTCCTAGCCTGCAGGGTAGATTTGTGAGACATCTGTCTACATTTGATTGTTGAAATAATGGCAGGGCCGAGCTTCACAAGAGAAAGTGTGTAAAGGTAGAAGAGGAATAGAGACAGAGCACTGACCATTACATCTACACTAGTGGAAGAGAGGAGAAGTTCCTGACAAAAAGAAACAGAGGAGCAGCTTGGGATAGGGCATTGACCCAGAAATGAACAAAGTAGCATTTTGAGTTATAAACTACCCATCACCCAGTGGGCCCTAATTCATATTAATTTGTCATCTTTCTTTTCCTCTACTATCATTCCAGGCAATCAAAATATTTTTTGAAGAATGTCATATTTTGTAAAGCATTTTTTATTTATGTGATCTTATTATAAATGAATGAGGTGGGCATTATTATTATTCCCATTTTATAAATGTGTAAACCAAGATATAGAGACATGAAATCGCTTGCCAAAAACTCAGGCACCTAGTCTATGATTAAATCAGGACTCACATCCAAGTCCCTGGCTCCCAATGCCCTATCTTTCTAATATCCACAAAGACAAGCATGAAGTGTGAATGCCTGTACAATATGATTCAACTATAAGCTGAACTGCTGGCTGTCTCAGAGGCTGAGGGAGGTCCGAGGAAGAGCAGAGACAGGAGAGAAGGAGAGGCTCTGATGAAGAGGGTGAGAGAGGAGGGCAACACAGTCCTTCAGGCACAACCGTTGGGAATCTTTGAGTTCATTAAAAGTAGTTGAAATCAGGAATCAAAACACCTAGCATGAAAGAAAAAGATGTATATGCAAATGATGGAACACACTTCTCTGAGCTGCAAAGGAATTTAAGAATTTCCTTTCTCAAAATGATCAGGTAGGACGGTAGTTGCCTATAAAATATATTCTGCATAGCAATGGAGGTGGGATGAGATTAAATGACCTAAATCTAGTAAAAGGGGATTAGAGAAGAATATTCTAGGTCTCCTCAGATTCTTTAACTAGCAAGTCAATGAACTTCTCTCCAGAAAGTTGGAGATGCTATTCTTGCCTCTGGTGACTTCAGTGTCCTATGAAAGACATGACAGAAATAACATTTACTCAACTCTTACTGTAGAAAACTGTGTAAAGGCTTTTCCATCTCCAAATCAAGTATCAGTTATCAGCAAATGGCCTTTTCTGGGCTGTTGAAAATTCTGTTTCACCCAAGAGGCTTTTCCTCTTCTTGTTAGAGACATATAATAATAGTAATAGAAATGATAATGATGATAATGATGATGAATATTGAATTATCTCTAAGTGTCAGGCATTGTGCTGCATGGTTTACAGATTTGATTCTGTTTAATCAATACAATAATCTGAGAGATTTTATTTTTTTCTCCATTTTGCAAATGAGGAAACTGAGGCCTGGGAAAGCTACTGGAGGACTCATAGCCAGAGAGAATAGAGCAAAGTTTGGGGCAAAGATCTAACACCACAGCCCTGTGACTCTTTACCACTGAGATATACGACCAGAGAGCAGTGGTTCTCAACCTTCTGGCCCTTTAAATATAGTTCCTCATGTTGTGACCCAACCATAAAATTATTTCCGTTGCTACTTCATAACTGTAATGTTGCTACTGTTATGAATCGTAATGTTAAGTATCTGATATGCAGGATGGTCTTAGGCGACCCCGGTGAAAGGGTCGTTCGACGGCCAAAGGGGTCGCGACCCACAGGTGAGAACCGCTGCCATAGAGCTATATGACACTGAGGTATATGCTAAAATGTTGCTCCACACAGGTGGCCTTGCATGTAAGAGCAAACACATCCTGGTTCAGTTGTCTTACTTAGCATCGTCCTCCCCCCCCACCCCCCTTTTTAATGAGCTGACAGTAACAATGGGTAAATAAAACACTTATTAGGGCTTTAGAGAACATGTGATGTAGAGTCTGGCATCTCATTTCTGCCTTGCTAGCTGTGGGAATTTGATCAGTTTAACTCAACTAATGGTTATTGAGCACTTACTGTGTGCCAGATGCTGTGCTAGGTTCCTGCTTCCATGAGGCTTAGAGGGGAAGGCAGACATCAAACAGTGAGGCCTGAGTGGGTGTTAAAGATAGGGTACCCTGGAAACATTTAGCAAGGAGTTCTACCCTGCTCACTTAATGGTTTGACCAACCTTTGTTTACCTAGCTAAAGGATGGAGATATAGTAATAACTGTTTTCCAATGTTGTAACAAAGCAAACACAGTATTGTATGTGACTATATCATGTCAACTGCAAAAACATAAATGTTAATTGTCCTACTACCTGGAATTGTTAATGTGGGTTTTATAAGATGTCTCATGAGTTATTAATCTTCCCACTAGGTATTACTTGCCTGTAGGTATCATACCCCCAACTTGTAGTGTTAGAAATAAATTCTTAGAGGGTATAAATTCAATGCAGCACGTTTGCTAGAATGTAGACATTAGCTAGTTTATGGACTTTAGAACTAATATGTGCATTAAAAACATGAACAACAGAAATATATTGGCATGTAGGACCTTGAATTCACATAAATGCTGAATAATTGGTTGGGTGGGAAAGATGTCACTTGTGGATTCATAGCCTAGACTTACAGTCAACTGGGAGATTATGAAAAAAGATGGTGGTGACTCTGTATTGATAAATTTGGTGGGAAGTTTTACCCTCCTCCCCTTTTCTTCTAGTTCTTCTAAGTGTGGGCTTCAAGAAAAGGAAATAGTTCCATTTACCCAAACACATACGCATTTCCCATAAACTCTGCAGTCATGATCTTGAAGTGAAATCTCAAAACTAAATTTCTAAGAGGATCAGTTGGAAACTGATGTTTGATGTAGGGAAGAAAAAGCTTTTACTCAATTATCTACAATAACAGCAGGGGAAATGTTGAAAATTACTGACACAGTAAATGGATTTTTGCATAAATGTTCTCTGTTTTCAAGTCTAGCTTAGTGCGAAGGACCTTTATTATGAAAGGGTCCCTCTAACCTCATCTTTTGTTTTTCAAATAGGAGATTTATTTTTTCTTGGGGCAAAGAACAAATCACCATGATAGATTGTTTAGTTTTAAACAAGGTTGTTTAAGACTAAGATTTGATTTTCCTTGGTTCCCAAGATTTGATTTTCCAGTTAGGTGGACAGTGTTTGGTGAATCAGACAAAGGATGGTGTGATCTTAAATGTGGTGTCTATCTCTTCTATTTATTTTCTTTTCTTAAAAACTGCTTTATTGAGATATAATTTACATGCCACAGCATTCAAATGTTGCTAGTGTGCAAATCACTGGCTTTTCGTATATTTACAGAGTTGTGTAGCCATTGCCATAATCTAAATGTAGGACATTTTCATCACCTCAAAAGAAACCCTGTATCCATCAGCTGTCCCTACCATTTTCTCCAATTTTTCAAGCACCTTCCAACCACTGAACTATCTGTCTCTATTGTCTATAATGGACAATACATATATAATTTTTCATATACTAAATGTGCTCATATACCTAAGCGGCTGTTACAACCAGTTGACCAAATGACTGGTCGACTAGTCGCTATGACGATGCACTGACCACCAGGGGGCAGCTGCTCAATGCAGGAGCTGCCCCCTGGTGGTCAGTGTGCTCCCACAGCCAACCTCCTGTGGTCCCTCCCCCTGGCCAGCCCTCATTGGTCCCAATTGGCCCAATCGGCCCTGATCACCGGCCAGGCCAAGGAACCCCACCTGTGTATGAATTCATGCACTGGGCCTCTAGTATTCTTTTAATTAATAATGTTTTTGAGGTTCCTCTTAACATATATCAATATTAGATTACTTTTGATAGCTGAATAATATTTTATTGTATAGCTATGCCACATTAAAAATTTGTACTTATTGTTGAGAGAGAGAGAGAGAGAGAGAGGGAGAGAGAGAGAGAGAGAGAAACATGGATTTGTTGTTCCCCTTATTTATGCATTCATTGGTTGATTCTTGTATGTGCCCTGACTGGGGATGGAATCTGCAACCTTGGTGTATTGGGACAATGCTCTAAACAACTGAGCTCCCTGGCCAGGGCCTAAATATGCCACATTTGTTTAGCCAATATCCTACACTTGAGTCTGTTGATAATCCCTTGGAAATCCTTCTTGTCTTGATTTCTGCAATAACGCTTTTGATTTTCCTCTTATTTCTCTGGTCATCCCATCTCAAACTCCTCTAGGGGAGTCTCTCCTTCCAATCATTTTTGTTGATGCTTCTCAGACAGTACCATCCTTTAGACTCAGTATTAGGAGCCCTGCCCTGAACAACATCCTTTAGAAACCCCCAAATATCCCACCCTACCAATACATTTATTGAAGAACACAAAGGGCCTCTACTATTTGGGATTCAGTGCTCAGCACAGGCACAGTGTGTCTCATAACCTTAAACAAATTACTATCATGACTAACAGTGTCCAAGCCCCAGGGAAATTCTTCTCTACAAAAGATCTCTAAATCCAAGTCTGATAGGGGTGTGCGGGTTATGCTGCTGCAGGAGTCAAAGATGGCCACTGCTTCTGAGTACAGGGAGGATTTGAGTGGCAAAAGTGCTTAGATAAGAGAAAAGACAAATTAATTAATGTGTCAAATCTTTCCTCTTAGATAACATGAATGCAATACATTCTTACATAATGAAATATCATTTCTCCAAAAGTGCCAACTGTCCATTTTCTTGCTTCTCTTCACTCTGATTGAGAGTTCTAGAAGTGTTTATGAATTAATGTGGAATTTACAGTAGTGTCAC
Source organism: Myotis davidii (assembly GCF_000327345.1). Classification (NCBI taxonomy): domain Eukaryota; kingdom Metazoa; phylum Chordata; class Mammalia; order Chiroptera; family Vespertilionidae; genus Myotis; species Myotis davidii. The sequence continues at coordinate 400,835 of NW_006296226.1, read as the reverse complement.
ATAGAAGCAGGGAAACGTTTTGTAATAAGAAACAACTTGCATTGCTCTTACATTTGTATATATGCAGGTTTAGATGTGATAAGTGTGAAGTATGAAAATGAGTTTTTTACATTGCTCTATAGTTCTAGATATTACTCTAAGAGATAATAAAATTAAACTATTTTGTAATATTTTCTACATATTCTGTATATAATAATGTTTGAACATGATATATAAAATTAATGACTCATTTCTGAATTGAAGTATTACTTTAACAATTTTTTTGACATTTCCAATTGCTACTACCTCAGTTTCCTATTTTGGCACTACTGTGAAAAGAACATGAATTATGTGAGAATCTTGATTATAACAACATAATCAGTGATTTGTTGAAATAAAGGCAAGAACATAAATTTCATGGGATAAATGTATAACTCATGAAATGCATACTGACTCTTTTTTGCCTTATTTGCACATTGTTGGCCAACCAAAAGAACATGCAGACATTCAAAATAATAACTGAACTAAGCCATCTTATTAAAATTTTTTGGCCAAATTTCATTTAAACCCTTTTGGCATATTTAAAATTGTGCTATTCCAAAGATATAATTTAAAGGGAGGAGGACTCAACATTTTATTTAGCCTGTTAGATCCATATTCACCTTCAAATGTTTAACCATATGCACATGGACTTCCGCTGGTCCTCTTGCCAAGGCCCCACCGACAAAGAATGTCTTCAGGGACCTGTGTTAGGACTCCTCTCTTTTCACTTGACATCCTTTCTCTGGGTAATATCCATTTCCATGGCTTCATACCACCTGCTTTCAATGGAACCCAAGTTTATTTCCCTGCCTAGATTTCCTCTTGAGCTTCAGACTTGTATATCTTCATGTCTAACTTGGATGTTCTACCTCAAACACAAAATATCACTAAGTGCACCCTAATTCCACTCCTCCTAGAACTGACTCCCCCTGAAACCTGGGGTCATCTCCACCTCCTCATCCTTCTTCCTCATATCCTCCTCCAGGAGCATGTTGGTCTTTATCTTCTGCTGATCATACCAACTTGACATCTCTTGCCTATCCTATCTTTTCCATTCCCATCGCCACAAACTTTGTTAAGCCATTCCTCTTTTTATGTTTATTTTTCTATTAGTCTTCCTGAATCCACACTTGGATGTTCCTGCAAAAGTCTGCTCAGTTTACCCTCCTGATCAAAATTTTTCCAATGCCATATCTGGATGTTTTAGGAAAAGGTTCAAAGTCCTTAACATGGTATAAAGGCACTCTGTGAACTAGCCCTTGCCTCCTGCCTCTCCAGCAATAGTTTCCCCATGTTCACTGTGCTCCAGTCACACTGGCCTTTTATTTTTTGAATTGCACCATTCCCCTTTGCCTCAGGGCCTTTGCATGTGCCTAGATTGTTTCTTCCTTTCACCTGTCGTTTAGGTGTATATATGATAAATGCCTCTACCGCAGGTGGTCCTGTGGGCAAGTCCCTAGTGCTTGGCTGGGACTCATTATATGTTAGTTGAATGAATATAGGGCTCATTTACTTTTTGTATCCTCAATGCCTACCAGATGCATGGACTGGATTAAATGCTGACTAAACTAAATAAACTGATGCATTCTATAGGACTACCTTTGTAGTTGTTTAAGGGATGGTTCTTCAGAGCTTGAAGTCACTTGTAGGTTAGGTAACTTGTCCCTTTAATTCATGAAGAGCCTAATCAAGGGTTGGCTATGTAGAGAAATGTAATAAATGGAATAGATGGATATGGAAAGGATACCAGAGTTTGTCTCTTCAGCATCTGGTCTAGGTCTCCTTTCCTGCAAGAGATATTAGGGGGCTGACGAAGCAAGTGAGTGTTCTATTAATCTAAGAGAAGAGGGAAACAGGAAGTGTATGATTTGGGCATAAAATTAAGGGGCTAAATAGATTTGATAGTTCAGTGTAGACCAGGGGTGGGCAAACTTTTTGACTTGAGGGCCACAATGGGTTCTTAAACTGGACCAGAGGGCTGGAACAAAAGCATGGATGGAGTGTTTGTGTGAACTAATATAAATTCAAAGTAAACATCATTACATAAACGGGGACGGTCTTTTTTTTTTTTAGTTTTATTCATTGCACACGGGCCGGATCCGACCCGCGGGCCGTAGTTTGCCCACGGCTGGTGTAGACCTTAACATTAAACCCATGGGTCACTCAGCTGAGGATGAAGGCCAATGACACTGTCCACAGCAAGGATGCAGGATCAGGGACAGGAAATGAAAGTGCAAAAACAGATACTGGGTCTCGCCTGTTTGTTATGATGTGTAAGGACAAAACTTTTAAAAAAACCTTCAAACTTTTCAGCCAATTCAATACAACAAATGTATTAAGATTATTCTGGCCTCAAGTAACAGAAGAAATCTAATTCTTATTGGCTCATCCAATAAAGAAATGTATTATTTCACATGACAAAAAAGAAAAAATCCAGAGAGAAGGGGGCTCCAACGTTGATTGTTCAGCAGCACAATGCTAGTATCAAGAATCTGAGGTCGTTTTATCTTTCACCTCTGCCACCCTTGTCTTTGTCCTCAGGCTCAGTTCTGTCTTGGTTGCAAGATGGCTGCGGTAGCTATGGATATCACAGCCGGCAGGACAATGTCCACAGAGGAAAAGAGATCAGCTTTTCCATTGTCTTTTTTTTTTTTAAGGAAAGCTTCCCCCAGATCCTCCAGCAGATTTCCTCTCACACCTCATTTGGCCTGAATTACATCCATGCTGCCATCCAAACCAATTGCTGTTAAGGGAATGGGTTCTTGACCCATCCCTGGGCTGGAGCTAAGAGCATGCATAGGCGACCAACAGTATCTGCTTTCCCCAGGCTGCTTCTACCCAGAATGACTGACTCAAAAACGTTACCAAAGAAAATGGGTCCTCTTTCTTCCAAGTCCCCACTGCACAGGAGAAGAACTGAATTTCAAAAGAATTAATGCATTATTTGCATGTGAATTATTTCTAGTATGCATTGGAAGCATAGTCAATGAGACCATCTCTGTGGGTTGGGTCTAAGTTATGGAGCCTGGAGAGCAGTCCAGGGGTGCTGGAGATTAACTGCACAATTCATAAAAGTGATTAAGTTTATTCACTGTATTTTCTCCCCCCTTCTCCTCTTGCAAAGAGCAGCCTAGGTGTGGTTTGCCAATCGTATCAATCTGTTCCAGCTCCTAGGCCAGTAGTATTCACAGTTATGTGGCCCTGGAGTCGCATTTTCTGTCACCATTAACCAAAGGAGCCACATGAGCCTAGTATAACAGAATATTCTAACACAGAAATGAAAGGTCTTGCAGCCCTGCAGGTTGAGGGCAGAAGGAACCACATTTAGTCTGATTTCCTCCTCAGACAAAGCTCCCAAACTTAGCTTTGCATCCAGAGGACAAGAAACTGGTCAAACCAGCTTATTTTTAATTCTTTGTTTTCTCTCCACCATTTTTAATTTAGGAAACATTTTTAGACCACCATGCCATTATGTGAAGAAAACGAAATTCAATCAAGCTGAATGTTTCATAGATGCTTAATTCAATTATAAATATACTTTTTGAGCACTTAGTATGAGTAAAGCACAGGACTAGATATTGTGGGGAATACACAAACTAGCAAACATGTCATTGCACACATGTTTTCTGAGAACATACTTTTGGCCAAGTACTTGGGTGGCTTTGGGCATGATGACTAAGAGATTTCTCTATTTTCAAGTTGTATGTGTATTTGGAATGTCAGGAGACAATGTCCTATATAATAAAAGCCTAACATGCAAATCAACTGAACAGCGGAAAGACCGGCAGAACGAACGGTCACTATGATGCACACTGACCACGAGGGGCAGACGCTCAACACAGGAGCTGCCCCCAGCCCACAGGCCCCAGGCCAGTCAAGGTGGGTGCCAGTGGGGGCCTCCCCGATAACCCCACTGGTCGACCAGCAGTGGTGGTGGGAGGTGGGGTCGGCAAGCAGTGGTGCCAGGCAGGCCAAGGCAGGTGCCAGCAGTGGTGGGGGGCGGGGCCGGTGAGTGGGCAGCACCAGGCCTGCCAAGGCAGGTGCCAGCAGGGGTCCCCTGATTGCCCTGCTGGTTTCCCCACAGATCGACCCTGATTGCTGGCCAGGCCTAAGGACCTTACTTGTGCACAAATTTTGTGCACTGAGCCTCTAGTAGATAAGTAAAAAGTCTCCTGATATAGACTGAATATTCACATCCCTCCACACCCAATTCACATGTTGAAACCTAATCCTCAATGTATTGATACTTGGAGGTAGGGCCTTTGGGACGCAATTAGTCGAAAGGGTGGAGCTCTCATGAATAGGATTAGTGCCCTTATAAAAGAGACCCCAGAGAGCTCCCTTACTCCTTCTACTATGTGAGGGCACAGTGAGAAGACGGCTGTCTATGAACCAGAAAGAGGGTTCCCACAAGACACCAAAGCTGCTAGAGCCTTGATATTGGACTTCTCAGCCTCCAGAACTGTGAGAAATATGTTTCTGTTGTTTACAAGCTACCTTGTTTGTGGTGTTTTGTTATAGGAGACTGAATGGGCAAAGGTATCTACTGAATTTCATTGTGATGTATCAAGTTAGTATTGGTTTATGTGAAATCAAAGAGATGGCCAAACCAAGGATGGAAAGACAGTGAGAAAAGTTGGAAAGACAGTGAGAAAAGTAACACATTTCTTTTACCTGGTCTTTCCTCTTCCTTTATCTTCTAATGAGGAAGAATCTTTTGCTTGCTGGGTCAATTCTGGGGCTCTTACAGGAATATTCAAAGAAGCCATGGAGGCTGAAATGATAGATGGAAGATGGTAGCTCCCCCTTATCCGAGGTTTCCATTTCTGGGGTTTTAGTTACTCATAGCCAATAGCAGTCTGAAAATATTAAATGGGAAATACCAGAAAAAAATTCCTAGGTTTTAAATTGTGCACCATTCTGAGTAGTGTGATGACATACTGCCCCATCTCACCCAGGACATGAAACATCCTTTTGTCCAGAGTACCCAGCTGTTTGTGCTCCCCTCCCGACACCATCATTCAGGAGCCTTCTTGGTTGTCAGATGGACTGCTGCAGTATCACAGTGCTTACGTTCAAGTCACCCTCATTTTACTTAATAATGGGCCCAAAGCACAGGAGTGGCCGTGCTGGCCATGTGGATATGCCAAAGAGAAACTTTAAGTGTTTCTTACGTGAAAAGGTATGTATGCATGGAGAGTATATTAGGGTTTGGTACTACCCATGGTTTCAGACATCCTCTGGGGATCTTGGGACATAACCCTCGCAGATAAGGGGGACCACTGTAGAAGAGCTCAGTCAGGCAGGGAGACAAAAGACCTGAATGTGGGTTCCAAAGAAACCTTGGAAGAGGAGCTCAGAGTCGGGAAGAAGACAGACATGGTCATCCTTGACCCATGGGGAAAAAGGAGAGCCAGGAATGGAAAAACGCAGGTTTCAGGTCTTTTTTTCTATGGGTTTATGAGCGTGTTCTCCTTTTTGGTGTTTTTATGAAAGACAGCTGTAAAGATTTAACTAACTGTACATTCTGGGGTCTGGATTGATGTTCCTTTGACACAGCACTGAGTCAAAATGGTGCTATATGGCACCAGGGCTCTTTACATGAGATACATAAGCTATGATCTGAAGGTGGAAGAGCATAAGCAGAATTGGGAAGCAAGTAGTCACACCGAATGAGGGGAGACGAGGCTGTTTGCGGGAGAGTACAGGGACAGAGGCTAGGTTTATTGCAGGCAGTGAAAGGCTTAGAAGTCAAGGTTAGGAAGGTGGTACGTGCTTACAGGCAAGGCAAAGCCTCTGAGGTTTCTGAATAGGATGAGTCAGTATCAGAGATGAGTTTTAGGACAATTACATTGATAGAATCGGTCGAAAAGGGATAATGGAGTAAGAGATATCAATTAAAGAGTGATTATAAAACCTGATGCCAAAATAATAGATTCAGAAGCTCTTTCGTGGAATTGATTTGTTTACTTGAATCAGCCAAGGCTTTGGTTTTTATCCAGACCCAGCCGTAACCAGGTCATCAGGATGAAAATGCGCTCGCCAACCTCACGACTGTTTTTTATTTCTATTATTGAGGAGTGACCGAGGACTCAGTGCTCGGGGTGGGTCTGGAGTGTAATGCACTGGAGCAAGTTTTTATTGAGCCCCCACCAGGTGGCTGGCACAAGTGCCTTCAGCACTGGGCTTACCATATAATTAGAGTTACCAGATCAACACACAAGCCAGCCCCCCAGTGCAGAGGGAGACAGAGGGCTGTAACTTAATGAGAGGCAGATGTCAACGGGGAGCAGATGTTTGCAGCTCTTCAGCTATATCAAATTAATCATCTCCTGACTTCAAGGTGCTTGTTGGAGTCCAGGAAATTTCCCTGTAATAAATTGCTCCTGGGATTGATTTTTAAAGTGAGAATGTATATGCCACTGTCTTGGATGCTTTAGAACAGTGCTCCCCAGAAGCAGAAGACGATTTTTTAATCTGGACAAATTGAGGTGGAGGTAAAAAGACCAAATCTAACCCCTCAGACCTATTGGTATAAAAACACAGAGGCTGACTTTTTATGAATAAAACTAGAGGCCCTGTGCACAAATTCGTGCACATGTGGGGGCCGGCAGGCCCACACCAAAGGGGTCCAATCAGGCTGAGCTGGTGCAGGGGGAGGGGACGTGGGAGGTTGGCTGGTCAGGGGGAGGGGCTGCAGGAGGTTGAGGGGGGCTGACTGGGGACCTGATGGGGCCCGTAGGCCACTGCAGTGTGTGTCATAGAGACTGGTCACTTGGCTTTTATATATATAGATTAGCTCCTGGCCCTGCCCAACTAGTCTTCCCACCTTTTCACTGATTTAGCAAATAACTTGTATAGACACACTATGTACAGAAGGTACAATGGTGCATGGAAACACGGACACTGACCTCATGGAGCTTACATCATAGTAACAATAGTACTCATGCAAATGCATCTATATACAATTACAAATGTGGGAAATTCTAGGAAAGAGAGTTATGTGGTTCTTAAAAAGAGTTAAAGCAGGGATTTGACTTAAGTCTCAGAGATCAGAGAAATCTTTTCTGAGCAAGAGACAAGAGCAGAGTTTTTCCTTCTCTCCCTTCCCTTTCTCCTTCCTTTTCTCTTCTTCTCTCCCTCCCTTTCCATCTCCCTCCCTGCCTCCCTCCCTCCCTCCCTTTCCATTTCCCTCCCTCCCCACAGTCTACTTGCCTCGTCCCTTCTCTTTATTTTCCTCCATTCTCTGTTCCTCGTTCCCTCCCTCCTTTTCCTTTCTTCCTTTCCTCCTCTTTCTCTTTGCAACTCTCCCTTCCTCTCTACTTTTCTTCTATTTCTTCCCTAAGTAGTTGTTGAAAGCTTGTTAGGGATCCAAGCCCTGCACTAGTTCTGGGAAGAGGTAGAGGGGTAGGTGAACATGCAGAGGCGAACAGGGGACTGTCTCTATTCATAGTGCCCAGAGACAATGCACAGTTAGCTGAAATTCAGAACAGCAGGTGTTATATTGGAGGTAGATGCAAGTGCTTCTGAGATTCCACAAGAGGGTCCCCAGACTCAGGCTGGGGTATTGGGCAGGGATGGGTGTCAGGTGTGAACATATTTGAGGTAAGTCTTTGAGAATGCTAGGAATTAGATGAAGAGCAGAGTGGAGGCCCTTGCAGGCAGAGGAAAGCTCCTGTGTTTAAAAACAGGAAAGGAAATATGATAGGATTGTTAGTCTGGGGAAGACAAGAAATTCAGTATGACTGGGGTAAAAGAAGTGAGTTGGGAAGATCCAGGAGATGATGTGGTTGGAAAGATGGGTGGGAGCCAGATTGAGGAGACCAGCATAGTATTTTTGCTGTGTCCCGTGGGGAGCCACTGAAGCTTCAAAGAAGAGAATCACATAATTGAGTCTGCCATTTAGGAGTATTTGTTTTTTAGTCAGTGGTACGGTCCTGCCCACTCCGAGCCAATAGGAAATCATTGTGTCCTCACATTTGTCATTTTCAAAACATTGAGGCTGCGAAGTCCTAAAAGTATCTGGTGAGTCCTTTGTTGCCCTCAAACATGGAACAACATGGGAGGTGGGGAGGGGGAGAAGAGACTGATAATTACAGTAGCCCCTCCTGTTTCCCAAGCTCTCCATTCTCTAAGAACCCCCTAACAGAAATGAATAAACATCATTGGAGCATATTCTGAATGGCTGGGACTTTTTCATCACTGTAATGATCAGGTAAACCATTTCCTTTTGTCTTCAATGGGTGATCTCTTTCAAGGTACAAACATAAAATAAAATAAAAATTTTAAAAACCTGCCAAGCATGAAAGGTCAGAAAGCACCCATTATTCTAAACCAAGGTTTCTCAACACTACTGACATTTGGGCTGAATAATTCTTTGTTGTGTCTTGCATTATGGGATGTTTAGCAGCATCCCTGGCATTTACCCACTGGATGCCAGAAGAATCCAGTCCCAGTTGGGATAATAAAAAATGTCTCCAGACCTTGCCAAATGCCCCCTGGGGGACAAAACTGGCCCCTGCTGACAATCATGCCTCTAACCTGTATGTTGAAGGTTTTCTAGACAATAGAAATTAAGATGAGATTTCGCCATGGTATGGCACATTCTTCCCCTGTTTGGAGTCACACCGGGTGGCATCTGAAGTGAAATGAATTCCAGTGTTACCTTTGGAAGCACCACTTCTCCCTCCTCTCAGGCCTCTGCTAATTATGAGACCACCTCTTTCTTTCATCTCCAAATGCCTCTAATGTGTTATCGTGGCACGGATCCTGCTTTCTCTCCAATTACATGATCAGATGGACCTTTTTCAATTTGGCTTTCAGAGCTGGTTACTCCTAGGAGACAGCTTTGCTAAAAGCATTTAATGATCCTCGAGGTAGCCAAGCCGTAGAGGTGGGTATCCGTGGGGTTGAGCAGGCTGGAGACGCTCTCTGGGGCTCTGTCCACCTTCCAGGCCCGCGGAGTCTTCCATTTCTCTGCCCTCCCCGAGTGGGGCCTGCCTGCTGGCTGTATTTAGGTTTTGCATTTCAGATTGCTGCTTGATAGGATGCCAGCAGCGACATTTCAGACGTTCCCAGGCAATGCGCGGGGCGCTTTCCCCAGCTAGGCTTTGTGCGCTGCAGTACCAGCCTCACATATTAAAATTATGATGTTTTGGAATTGCCAGTAGGCTGATGACTTTCTGCCCCTGAAGAACAAGGATTCTGTCTTACTTCTCTTTGTTTTCCCAGGGCTTCTATCTTCTCTCACACCTAGAGGATGCTAAGAGGCACCCTCCTGGGTGTTGCAAATGGATCTCTTCCAGAACACACAAGAGCCTTGGACTTGACACATTTGGCAGCAATGTGGGTGTCTCAGCCCTTGGAGCCTATATTATGGATGTGAACCATATTTTACCTGGGACCTTCAGCTGAAAGGCTGTATGCTATTTTTAACAGTGTCCCTTTTTTTTCCTTCTTTCCCAACATGGTTCTTTAACAAGGTCATGTCATTATCAGTTATTTAATATTTCTAAAATTAGAAACAGTTTCACTGCCGTGGCAGCTCCAGCTTTAGGCCAGACTCTGAGCCTCTCACACTGGGACTATTGATACAGTCTCGTGGAGAGTTTTCCTGTTCCTTCCTTTATTTTAGTTTACAGTTGGTTCCCAATTCAGCCAGGCTAACTTTTTTACTCTCTCTCTGTTAGGATTTTCACTTATTTAAGGAATCGCTATAACCACCTTTAGGCCGGAGGGCTCCTCCACCCCACACGTCCTGGTTGGTAGTCAACGTTCCCAGCTGATTCAATGGTCTCATCTGACTAGCTCCAGGGAGCTCTCTGCCCAGCCCGGAGAAAAGGCACAACAGGAAAGGGATATGATAATGATTCCCTCCAAAGCAGCCCTTTCTGCTTCCTCCTAAAGAAGCAGCGATGAGTTCTGGGGATAGTTCAGAGGAGGTAAAGTGACAAGCAAATAGAAGAAAGAGAAGGGAAGATGCATGCTATTGTTTAACAAAAACCTACTCGTCGCCAGCAGTGTGTGAGTGTCTGTGCTAAGGGGCCGAGAGCATTACCCATGACATCCTGCCCTCACCAACTCCTAGTCCACATGCAAAGGGAAGGCTGGGAGCAAAGGCTGGAGTATGATTGAACCCTATGTGTTGACGGACAGACAGAAAGTGAGGAGGAGGTCTCCTTGAGGGGTTTGTTCTAACCACCTTCTCTCCCAGCAGACATATGGGTTAAGAACTCTGCCCAAACAGGGCAAAGTTAGGGAATGGAAACTGGCGTTTACTAAATCACCCTCCCGACCACCAGTTATCATCTTTAGGAAACTGGGCATTGACATGGAATAAGAACATTAGCAAACATATTTCAAACTGTAAGCCCCCTCCTCATTTCTATTTAAAAAGTTAACATTTTATTTCCTTAGCACCTCAAATTTTCTTTTCCACTGACGCTCTGTCTTTGCCACCATTGCAGTGATTGGTGGCTCTGCTAGCTCTGCTCTAGTTGATCAACCTAACTTGGATAATACGTGAGCTATTAAGAGAACACACCATTTCATCGGGGAGTCGTTTATTCCCATGATTACTGATAATAGAAAGTCCTTTTCTGGGCTTGATGCTAATGACTTCTCAATCCAGACTGGGTGCATTTGTTCCAATTGTTGGTTATTCTCAAGTCCTCACTTGCAGCCACGCAGAGCAAGGATAGATATTCGGCACGGACCCATCTTGTGCTCTGTTTCTATTATTGTCAGCAATGTGAATAAGGCAATATAAGTGAATGGGCATTGGATAATCAGGTTCATTGGTGATTAGACAAAGAAAACATGAAGTGCTTCTATTTTCCTTCTTGTCTGGAACTTAGAATAGATTTATAAACAAACAATTGGAAGGTATCTCTGGATTTTACTACTTCACAATTCAAGTCTAAGTTTGAAAAGAGAGATTTCTCACAGGCTCAGTGAAGAATATTTTAAAACTCCTTAAATGCTTAAAACTGAGTTACTAACACCCCCCATATATTGGTTGTTCCTCGATGGAGCCATTTTGTGTCTCTCATCCCAGTTGAAAATTCCAGAGTCTTCTACACTTCTTTCTTCCTCATTCCACAAATATGGTGTCTAGTTCTGCCCCCTCTGTTCTTGTAATTATTAATTATTTTTGCCTTCTAATCTCTATTAACCCAGGTGACATCATTATTATCTTGCGTTGAATTGACTAGAAGAGCCTTATAGTTGATCACCATGTCCCCACGGTTTCTTGACTCCAATCAGTGCTGCACCCAACATTGAGATCAGTGTTCTGAAAGCAACACTCTGCTCAAATCATTCCCTGCTCAAAATCATCACTGACTTCCCATTTCTAATAAATAAAGGCCAGACTTGTCAGTGTGAGATTTAGTCATTGGTAACCTGCCTCAACATATTCATACCTTTTCAAGACTTTCAAAATATGTGACAATGAAATCCATTCCTCTAATATTGAACCACACTGATTCAGTCATCTTCTAAAATGTTGTTGTTTTTTTTTAAAAAAAGAAATTCAACTGACTAGTTATGAAGATATAATTGAGTGTATTCAGTGATTCATGAATTGCGCAGCATCCCATCTAGTAAGTAGAAGGGCACTGGAGGGGCTGTACAAAATGCCAAGTTTTGACAGGAAGAAGGGTGGGACAAGGAAGCTATCAGCAAAAGAAAAGACAGAATTATTTTTAGACCGGGAATCCTTTTTTTTTGGGGGGGGGGTAATGAAGAGAAATGGAAAGTGTTTTTACCATGCAGACTAGTGGCCCAGTGCACAAAATTTGTCCACATTAAAAGGGAAACAATTAGAGGAAATATTTTAATATTGCTATTTGCCCTTTCTCTATAATAGGAGTGTCAGAGATGAAAGAAAATTAGTAAAATGTATATGAAAATCTTCCTCCTGTCAAAGTCTGGGGCACGCTGCAGAGTCAAGTTCCCACCCACCCACATGCACCTTGAAATCACGTGAGACACAGACCTGAACAGCCCCACCCCCATTGGGCAAGATCCAGACCCAGCCAGCCCCACCCCTATCAAGCTCCACCGGGCAGGGGGCACAGCCTCAGGTCCTCTGCCCCGGCCCGGCACCACCAAGCCTCAGGTCCCTGCTTACCGCTCATTACGGCTTGTTACAGGAACCCCGCCTCCGCTGTGGGCACAGCCATCTTGTGACAGTGTGATGAAGTGAGGGTCAATTTGCATATCATCTCTTTATTATATAGGACTGCCTCTTCTTTCAATGGGGTTGGGGTGGGGGATAGAGAGGGTCCACATGACAGATTAGTTTACTGGCACTTGAAAAGAAAATTCCAGACTGGTTGATTAAGATTCCATTTCTGGGGGAGGTTGAAACTGCAATTAGATCAGTTATTAAATCTAGGTTTGGTATCAATGGCTCTTAGCATGAGTGATGCCATTTTGGGCCTGTGGTTTTCTCTTTAACAATAGCTTTGTACATTTTGCCTCTATATCTGGCCTCATGTGGTTTTCCCTTCCTGAGATTCCATTCCTTTACATCTTAATGTGTACTTCTAAATGCCTCTTCTTTAATTAATTCTTTAATAATCAATGCAGAATGATGTATTACAGTCATATGTACATCTATTTTGTCTGTCCACTAGACCATTAGATCACAAAGGACAGAGATATGCCTTATATAACTTTATACTTTTTACAACACTTCATATAAAACCTTGTACAAAATACTCTGTAAATAAATATATTTACTGAGTGAATGAATGTGTAAATAGAGACAGAATCAACATATTTTAGATTTTTTTTGGATTACATCATACCTTGGAATATAATGAATGGAAACTTTTAGAAAATGAACTGGTGCTTTCAGAGTATAATAGAATTGAGAATTTTAAATTTTTAAGTTTCATCAAGGCCAGAGCTTCCCCACTGTTCTCTTGCTTAATCCTTTTCTCATTTCATTTCCTCAGATCCCTACTCCTTCACTGTCTCATAAATATATCATGTTATATAGAAAAGAAAGTTTAAAGCTGTGAGCGTTAGAAGATATGTGACAATGAAATCTCTTCTCCATAATTCTGCCAAACTTTTTCCACTGTTCAAACACAGCATGTAAATGATGACAACACTTTGTGATCACGGGCAAAATCAAGTAGTGGGTCACTCTAGCCAGAGCCATCACTGGAAATAGTCAGCAGCCTCCTAGAGACTGTAGCTTTCTAGCTGCTTTTAAGTTGATATTCTCATATTCTGGAAAACTGTACCCCTCCTCATGTTTTGGAAGAGTGCAAGGTCCTACAGTGTAGTTGCAATACTCATTGGGATATGTCTGAATACCTACATTCATATATATGTGTATTGTGTGGGAGAGCATGGCTATTTGCATTTATGGTATGGTTTTACCCCAAAGTTTCCAAGGCCTTTTGAGACAGAAAAAAAGTGCAAGTCTCAACTTATTCCTGCTTTAAAGAAGGGCCCAAGTCCAAGGACTTCGAGGTTTGGTTTGGACAAACACCCAGAAAGATCCCAGAAGTTGGGATGACATTCTGAAGCTCTTGCATCTGCAAATTTGGGCTGGATCAACTGAGGACAGGCGTCACGACATTTCCAGGACTCCTCACTGACACCTCACCATTAAGATTTGAGGAACTGGAAGAATAGTAGAGAGGACAAAGGAATGTTGGTTTGATCTCTTTAGGAACTGCCATTCCTGCATTGCCTCCAAGGTTGTGATTATACTACTGATAGCTGGGTCAGGCTCTGGCACACAAATGTTATGAGTTAATAATGGGTAACTTTATAATAGATCCACAGATCCACAGAACTTGAGAGCTAAAATGGACCATGGGGGCCTCCTGGTCAAACCATCTTTTTATATAGATTATAGAACTGAGGCTTAGAGAGAAGAAATGGCTTGCCAAGGACTCTGAGAGTAGAACTGGGATTCACTCCAGAGTCCTGACATTTAGTCAACATGGTTATTCTAAATCATCACCCAGTCAGTTCTACTGTAGCACATCTGGATGGATTCAATGGGCTGAGATCAGACTGAGGCTGAGTTTTATTGTGATTCTCATTTGTATTTAAAGGGACTTGCTTTTGTCGATTCATTTGTAGGAGGAGGGTTTAAAAGATGGGATAAACGAATAAGTACAGATAGAAGCCATCAGCAGGGAGTACTAGGATAGTTATTGCTGGCATTCATTGACTGCTAGGGAACATTATTGAATGTTCTGAGCCAGGAGGAAATGCTTTCCTTCATGCTGGAAGATAGCAACCAAAGACTGGAGGAGAAAAGCCCATTAAACCATAGTCCAATTCAGGGAACCTTATGCCACCAGCCAGAGACCCAACTAACCAGGAAATAAAGGAATAGTTCAGGCTGCCAAGAACCTTTAACCAAGCAAGGGTAGGAAAGTTAGTTTGAGACCTAAAGCAGGAAGAGGACTACAGGCTACAGGGCTGGCCATACATATATATATATATATCCCCTTCCCTCACTCAAAGAAAAAGAGAGGAAGGATGCTAAACTTGATATAGGTCTAGAGAGTCAATGACTGTCATCACATCAGGATTAATTTTGGGTCCAGAACAAGCAAAGCAATACCTTATTTATTACTCTGGCCTGATCAGATTATACCGAGAGCATCATGCTCAATTCTGGTAATCCCAATACAGGAGGAGAAAAGTCAAACAGGAGACAGTCCAGAAGGAAGTGACTAAGGTGAATGATGCATCTAAAATTATGGCAATGAAAAACAGTCTAAATATATGAGGATGTTCTTCCAGGGAGAAGATTTCAGGGAAGGATACAATAGCTGTCTTCAGCTTCTCAAGCTGCTATCAGCCCGAAGAGGAATGACCTCATTCAGCGTGACTCTGAGAAACAGTGACATAGAGTGAACATCTTAAGGAAAAAGAGTTCAGCACAATCGAAGGAAGCATTTTCTAAAGATGGACTGAAATGAGAATATAAGTTTTCTTCATGGAGCCGATACGCCACTGAGTGCTGGGTGGTTTGGGTTTCCTGGTAAGAACAAGATTTGCATCAATTATTTTAAAGATGATTTTAAATGCTTTTTGAATCTATGAAATTTGCTTT